>NC_048299.1:128580282-128833284 GCF_013100865.1 Trachemys scripta elegans | reverse complement strand
GGGCTAGCTTGATTATCACTTCAAAAGTTTTTTTTCTCTTACTTAATTGGCCTCTCAGAGTTGGTAAGACAACTCCCACCTGTTCATGCTCTCTGTATGTGTGTATATATATCTCCTCAATATATGTTCCATTCTATATGCATCTGAAGAAGTGGGCTGTAGTCCACGAAAGCTTATGCTCTAATAAATTTGTTAGTTTCTAAGGTGCCACAAGTACTCCTGTTCTTTTTGCGGATACAGACTAACACGGCTGCTACTCTGATACCTCTCTTTTAATCATTTCCCCCATGTGCTCACCCTGTTCCCACTGCTGCCAAACATCAATTGTTTTACTGAAGTCTAGCATAAAACCCCATTGGTTACCCCTTTTCTCTCTAACACACCTCACATTTTACATTTACACCACTGTGACACATTTTTTACCTAAAGTTGCTGGTTATTTAACACATTTTACCCATACTGTTAGTTGGTTATATGCTGCTGTGACACACTCTTTACATAGAAATTGTTAGCTACCTGTTACATTTATACTTCAGTGTTAATTGGTTACCAACTGTATTGTACCCCACTATTGAAACCCCCTATCCTATTTACTAAAAGAAACCCCTCCCCAATTGTCTACCTTAACAAACCCCATACCTCTCACTATTAAATTTTCCCTGTTTTTGCATTTTCTTAATAAAGTTTATTTTGCACCCCACCAGTGCAGTAGTTGTCCCCCAAGATCCCCTACCTGCTGGCAGGGTCAAACTTAAGCAAGCAAATGGTAAGAAAGATAAGGGAAATTCTGTAAAATCAGCAAGATGTCAGATTAAGGAGTTAAATAAAAATAGTCAAGAATAAAAATATAAATGTTTATGTATATAAATGTGTAGTGGGGCGGCTGCCCCACTCCGATAGGCAGGGGTCAAAAGCAGCCAAGTTAGGCTAAATGGGGAAGCAGCCATAGCTAATTCCCAAGACGACCAGTAGGAGGTGCTGTGCCAGTGAGTCTTCCCTTCACTACACCTGATGAAGAATGTGGGCATAGACGGTCACCCCTGATACAAGGGGCAGGGAAAGGACTGTGGGACTATTGCCTGGATCTGAGACGCAGAGAAACTGAAGATGGAGAAAATGATGGACTACTATGGGAGGGCTTGTGTGGCCCAGCTTGCCAAGCAGCAAGCAGGATTGCTTCAGCTGTTGTGGGGGAAGGCACATGGACCTCATTGGGGGCCAGCCACCTGGGGCTGGAGGCCAGTGCTGGGGCCTAAAAACTGTTATGCCTGTGGGCGAAAAGGACACTTGAAGAGGGATTGCCCCTACCAGAATGGAGAAAAGTGGCTCCACCTGGGGAAATGGGGAACTGCAGAGTGCCCCCTGTGAAGTCAACAGGGGGGGCTCCAAACGTGTTGGGCCTGTGGGGAGCCTGGGCACAGGAAGCGGGAGTGCCCCTATGGGACTTGCAGAGCCCAGGCTAGCCCTCAGGGGAGGACTAAGCCTGAAACAAACTGTGGGAGGGCCATGGCTGAAGGAAGGCACTGGAAGTGCTTCCTTTGTCACAAGGAGGGCCATTTGAGACTGCCCTGCCCCCAGAGAAGGAGGGGCAGGCCAGAGGATCAGGCTGGATCTGAGACGGAGTGGTGAGGACCAAAGCCCTAGAAAGGAGATTGTCTGGGGCAGAGATGCCCCAACTAAACCAGGGAACCCACACAGGAGCCAGGAGGGCTATAGTGGGGACCCAAACTATGGAGGAAGGGAGATGGCACTATACTGGCACTAGAAAAGGTTCAGAGAAGGGCAACTAAAATGATTAGGGGTTTGGAATGGGTCCCAATGAGAGGAGATTAAAGAGGCTAGGACTTTTCAGCTTGGAAAAGAGGAGCCTAAGTGGAGATATAATAGAGGTATATAAAATCATGAGTGATGTGGAGAAAGTAGATAAGAAAAAGTTATTTACTTATTCCCATAATACAAGAACTAGGGGTCACCAAATGAAATTAGTAGGCAGCAGGTTTAAAACAAACAAAAGGAAGTTCTTCTTCACACAGCGCACAGTCAACTTGTGGAACTCCTTACCTGAGGAGGTTGTGAAGGCTAGGACTATAACAGCGTTTAAAAGAGAACTGGATAAATTCATGGTGGTTAAGTCCATTAATGACTATTAGTTAGGATGGGTAAGGAATGGTGTCCCTAGCCTCTGTCTGTCAGAGGATGGGGATGGATGGCAGGAGAGAGATCACCTGATCATTACCTGTTAGGTTCACTCCCTCTGGGGCGCCTGGCATTGGCCACTGTCGGTAGACGGGATACCGGGCTAGATGGACCTTTAGTCTGACCCAGTACGGCCGTTCTTATGTTCTTATGGCTGCTCCAGATAGTAGAGAGCCTGCGGCAGGAGAGAGACCTCCTGCACCCCTCCCCCCGGATGGTCTTAAGGGGGATGGTGTGTAGGCTGCCCCACTCTGATAGGCAGGGGTTAAAAGCAGCCAAGCTAGGCTAATTGGGGAAGCAGCCACAGCTGTGGCCAGCTCAATTAGGGCCCAGCTGGCCCTGATAAGAGGGCTGTGGGCCAGAAGCTGGAGGAGTCTGTCTCTAGCCTGGGAGGGAGAAGGACCGGGCTGCCTGGGAGCTCAGGGCACCTGGAGTAGGGCAGGGCTGGGGAAAGGCAAGAGGAACTGGGGAGCTCCAGCCTGACAAATCCCCGGGCTGCGGGCCTTGATAAAGGCCAAAGTCGGTACAGGTAAGGGGCACCGGGGTCCAGTAGGGACACGGGGCCTGAGGCAGGTGAGCCACCAGCCTGCAGAGGGCACTCTGAAGGCTGGAAAGAGCTAATTCCCAAGATAACCAGCAGGAGGCCACACAGTTGAATCTATAGGTACAAATCCCAAGATGTAAGAATGTAAATAAATGTATAAGATTATACTAGTCTCCAGATCAAGAACAGGAAACTGGTTGCCTAATGATTAGAGAGATCAACGAGGCAGAAAAATCAAACAAAATTATAATAATGGGGGACTTCAACTACCCATGTATAAATGGGTCCAATGGCACAACAGGAAAATATTAGAGAACATTTCTTGACACTTTAAATCATCATTTCATGGAACAACAAATCATATAGTATGTGAGAAGAGAGATTATTCTTGACTTTACAGCTCAGCTACTATCACTTGTTGAATTAGCCCCTATGAGTAATTTAAGACTAAGTAATGGGCAGGTCTACTGGATCACCGAGTGTAAAACAGAACAATTAAGGAAGGACATTATTGAGAAGCTAAAATAATTGCTTTGCATCAGGATTTCCCAATGAGGATGTTGGGGAGATAACTAACCTGACCTGCTCTTTCTGGTAATAAAGCTGAAGTACTCTGAGCACATGTCAGAAGAATAAGTGCTGCATCAAACTGATAATCTTAAGAACAATAAGACGCTAGACCCAGATGGCATACATCCAAGAGTTCAGAATGAAATTGTTATGGTTCAAAAACTGGCAATGAGATGAAAAAGCAAAGAATAGGATGAAATGGTCAATTTTTCATCACAGAAACACGCTAACTGCATGGTTTCTTACAAGATCCTGGTTTTTACATATTTATTAATTATCTGGAATGGAGCTAAGTGGTGAAGTAGCATAATTTGCAGGTGACTTTTTTTAGGTTATTACGGACCATAGAGTACTGTGAGGAACTGCAGGGAGACCTAAACAAGCTAGGTAATTGGGCAACACAAGGGTAAATGAAGTTCAGTAACAATAAATGGAAAGCAATGCATACTGGGAAGAAAAAAAATGTAAACTACTTCTACACCTCACATGGTTCTAAATTAATACTCCAGAAAGGGACCTAGGTGTCATTGTAGGCAACTCAATGAAGGCCCCTAGTGCATCTTCTATGAAAAACAAACAAACAAGCTGTTAGGATGTATAAGGAATGGGAGGGACAGAATACCAAAAATATTATAATGCTTTATATAAATCAATGGTGCATTCTCACCTAGAACACTGTATGCACTACTGGTCACCTCATTTCAAAAATGATGTTGTAGAACTGGAGGGTGTTCAGAGAATGGTTATGAGAGTGATCAAAGGCATGGAAAACTTTTGTGTGAAGAGTGATTGAAAAGATTGGGATTGTTTACCCATGGAGAAAGGAGATGAATATAAGGGGACATGACAAATATATGTAAAATAATGTAAAATCTAGAGGAGGTAACTCCAAAACTCTGTCTCATCATACGTGTCAGGATACCAGAAGTGAACCCAGGCCCACTAACTCCTCAGGCAGTATCCTTAGCCACTGCACTACAGTGATGCACTGGGATGTTTCCCCTGACCAGCAGCCTTCATGCCAAAGGTCTACAGGCCCATAGCAGCCACACCCCAAGCCTCTGATTGGATGGATATTTGCATTATATACCTGGGTTTTGTAAAGAGCCCAACAGAAAGGGAAAGCTACCTGAGTAAAAGACCACTGCCTGCTGCCTAGACTGCCTTACCTGATCCTCCCTCATTGCCCTGTTGCCTCATCTGACATTGCCTTTCTACCTCATCTACCCTTGCCTCCCCAGCCCACTGACCCTTGGATTGGGTCTTCTGGATACAGAGTTCTCACAGGGATCAAACCATTGCCCCGAACTGCCTCCAAGATGAATTGATCTGCTGGCTATTCGACCACTCACATACACTTGACTGCTGCTCTAGACTGCCTCCCAGCCTGCCTAGGCCACTGTGTATTACAATACAAGAACAAGGGGACATTCAATAAAATGAAAAAGTGGCATATTCAAAACTCATTAAGGAAATATTTCTTCATATAATGCATAATTAAATTCTTAAACTCTATGCCAGCGTTTCCCAAACTTGGGATGCCACTTGTGTAGGGAAAGCCCCTGGAGGGCCGGGCCGGTTTGTTTACCTGCCATGTCTGCAGGTCTGGCTGACTGCGGCTCCCACTGGCCGCGGTTTGCTACTCCAGGCCAATGGGAGCTCCTGGAAGCGGTGGCCAGTATGTCCCTCGGCCCGCTCCAGAGTTATTCTGCCCATGCACCCTATCCACCCTAACAGGTTGGGGTTTCTTTGTTTGTTTTATGAGGAGCATAAAAAGTAGCAGAGAACCTCTCTAGACAGGAGAATGCTTAGGCCATATCATCAGCACAGCAAATCAGGCTGCTACGCCCACCATAAAAAAGGAAAGATAAAGGTGGGGAGATAGAGCATTTTTTGAACAGCTAGGGTATGTATTACCAACAGCCAGTAGAATACATATACATCTATTTTTCTTAAGTTTTCAGTGATCTAGTTTCCCAAGTTCTTCTATATACAATTCAATTCCTTCAAGTAGGGGCCTGTGCCCCTCCTTCCACAAAACTGAGTGACTGGTAGAGAAGCCTGCATATTAAAATTTTCTGGACTCCACTCCACTCTCAGCAATGCTAAAAGGACAATAACAGGCAGAACTCTGTTTTGCTGTAGCAAGCCTGTTCTGTACCAAGAATTGAAATGCATTCTCCAGGTAAGGACAAACCTGTCACAACTTGTTTCCTGAACAGATTGCCCCAGTCTGGTACCACTGGAGAGGAGGGAAGCCCTGATTGATAAAAAGACTTCCTTTAAAAAGTGGAAATCAAATCCTAGTGAGGCAAATAGAAAGGAGCATATATGCTGCCAAATTAAGTGCAAGAATGTAATAAGAAAAGCCAAAGAGGAGTTTGAAGAACGGCTAGCCAAAAACTCCAAAGGTAATAACAAAATGTTTCTTAAGTATATCAGAAGCAGGAAGCCTGCTAAACAACCAGTGGGGCACCTTGATGAGCGAGATACAAAAGGAGCACTTAAAGACGATAAAGTCATTGCAGAGAAACTAAATGGATTCTTTGCTTCAGTCTTCACGGCTGAGGATGTTAGGGAGATTCCCAAACCTGAGCCGGCTTTTGTAGGTGACAAATCTGAGGAACTGTCACAGATTGAAGTGTCACTAGAGGAGGTTTTGGAATTAATTGATAAACTTAACATTAACAAGTCACCGGTACCAAATGGCATTCACCCAAGAATTCTGAAAGAACTCAAATGTGAAGTTGCAGAACTATTAACGAAGGTTTGTAATCCGTCCTTTAAATCGGCTTGTGTACCCAATGACTGGAAGTTAGCTAATGTAACGCCAATATTTTAAAAGGGCTCTAGAGGTGATCCCGGCAATTACAGACCGGTAAGTCTAACGTTGGTACCGGGCAAATTAGTCGAAACGATAGTTAAGAATAAAATTGTCAGACACATAGAAAAACATAAACTGTTGAGCAATAGTCAACATGGTTTCTGTAAAGGGAAATCGTGTCTTACTAATCTATTAGAGTTCTTTGAAGGGATCAACAAACATGTGGACAAGGGGGATCCAGTGAACATAGTGTACTTAGATTTCCAGAAAGCCTTTGACAAGGTCCCTCACCAAAGGCTCTTAAGTAAAGTAAGTTGTCATGGGATAAAAGAGAAGGTCCTTGCATGGATTGAGAACTGGTTAAAAGACCGGGAACAAAGGGTAGGAATTAATGGTAAATTCTCAGAATGCAGAGGGGTAACTAGTGGTGTTCCCCAAGGATCAGTCCTCGGACCAATCCTATTCAACTTATTTATAACTGATCTGGAGAAAGGGGTAAACAGTGAGGTGGCAAAGTTTGCAGATGATAACTAAACTGCTCAAGATAGTTAGAACCAAAGCAGACTGTGATGAACTTCAAAAAGATCTCACAAAACTAAGTGATTGGGCAACAAAATGGCAAATGAAATTTAATGTGGATAAATGTAAAAAGAAGAACAGGAGTACTTGTGGCACCTTAGAGACTAACAAATTTATTAGAGCATAAGCTTTCGTGGACTACAGCCCACTTCTTCGGATACTGATTTTACAGAGATGATTTTTACCTTTTTCTTTAATTAAAAGTCTTCTTTTTAAGAACCTGATTGATTTTTCCGTGTTTAAGATCCAAGGGGTTTGGATCTTGATTCACCAGGAGTTGGTGGGAGGAAGGAGGGGAATGGTTAATTTCTCCTGGTTTTAAGATCCAAGGGGGTTGGATCTGTATTCACCAGGAGTTGGTGGGAGGAAGGAGGGGAATGGTTAATTTCTCCTGGTTTTAAGATCCAAGGGGTTTGGATCTTGATTCACCAGGAGTTGGTGGGAGGAAGGAGGGGAATGGTTAATTTCTCCTTGTTTTAGATCCAAGGGGGTTGGATCTGTATTCACCAGGAGTTGGTGGAAGGAAGGAGGGGGGATGGTTAATTTCTCCTTGTTTTAGATCCCAGGGGGGTTGGAACTGTATTCACCAGGAGTTGGTGGGAGAAAGGAGGGGAATGGTTAATTTCTCCTTGTTTTAAAATCCAAGGGGTTTGGATCTGTATTTACCAGGGAATTGGTGAAGTTTTTTCAAGGCTTCCCAGGAATGGAATCCATTGAAATGGTGGCAGCGGAACCAAAGCTAAGCTGGTAGTTAAGCTTAGAAGTTTTCATGCAGGCCCCTACATTTGTACCCTAAAGTTCAAAGTGGGGATCCAGCATCCGAAGAAGTGGGCTGTAGTCCACGAAAGCTTATGCTCTAATAAATTTCTTAGTCTCTAAGGTGCCACAAGTACTCCTGTTTTTCTTTTTGCGGATACAGACTAACACGGCTGCTACTCTGATAAATGTAAAGTAATGCACATTGGAAAAAATAACCCCAATTATACATACAATATGATGGGGGCTAATTTAGCTATAACAAGTCAGGAAAAAGATCTTGGAGTCATACTGGATAGTTCTCTGAAGATGTCCGCACAGTGTGCAGAGGCGGTCAAAAAAGCAAACAGGATGTTAGGGATCATTAAAAAGGGATAGAGAATAAGACTGAGAATATATTATTCCCTTATATAAATCGATGGTACTCCCACATCTCGAATACTGCATACAGCTATGGTCTCCTCATCTAAAAAAAGATATACTGGCACTAGAAAAGGTTCAGAAAAGGGCAACTAAAATGATTAGGGGTTTGGAACGGGTCCCATATGAGGAGAGATTAAAGAGGCTAGGACTCTTCAGCTTGGAAAAGAGGAGCCTAAGGGGGGATATGATAAAGGTATATAAAATCATGAGTGATGTGGAGAAAGTGAATAAGGAAAAGTTATTTACTTATTCCCATAATACAAGAACTAGGGGTCACCAAATGAAATTAATAGGCAGCAGGTTTAAAACAAATACAAGGAAGTTCTTCTTTACGCAGCGCACAGTCAACTTGTGGAACTCCTTACCTGAGGAGGTTGTGAAGGCTAGGACTATAACAGCATTTAAAAGAGAACTGGATAAATTCATGGTGGTTAAGTCCATTAATGACTATTAGTCAGGATGGGTAAGGAATGTGTCCCTAGCCTCTGTTTGTCAGAGGATGGAGATGGATGGCAGGAGAGAGATCACTTGATCATTGCCTGTTAGATTCACTCCCTCTGGGGCACCTGGCATTGGCCACTGTCGGTAGACAGGATACTGGGCTAGATGGTCCTTTGATCTGACCCAGTACGGCCATTCTTATGTTCTTATGATTCACCTTTCTACAAGCCTTTAGGCCCTAACAATCAAATAAGAAAAATATTTATAGATTCATGGTTTAGAGGATTATCCACTATAGTTCAGCTGATTATCCCTCCATGTCTCTGTCAGTCACTGCTTACAGGATAGAGTCCCCCATCTTGTAAATATGACCAGTTTCTTCATTACCAGGTATATGACTTGCTGTCTTGAAGCACATATTGTATTGCTTTTGCTCAGCTTACCAAGTGATCCAGATCACTTTGTATCTGTGTCCTGCCATCTCCATTATTTACCACTCCCTCTGGTCTTTGTGTCACCTACAAACTTTATCATTAATGAGTTTGTTTACTTCCAGCTCATTGATTAAAATGTTCCATAACATAGGGCTTAATCCCACTAGAAACATACCACTCGATAGTGATTCCCCATTTACAATTGCATTTTGAGACCTCTGTTAGAGAGAATTTGATATGTGCCATGTTGATTTTGTATCAATCTATTTTCTTAATCAAAATGTCAAATGCCTTACAGCAGTCTAAATAGGTTATAACAATGTTATCTTTATTTAAAAAAAAAGAAATCAGGTTAATTTGACAAGATATATATTTTTCCAGAAACAGACGAAGGCTTAGCAAACAGGGATGTTCTGCAAGTAAATTCTGCAAGGTGAAATAGAAGACTACTTAAACCAGGGGTCTCAAACTCAAATGACCATGAGGGCCACATGAGGACTAATACATTGGCCCGAGGGCCACATTACTGACACCTCCCCCCCGCCGCCCTCAGCCCCGCCCTCACTACACCCCTTCCATGAGGCCCCACCCCTGCCCTGCCTCTTCCCACCCCTTCCCCGAAATCCCCACCCCAACTCTGCCCCCTCCCTGCCCCCACGGGGTGTAGGAGGGGTGTGGTGGGGGCTCAGGGCAGGGAGTTGGGGTGTGGGGTGCAGGAAGGGTGAGGGGTACAGCAAGGGGTCGGGGTGCAGGGTGCAGCAGGGGGCTCAGGGCAGGGGGTTAGGATGCAAAAGGAGTGTGGGGTGCGGCAGGGGGATCAGGGCAGTGGGTTGGGGTGCAAGAGGAGTGCGGGGTGTGGCAGGGGGTTCAGGGCGGGGTTCAGGGTGCAGGGTGTGACAGGGGGCTCAGGGCAGGGGGTTCGGCTGCGGGAGGGATTCGGGGGGCAGGATCTGGCCCGGCGCATACCGGGGGCAGGGCAGGCTCCCTGCCTGCCCTGCCCTGCCCTGCCCCCGCAAGAGGCTGGAACGTGGGGAAAGAGGGGCAGAGAGGCTGTGTGTTTCTGTTGCTTGAGGCACTGCCTCCAGCAGCTCCCATTGGCTGCGGTTCCCCATTTCCAGCCAATGGGAGCTGCTGGGGGCGCTGCCTGAAGCAACAGCCACACACAGCCCCTCCGCCCCCCCTTCCCCACATTCCAGCCTCTTTCCAGAGCTGCACAGTGCAGAGCAGAGCAGGCAGGCAGGGAGCATGACCTGCTCCCGGTGCTCGACCGGCCGGAGCCGCTCTGGTAAACACTGGGGGACGGCGGGGGGGCTTGCGGGCCGCAGAAAATCACCCTGCGGGCCGCATGCAGCCCCCAGGCCGCGTGTTGAGACCCCTGACTTAAACCTTGAGGTGAGTTTGTTATCTCCTAATTTGTTATGTGCTTGCTTGTCTGTTCTGGGGGCTGTGTGCTCAGCCAAGTTACCTGCTAAACTAGGCTGAAATCTTATTAACAGGGCTCTAGCCTGCTATCCTTTGATCCCTAATCCTAGTAAAATCCCTTGACCAGGGGGCGGAGGCTAACTCCCAGAAAACAGGCATTTTAAAAGACAGCTCCTAAGCCACCAGAGAAGCTAGCAAACAGGAGAATTTTGGGAGTGCAAGAGGCAGAAACACCTAACAAATATACTCTAAACCTAAGCAAATAGCACCCCCCTCAAACAACAACAAACAAACAAACAAAAACCAAAGAACAAAACAAACAAAAAACACCCTGAAAAAGTAAAAAACAATTCAGGTAGAAGTCCAGCAGCAGAGTGGGAGCTATCCAGTTTATTGCACTGAATGCAGCATGTAGGGTTACCTACCTTGTGGGGAGGTGGTGTATGTGAGCATTTGGTGCAAGCAACTTCTGGCCCTCAGACTGAATACAGGCTCTTGAGACCAGAGTAGCTGAACTGCAGGAGCTAAGGGAGACAGAGGGACATAGAGGAGGCTTTCAGAGAGACAATAGAGCAATTCCACTCCCAGTCTGATAGCTTCTGTGCCTTTGAGAAGGATGACAGTCTCAGGGAAGCAGAAGGAAATGATCCCATTGTTGGGACCCTCCTTCCAGATGATGTCATGGTATCCTCTCACATGGATAGCCTTCTGTGGTCCCAGAACGTGGGATCCTGCTGAGCCCAGACGTCTACACTACAACTTTATATCCTGCAGCCTGAGTCCTGTGAGCTTCAGTTAGCTGACATGGGCCAGACAGGTGTTTATTTGCAGTGTAGAGATATCCTTACTTATTCACAATGAAATCCTAGCTTAGGCTGTTTGCTTGTTGTGATTTTTACTTTTGAATGAAAGGAATCCCCAGGAAGTGATATGAGGAGAGTTTTGGACAATAACTGATATAGATGCAGTGTTGAGTGGAGTGGGAAGTTGGGAAACCACCTTTTTAGGCAAACAACCAAACTTGACATTTTCTATTTAAAACTAAGGTTGTCCAACAACTTCCCTTCCAAAAGCAGAAATCAGCTGAGAATCTCCTTTTTAAAAAAAAAACAAAAAACAAAAACAAACAAAACAAAACAAACCCAAAATTTCACCGAAATGTGGTTTGGGAAAATGGAAAGTTTATTGTTTATAATATTGGTTTGCTCATACAACCTGTCACTTCTTGAGAATGAGGATGTTGATTTTTAGTATTATCAGAAGGTTTATGTACTTACTAATTACATAAAACTCCAAGTTACTAGATGATGTATCTTTCAGCTAATGTTGCTGATGGGAAGTTGAACAAGAGTTCAGGGAACTAGCAGGCAATCTGCTTACGTTGTTCTTATGCTCTATTCCTGCACTACCATGTCTATTGAAAATATTTTTTATAAATCTGGTTCTATTTTTTCAGTTAATTTTTGTATGCTTGTTGAAACTTGATATTCTTTCTCTTAGTAATTTAATTGTGTTAGCTTTGTCTGTGATTATCTTTAGTCCTATTTTAATTTGACCAGCTTTAGAAAATGGATGATTTTTTACAGTGTAGCATTGACACCTTTTTCATTACACGACGGAAGCAGCAGATACAGTGGAATGAAATTTGGTACTTGCATTTTAAAAGTGCCCATCAAAAGCAGGAGAATTGCTGTTTCCACAAACGTGGTGCTAGCATAACTGAACCTAGGAACAATCCTGTCTCCATTTTAAGCTCCGATGCATCATCTTTCATCAGCAAAATTAACTTGTGAATATCCATTTACTGCAAGTCAGAAGATGAGCTTTGGTTATTTAGTGCAAGCTGACCTTCCAGGAAATGAGTTGTGCTACAACATTGTACAGTATGTAAGACAAAACACTTTTTTTTGTACTGCATTATGTGAATAAATGAAAATTACTCATTCAAAAAAAATTTAAAAATCCTATTTTCAATGGAAAATGGTGATGTGTACATGTCAAAAACAGCTAACATTTTAAATGTTCAGTACTATTTTTAGTTCAGCTCCTCAAAGTACTTATAAAGATATAAAAAACTTAAATGATTATTTTGAAAAAATAACATACAGTAGAAACTTTGATGCTCAGCTTGCTTTTCTGCAGGCTTTATCATTTGCATAAAAATACTGACAATTGGACCATTTCTCAGCAAAGACCTTAAATAGTAGCCTAATATGGTGAGATAATATTGCTAAAATATCATTAACTTATGAAATTACAGTATATTGTGATTTATTATTGTAAATAATTAAAACTACTGTTGTAAAAACAGATGATCAAAGTACATTTTCTTATGCTTTATCCTTAGCCATTTATTATGAGTGTTTATTTAACTCACTAAGTCTCATAATTCAGTAATGGCAATGGCACTCCCAGTCAATGGCAATTATGCCTAGGTTTGAACTACTGTAGTTGGAATCTATCAGAAGAAATCAGATAACTTAGTATTGCATGGGAAAAAATGTAAATCTCCAACAATAATTCTTAAGTGGCTACATGAATTCTTTTGTCTTAAGCAGCTCTAGACATGATTCTTTCAGCCCCAATCTACACAGACTTTTATTATGTAGTTTGCAAATACATAATACAATTATTACATCTTGAACAATGATGTCCAGCATGAAATTAACAGATGATTAGCAGGTATAACATGTCACTTCATAGAATCATACTGGCATTCTATTACTGCGCTTATCCAATTTTTAGTGCCTTCTCTAAGCAGTCAGAAAACTAACATGATTATAGCAAAGCACAGCCTCATTAGTCCCCTTAGGGAATTAATTACCTGCTTTATCTGGGCAGCTGTAATAATCTTAAATCGTGGATTGCTATGTTTAATATTGCCTTGTAGGTCCAGAGAGTGTAACGAGAAATTATATTTTGAACAATCCAGTAGCTGTCATTTATTTTTTGCCTGAATGGAGGGAGAGACTTTGGGGAAGAGAAGAACATTTCTCCCAGGAATGTGTTGAAAGATGTATGTATACTGCCCATATGTCAAAGTTGCACAGAAATTCATGGCATCTCTTCATGTCTAAAGGAAAATTCCAGTGTTTCAATCAATTGTATAACTTAAAGATCCAGACACATTAAACAGAATATTGGTGTATACTTAAAAGCACAAATAAAATCTAAAGTGCAGCTGAAAGGCTTGCTGTTTTCCAAAACCTGTGGTCAAGCATTCGGTTCAATGTTATAATTCAGTTACAAGCATTTAGTTCTGTGTAACAACTCAAAGCACTAAGGCCATGTGTACACTAGGAATGCTTTGTCGGTATAGTTCTACCAGGATACTGTACTGGCAAGTGCTCCGAGTATAGATGCAGTGATTCCAGCAAAACTACACTTTGCCAGTATAGCTTATTGCAACCCCCTACTTCTGCCCCCCACCCCTCCTCCCACAGTGAAATAAGCTATACAGTACTGGCAAAACCAGTTTTGCTGATATAACTGCATCTACACTAGGGGCTTTTGCTAGCCCCTGTGCTGGTCAGGGATAACACCTCATAACACACGATTGACATAGCTGGCAGAAGTAAATAATGTAAAAGTGTCCGAACACCTTTGGGAACCAATATTGGGTTCATTCCTACAATGGGAGTTTTGATGTTTAATTCAACAGAAGAATCTTCAGTCTCCATAATCTTGTCTGCGGTGTGGGTCAAAAGTTCTCACCAACATGACTATTAAGCATAGTGCTAGCAGGATCCTTGCTGTAAACAAGACTCTAAAGGCTTCTGGTGTTTTTACCAGTGTGTCAATTAAACCTAATTTGGAAATGTCCCCAAAATGCAGGGAGCTATATTTCTTACCCTTTTTTCCCAAACGAATTGGTGAAATCTTGACCCCTGCATAGGAAACATAGAATCCTGAACTCATCTTTTGTCACATAAAGGATGAACTAATTTTCAACTATAATATTTTGTTATATAATATTTTCCTGAGATCTATGCATTAATATTCAACATAAAGTAAGTCACTCCTTCCACGTGATGCACACTGAGGTTAATGGGAGTTCCAGACACTCTGCTGTGGTTTGAACAGCAGCAACATTTCGACACTAGGGCTCCAATGTTTCCTACGTTACGGAAGCTGAACTGGTGTTAGCAAGGGTAGGAAGTTCTTTAAAAATGTCCCTAGTGTAGATAGAGCCACATGGAATAAACCGAGTGTCATCAGGAGGCTGTGAAGAGAGGATTTTACCATAAATCTTCTGATATATGCTGTCAGGGGTCTGAGATCTTAAACAGCTTTATTTATTTTAAAATACTTTCAGTATAATTTACCAGTTGGCATTTCTAAACACATGCAGTGAGGGTGCCTTAGAGCACACATTTTCCAGGAGCAGGTAGTTAGACAGAACAGTCTGACTCTTTGCTCAGACTGTCTCCTGTTTTATTTAGAGTAAATAATGTCCACCTGTCAAAAGTTCAGCCTCTTCTGTACTTTCTCCTATCTGCTGCCAGCCTTGATATTTAAGCCCAATGGTATAATTCTTACAGCTCTTCTTTGGGCAGTTGGTACTGGGTAGGAGATACACTGGTCGTGATATACCATAGTTGATTACCATTTTATAATTGGGACTACCTTTGGTCCGTCATGTTGACTGATACACAGGTGCAGCCAATGCAGTCACATTTATAATTCTTTATACCTTACTAATCCATTTTTATGTTGAAATGTATTGTGTTTTCCTGTTGCTGTCGTCTTCCTGTACCATTCTTCCAAATGTCTTGTGATTGTAAACCATCCCTTGCCTATATTCAGTCAAAGGCTCTTAAAATAATAGTTTGGACTGGATTCCCTACTGCCTTGCATATTGCATAGTAATTTATGGTTGTGCAAAGTGAATATAAAATGCTGTCTTTCTGATTTTGTTGCATTTACACCCACATTGCATAGGTAAACAACTACACAAGGTGTAAAGTGCTGGAGAATCATACCCGCCCACTACTGTTTTTTTATGCTCAGTCTGAATGTGTGTGTGTGGTTTTATATTTTTTTATTATTTTCAAAAAAGAGAAGAGTAAAAACAAGCTGACAAACTTCCACTGGATAAACATTTCCCATAGGAATCAAAGACTTGTTTGTTCTTTCATAACTAAGAGATATTATTTAGAATCAGTCCTAAGAAGCTAAGATTGAATCATTGTAAAAGTAAACCCAGCATCCTAGAAAAACTTCCTTGAATTTATACAGAGACAAAGTATATTAAAACTAAATATAGAAAATATGTGTCACTTCATTTCTCGATGACGTCAGTATATCTAACAGTAAAGTAAAAGGATAAAACTCCCAAACAGAAATCAATACTGTATATCAAACCATGGTACCAAAAATTTTAGTTTTCACTAAAGAATACACTAAACTTTCCTGTCCTTAATTATCTGAAGATTGTGGATATATATTCTCTCACTCATTTATTTGGGTGGCCTGATACCAGTGCTCTGAAGACTAACTTGAAATATACCCTGAAATCAGACTCACACTAAGAAAAAAAAAAAAAAACACTCTACCCCCTCGAAGGCTACATCTATGCTACAATCTAGGTGTGTGATTCTCAGCTCACATAGACATTCTCCACACCAGCTCTCATTGAGATAGAAGACTAAAAATAGTAGGGTAGACATGGTGGCAGGGGCTAGTTGTGTGCATTGTTGTGGGCATTGTTCTTCTGTTCAAATCTAGACATACATTTAAAATAAAAGTTTCTCCTCCCCCCAAACAATGTGTTAAATAATTTTCTTTTAAGAATGCAACCCTGTCCCTTTATTGTATGGATAATTACAACACCCACAGTTATATTATATAGGATAAAAATATAAGGGATATACATCTCTATCCACTAGGACATAAGCCAACCACTAAATAATGGAAGTTAAGGAAAAAAACTTTACCCCAAAGGCAAGTTCTTCCATAACTGTTCACTAGGGATTTTACCACCCTCCTCTGAAGTAGCTGATAAATGTAATGTTGCAGAAAGGACCCTGGGCTAAGATGGTCACTGATCTAATCACATATGCTATTCTAATCTATACAGGTTCTTATACCACCTCTCCATTGTCTGAGTGCCTTATTGGCAATTCCTACCCTGTCAGTTAACGTATAAATCTCATACTGTTTTGAAAACATTTGTTAAAATATTATTCTGTTCTTAAACTGAAGTTTTCTAATGTACACTCATGCAAGGAAACAACGAAATGAGCAACACGTTAATCACAAGAAAATTAATACCTTTATTGGGATAAATCATGCTTAGTTTTATCATCTAAGGGGATGTGGATAATGTGAAGAGTATCTTATCAGAGGGCTAGGACTCAAAAATATGACTTCTGTGGCTTCATTTGCAGAGTTCTGGTGTTTCCCGTGCTGCTGAGTTCATCTGGAGTTCTGCAGATGAACTTTCTTCTAGATTAGGCTGAAAAGATGGGAGTGTGAGGGATTTTCAAATGGAGAAAAGATTCAGAAATAGGGCTTAGAATGAGAACTTCCTTTGCTCTGAAATCACTATTTAGTCTCCACAATATTGAAGGTGAAAAAAAAAAAATTCTGTGTGTCAGTACTTGCCTGCTAGTGGCTTATATATAGGAGTCAGTAGTGCAAAGTAGCACTTGTTTAGGCAGACTTATTTAAAGAAAATATAATATCTTTAACCATTCAATTAGCTAGAAGAAGTGACTATCTCCTTCTGTATGGGCTCCTTTGTTTCTTGGAAAGAAAACAAAAATAGCATCATTTGCTTTCTCTTGTTATGAAATGTAAAATGATCTTTTTATCCTCTGATTGAAAATAGAGTAAATGGCAACAGCAAACACAATCCTACTTTGCACCACCACATTTGAATATCCCATGTAGCAGGATATCACTTTCTGCCAAACACATTTGTCTAAAAGAAAAAGAAATATTAAAATGTAAAAATTAAAATTGTGCTGTTTCAAAATAGTTAAAATTGAATTCAATTATTTGTACCTGCCAGAGCCGCTTATATTTCAGTCATATCATTAATTGTGCAGTTGGCAAAATGTGGCATTAGGTAGCAGGTTCCCTGGGAAAAAGGAAGCTAATCTGGAATGGGCCTCAATATCTCCCTGTCATTAGAGTTCACTCCTGCTGAAGGGGTTGACATTGGTATTGAGTAGCATTGTGGGAGTCACTGTGGTTTTAATTTTTATTATTATTATTATTATTTTGGTTCCCAGGCAATTGAAAAAAAAATCCTTCCAAAATTTTGGCCAAGCAAAAAGTAAAAAAAAAAAAATCATTTAGGTTCAAACAAACTGTTTCGGTTTGATGTTGATTTTTTTAAAAAAATTGAAAAAATGAATTAGAAGGAAAATTCAAAATGAAAAGTCTTTTCAAGTAAAAAAAAGTTTCATTTTGAAAATGTCAAAATGTGTTTCAATTGTTTTTCATTTTGTTGTTGTTGTTTTTGTTCAACTGAAACAATTGACATGAATGTTTTGGTTGACCCAAATCTGCATCAGACAAAAATAGCTAGTTGTGTCTTCCACTACCTTACATCCTCTGGCTCGCTTAGATGTCACTATTCTGTTCTTTTAAAGTCATTTGAGTAGATTGGATAGCTCAAAAGGATGGAAATGAGATACAAAGCCTTTCATCCTTGGATTGCAGGTCCAAATTCAGCCCACTTGGTCAAGACAAAGAGAAAATTTGTCACCATCCAATTGCTCTTTAGGGGTCAATATGGATTCAGGTCCAAGTGGGCAGTTCTCCACATCAATCAAAGCACATTAGGCACTACTTCTAACATCCTTTTACTGAATCTCAGCAGAGAGGTCAAATATACAACATCTGATCCCATGCCAATTGACATCAATAGCAAGGCCCCCATTAACTCATGTGGGTATTGGATCAGAACAAGAATACACAGGGAAATTAAACTATCCTAATTCCTCAAGGTAATAAGGTTGTATTTTCCAGATCTGTCATGCCAGCATTTTTCAAAGTCACTAAATTCATCTGCATAGAAACATTTCTTTTGCTGCAAGTTGATCTTTAGTGATCAGCTACAGGTCTTCTCTCAAAATGCTCCCAGATTTGCTCAAATTAGTCAGCCAACTCTCTGCCATCATGCTTTTTGACTGAAAGTTTTGTCTGTGTAAATTTCTTCTTCAGAAATATGAAGGAAAAGGAGAGAGTGCATCCTACTCAAAAGGGAGGCTGGAAAATGAGAGACTGAAAATCTTTGCCCTGGTAGAAAATCATAATGAAACTAGAATTATTGTGCGATGCATGGAGTTGTGCTCCTGTTTTGAGTTCTCCGATCAGAAGGAAGAGGTACAGGGATGTCAAAGAGATAATGAGAGGAATTAGTGAAGAAAAGAAATATATCATGTCGTACTATTTTGACATACACAAGAATACCTATGAAAAATGACTCAGAGTTTTGAATCAATCCTCTGGTTATCATGGCATACTGTAATTGCTACATATACAGATGCAGTGTGTGTTAGACAGAATGTCTCAGACTGAATAGTAATATGCTCCTTTGGTTGCCATGGAGAAGGTTATGCTTACAACCTATTAACACAATTGGGAACTTAAAAAGCAGACTGTCTGGCTCCAACCAGGCTCCTTGCCCCCTCCTGGGGAGAGCTGGGATCCTCCACCAAAACCCAGAACATAGCCAGCAGCCTGAAAACCAGGCTCTCTGGCTCCTTTCAGTCCCTGTTTGCTAAGAAGCTGATGAAACCCAAGGTGAAATTCCTGGGAGCCTAAGAAAGAGCTGTCTCAATGAAAGTCCCTAGATTATGCGGGTTATTATCAAAGTACATTAGGATAAACCTAAGCCTAACAACAGAAACTCAAGAACTGACAAAACGAGGATGGATTGTCATGTGGTTAAGACAAGGGATTGGGACTTGGGAGGCCCAGCTTCCTGGCTTGGCCACAGACTCCCTTTATGATCTTCAGAGAATCTGTTAATCTGTCTCTACTTTATGTATTGTATGAAGGGTCTGTGTGGGTGTCTTGGAAACATCACATCTTAGATGTTGTGGAGGAAGAAGTGGCGGGATTTGGACCCAGCCTAGATGAGAGGGAAGACACAAAGATGACCCGAGGGCCTGAGCCTGAGCCACAATGAGAACGTCGGTGTTAACAGTAATGGAAATATGGAGGATTTGGGGGGAAAATAAGGAGTTACATTTTTGTCATGTTAAGGCTAAGATGGCAGTGAGAGCCTGGAGATGGTGTTGGAAGAAGAAGCAGAAAGGCAGGATAGGACCAAAGGGGATTGGTCAGAAGTAGGAAAAAACCTTGCGAGTTGCCAGCATAAAGCTGGTGGCTAAATCCATGTGAGTAGATGACATCAGCCATAGATTCCCACGTAGAGGCAGAGAAATTAATCTGTCAATGTCAATGGAGCTGGATCAGCCCTTATTCCCCTGGGCTTGCTACCCTAGCAACATTAGCAATGGTGGCGGGGGAGATCAGGCATTGCCAGGCCACTACACCCCATCCCTTGGGGAGTGAGTGGATAGTGTGCAGGGCTTTGGTTCTACCCCACTCAGGCACCAGGCAGCACAACTTAGCTGATGCAAGGGGGAAGAAACCTCTACGAATAAAAAAGCTGGCATAGCTTATTTCACTTGTGGGGCAAGAGGGAACCTGGGGCTGAGTTGTGACTCTTGGACTTAGGCCCTATTTTATAGCTGTTTTACATAAAGAATTCTACTGCACTTGAAAGTTTAAAGTAGTGTTTTGTTGTAGGAGTATACCTTGAATTAGTTAAATTATAGATGAATTCTAAAAGAATGTGAATAATACAACTAAGCAATTTGGCACATAATATATGTATGAATTTTATCTATGATGTCGGGGGGGGAAGTCAATGATTATTATAATTAAGAGGAAAAATAGGCTTAAGATTTAAATACACCAAAGTGACTTGAGGATTATAACTGAAGTCTTTTTTCAAAAACTCAACCAGAGTGATTTTGACATTTGCCTATACTCTCTGAAGATTGTAGTCTTTTAAAAATGTTATTTTCTTGAAGCTATTTTTTCTACAGCAAAAGAAGGGAGCATAATACAGTAATATCTACCCCAGCATCCCTTGGGGTTTATTTGATCTTTAAACTGATTGATTTTATTAATGCTTACTAGTGTTAATATAGTGGGCTAGCTGAGGTACAAATACATGCATTCTATTATCTCTTTGATTTAAGTTTGGTAACAGAGCTCTCTAAAGATAAAAGATAGTACAGTGTCACACTGTACATTACTACATGCTATGCAGTGTTGACTACTGAAAGGCAGAGTGGACAGGGTCTGTCATCACTGAAATGCATTTGAGACCGGTGTCTCACAAGACTGTGCTACTCTTCTGTGGTTAGCTGTGGCAGAAGTGATTCCAGAAATAAGCATGTGGCAGTGCAAAGGGACGGAGAGCTTGCTTTGACAGCCAGCTGAAACATTCCCCTTATGTAGGAAAATACCACCTTGTCTGATGCAGATTTGGGTCAACCAAAACATTCATGTCACACTGGTTCCCTTCTTGCCTTGGAATCTATATTGATTGCTGAGAATCTATAAGGTGCAATCAGAATCAAGTCAGCTGAAGATGGCTTCTTCGCTGCCACTCTTTGAACTGACATTAGGTTGGGTGTTTAGATTCTTGGTTAAATAATGGACTAGGTACAGAAACTTTTGTTTAAACTGCAGGGGTCAAATCCTGCATGTGGCAGAGCAAAGGAATGGAGAGCTTGCTTTGACAGCCAGCTGAAACATTCCCCTTATGTAGGAAAATACCACCTGCTCCTAGCCGTCTTAGCCAGGAGCAGGATGGATTGTGGATAGAGTGTGTTGTGATCCCAGGCTTGTATATGGCCCCTAAGAGCTGCAGTAAACTAAGTCAAGGATAAAAATAACCTCTGGCTTCCCATTAGGATCAAAGAAGTGTGGGATGGTGTTGTAACATCACCTTTGCTTCTCCCTCCCCCAGGTACACTGAGTTTGTATTGTCCTTGCCTAGGTTGTAACTATTCAGTGGAGAAACAACTTTTAGTCATGAGCTGATTAATTTAGCATCTTGGTCAAGACTACCTACAAAGAAAATGATAAGAAGTTTCTGAGGATAAATGGACAAACCTTCACTGACTGGAACCAGGGGTCAAATTCTGATCTGTGGGGTCTGTGGAATTACTCCATGTGGACAAGACGGTTTCAAATGGACAAATAAAATCACTTTTGGGGCAGTTGCATTCAATTTAGGTATAATAAAAAATTAAACATGTCTCTATAAATGGTATAGCTGAAAGTCCAAGAGATTTATTCTGACCTCACATATGCTGGGTTTAGCGTGATGCAACTTCATTGATGTAAGTGTATGTGAGCTCAGAATAAGGCCCACAATGTTTTTAATCTTGCAGTGACTGTAAGATCTTTGGGACAGACAATATTTTTGTTCACTGGTTGTACAGCGCCTAGCACAATGGGATCCTGGCCCATGACTTGAGCTCTGAGGTGCTATGGTAATACAAATAACATTGCTCTACAGCCAAAATGCTTCTGAAATAAATGTAGTCAAACTTTATTAATTCTGGGTCACTGAGAATGAAAATGATGCTTAAAATTGTTGATTGGCTCTAGTTTTCAAGATATGCTATTGGGTCAGTATATCTGACCCTTGACTTGGGAATGGCAGAGGATAAGTGAGTTATAAAGGGAACGGATCTCAATTTAAACCAGAAATGACTAAAATACATCTTTGACTGGATCTATGAATAAATCTATGACTGGGTTTGGACAGTACTTGCTTTTTAGGCAAAACAATGAATGGTGCAATCTGAAGCTGGTATTGCGTCATACATGATATGAATTGCATCATGTTATTCCTAGAAGTCATGGATGATGCAATCATAACAAAGCTTACATCACTCTGCTGAACAAATTGCCCTATATCAGCTCTAGAAATCATACAGTGTCGTGCTCTCTTATTTGTCAGTGTTTGATTTTTGCAAAGGGACACACTTCTGTTTAGCCAAAGTGAGCAGAGATGCCTCGTACTTGTGTGAACAGTGCAGATAACTTCTGCTGTGTTTGTGGTGAAGTGACTTTTGCATCACAAAAGCGCAGTATAACCACTATGGTTAAGAAAGCCTATCACCTTTATTTTGGCTGCAAAATTGGAGATCAGGACAAGAGGTGGGCCCCACACATATGCTGCAACACTTGTGCAACAAATCTTCGCCAGTGGTTGAACAGGAAAAGGAAATCTATGCCTTTTGCAGTGCCAATGATTTGGAGAGAGCCAACAGATCATACTAGCAATTGTTACTTCTGCATTGTGCCTCCAGTTGGGAAAGGTGTGTCAAAGAAGAAAAAGTGGACTGTGCATTATCCAAACATTCGATCAGCTATACGCCCAGTACCCCACGGAGAAGGACTGCCGATTCCTGATGCATCAGAATCATTCTCACTTGAGTCAGACGAGGAAGAGGAAGAGGATGACACTTCTGGTCCTGAACCATCAATGTCACAGGACCCACATTTTCTCCCATCCTCCTCCTCTGAACCACACCTCATAACACAAGGTGAACTAAATGACCTTGTCAGGGATTTGGAATTACCCAAGAGTAAGGCAGAGCTGTTGGGCTCCAGACTACAGCAGTGGAATCTCCTGGCAGGTGATGTTAGGGTTTCCATGTTCCGTGACCGTCAAAAGGATCTTGTCCCATTCTTCTTCATGGAAGGTGATCTTGTAGCCTGCAACAACATCGATGGTGTGATGGCAGCCCTCAACATTGTTCACGATCCAGATGAGTGGAGACTGTTCACTGATTCATCGAAGATGAGTCTTAAAGCTGTTTTACTGTATAATGGCAATGTTTTGCCATCAATTCCATTTGGTCATGCAGTCCATATGAAGGAAACCTATGACAACATGAAACAACTTTTGAGGTGCATAAACTATGACCAACATCAGTGGTAGCTTTGTGGCGATTTGAAAGTTGTTGCTCTCTTGCTTGGTCTGCAGACTGGATACACAAAGTACTGCTGTTTTCTCTGCAAATGGATAGTCGTGCAAGAGATTCCCACTACATCAAGAAAGATTGGCCACTCCGACAGTCATTGGAACCTGGGAGGAAAAGTGTTCAGCATCCACCACCTGTTGAATCGAGGAAGATTTTGTTACCACCCTTACACATCAAGCTGGGTCTGATGAAGAACTTTGTCAAGGCCATTGACAAAACACAAGCAGCTTTCAAGTACCTCTGTGGAAAATTTCCAAGGTTAAGTGAAGCTAAGATAAAGGAAGGTGTCTTTGTTGGTCCTCAGATTTGTGAACTTCTTTGAGATGATGCATTTGACCATGCACTGCATGGCAAGGAAAAGACGGCATGGAAAGCCTTCCAGTTAGTGGCAATACATTTTCTCAGAAACAACAAGGCAGACAACTACAGGTTGTTGGTGGAAAACCTCCTCAAGGCATACAAAAGCCTTGGTTGCAACATGTCACTAAAGATACATTTTTTGCACTCTCATCTAGATTTTTTTCCACCGAACTGTGGAGCACTGAGCGACGAGCATAAACATATGAAACCATAAACACATGAAAAGACCTAGGTTTACAATTTATGATTAAAACTCTACTATCTACACAATATACATAGACATAAAATGTAAAAACTTAAATATCTTAAACAGTAGCCAATCAGTTGTTTTAATTGTCATATTTGAATTCAGCACATCAAAATACATAATAAATAGCACATTTTATCTCTGAAGCAGACGACTTCTCAAAAATTGTAGACCAGTGTAATTATACTAAGCAGAATACAAGCACCAGCATGTAGCAGTTAGCACAGGTTTCTAATGTAATATTTGCCCCAGTTGATCATGTTTGGCCTTAGAGTATATGGCTAAGCATCTTTCTTAATGTGTTCTTTAAATCCAAAAAAACAGTCACAGTTAAATACTAATGTTCTGGTGATTTTTTTAAAATTGTTTTCACGGTAGCACTTCAGCAAAGTTTTAGTGGCCTGGAATATTATCCTCCTCCTCCAGCATTTCACTCATTTATAATATTCCTACCCTTTGTATTAGGCATCTGTCGCTTCTCGTAGCCATACATAAAGATGCTTAAAAGAAAGGTGGAGTTATTAGAAAGGACCTATCCATCTCCTGCTGAAATCAATGGTAGTCTTTCCATGATTTTGGTGGGGTTGGATTGGGCCCTAAATTTGACCTGTACTGTAAAATAGCCTCAGACTAGATTAGACAATCTTGCTATATGATTCATAAGCCCTATATTTCTTTCAATTGAAAGAAGAAAACTGTTTATTCCTGAAAAATAGTTACTTGTGGAAAAGCTGGCAAGAGATACACTACAGATAAAAATAGATTAATCATGCCTGAGATAATGGTTCTCTGGCAAACATTTCCCCCCCAAGATTTAAATCAATACATCCTTTAAAAAATGTCTAAAGCTTGACTCAAGGTGTTCAATTATTTAAGAGAATAATTATTGATTTTTCTGGGTTCATTATAAACCTGAATACTGAGAGCAAATATATTTGAGGTGGAAAGGTAATACATTCAGAGAGTTGGTAGATATATAGATTTTTAAAATAAAGTATATTAATATGCTTATATCCATAATGTAGCTTAGAGCAGAAAGAAAGGGTTCTAAGCACCACAGGAATAGTTCTTGCATTCATGGACAAACCAAAAATAACTTGTCTATTATTAAATTATGTCATTCAGTGATAAAAGGTATCTTTTGAAGTGGTGGTTGATTACAATTCTTAAAAATATATTCCTTTTTGTTTTAACTTTTAGTAGAAATCTTGCTTGAATGTAAGTGACGTTCAGAAATTTCATTATTCATTTTAAATATGTGAGTATTTATGATTTCATTTGGAGACTTTAAATTTAAGATAGGCCAATAACCACCTGATGAATTTTGGACAGCTAATAAGGAATTTAACTACCCTTTAGCACAATCTAAATGAAATACCGTTTCCAATGCATCCATTGACAGATTCTTGACTTTTTTTTCTCATGCTATAATAATTGTCTTGATTCATTTTCCTTTTGAACTTGATTTTTTATTAAAGTTATTTTCAGCTCAACTTACCTGCTACTCAGAGACAAAAGACTTCATTTTCCATCATGGTACACTGCTAGATTAAAGACCATATTTTTAAAAACTCAATCCTTTGTCTTTAACTCCTCAGATTTCTGAAACTGAAAGAATAGCAAATGTTTAATGCACTTTTTGTCTCCAATACTCATTGCTTACTTCTTGCATTTTACTCAGCTTGTGTAATGAAAAGTGGTTTCACTGCCTGGTTCTCATGTATTGGCACGATGCTGCAATATCTTGATTGGAAGAATTTTTAAACCCAAGCAAACAAACACATTTTAATAGAAATAAATTCAATTGAAACTTGACTTTTAAAAAGAACTCGTTAAACATTACTTTTTCTATTTAACTATTCCTAAGAACAGTACGGTTGACTTCAAAAATCATGAGTCAGACCGAAAAATATCATGAGATTGGCTTAAAATTAGATATATTTTTTAAAATGCTGGGTTCTTTTTCTTTTCTGGTTTATGATCCTTTTGGGTGCACTCAGATCATGTCTTCAAGCTTCCCCGTGCAACCATAAGGGTTAAAACCTTTTTTAAAAAAACTTTAGCTGTGATTCTCATGCAGTCACTCCTGCAGGAGTTGGGGCCAGGGCTGGTGCAACCACTAGACGAACTAGGCAGTGGCCTAGGGTGGTAAGTGGTTGGGGGTGCCCAGGGCCGTCCTCAGGCATAGGCAGCTGGGTAGGGCATAGGGTGACCAGATGACAGGAAGAAAATATCGGGACACAAAGGGGGGGGGGTCACTGGCGGAGCAAAAAAAAAAAATGCCGAGTGCTGCCGCTGTAATGACACAAACAGCTCCCTCTCCCAATTCCCTACTGTGGCCCCTGTGCTGCAGGCAGTCAGAGGAGATTATGCACCCTCCCTTAGCTATGCATACCTCCAGAGTCTAGGTATTTACACCATGCTCATCACCATAATGGCAGAGCAGAGAAGTAACAACCGCTGTAACTTTTCCTTTCACTCTGCATTCTGACATGCAAGTCTAGCTGGGTCCAGACTGGTAGCAATGTGTGGATCAGTTTACAGTGGGGGAGCCTCTGTTTTTCAGGAGAGGGGGGAAAAAAAATAACAACTGAGAACAGCGGAGTGCTGCAGGCAGTCAGAGGAGAGGGGAGGAAAAAAAAAAAAGCCGAGACCAGCCGAGTGCTGCCAGCGGAAAAAAAAAGGCAGAGTGCAGCATCCCAACCGAAGATCGATCGGGATTGGGACGCGGGACAAATGCCTAAATATCGGGACGTCCCGATTTTATCCGGACATCTGGTCACACTAGTAGGGCACCTGAAAATTTGGGGCACCGCTGGGTCTTAGTGTCCACCCAACTGGTTTTCCTATCCCTGTTCTGACCCTTCCTGCAGGCTCTGAGTCTTCCTGGGAAGGGGATCTAGTAGTTAAAAGAGAAAAAGTCTCCAGCCTGCTAGACCTATTAGCACAGCACTGAAACTGTTAAAGAGCCATTCAAGGGGTAATGAAGACATTTAACAGGCATTTGCCAACCCCCAGGTATCTACTGTCAGTTTCTGAATGTACTGACAAAAACAGTTGTGCATGACTGTAATATTTACCCAGAACATGTCAGTCTACAGGACCTTAGTTTAAAATTTGCTTAAAAAATATTTCATTAGTGAGTTGGTGAAGATTATAAAATCACATCTCTAAAAAATCCTTGCATAGATTTTTAGATGTACAATCATCTTTAGCCTTAAATGCTTGGATCTTCAGACATATGTTTTTTTAAATAAATTCTTCAAAAGACCACCCTTATCCAGGGCCGGCTCTAACTTTTTTGCTGCCCCAAGCAGCAAAAAAAAGCACCGGCCCGCCGAGCCCCCCCCCCCGCCGAGCACCGTGCGCCGCGCCGCCGGAGCACCCCCGCTGAGCACCGCACCACCGGAACCCCCCCCAAGCGCCGTGCCCCACGCTGCCCCCCCGCCGAGCCGCCAGAGCACCCACCCCCCGCAGAGCGCCGCGCCACGCTGCCCCCCAGCACCCCAAGATTGGCTGCCCCTTACTAGGTGCCGCCACAAGCATGTGCTTGGTTGCCTGATGCCTGGAGCCGGACCTGCCCTTATCTAAAATACACATTTTAATTACTATGGTAAAAAAAGCTTACTTCCAAAGACTTCCTGTCCTTTCTGTCCATCCATTTCTCCCTTCATCCCCTCCCCCTCCCCCCCATTGAAAGTAGCAACAGCCCATTGCTTCCACATAGCTGGACAAAGAGTTTCCCTTTCTTTACTTATGACTATCTGATAAACTAGTTTTAAGCAAAATCAGTACCTTAGTAAGATATAAAATCCTTTGTTATGCCTAAAATCTTTGGAAACATATATTTTAAAGTTGGTGAAATTTTATAAACATGTGTATTGTTATGGAGATCACACACAGTAAATTAGTGTTCCCTTTTTCTAGAAGCAATGAACATTGTTATGAATACACTAAACCTGTGTGATTGATTAATTTAAAATAAAGTCTGTTTCAGTGAGTTAAATATGTAGTTATCTGGAATGATTACTTTATGAAGGCTTAAGAGTACATTTAAAATATAAAATCAGCTCAGAAATACTGATTAAGAAAATGTAAAACAGAGAAGAGCTGCATCATGTATTCCATAATATTTAATGTTGTATTCAGCAAGACAGCTGACCCACCCTTACTACAAAGTTTTTGCAAATAAATGTCTGACAAACTTCAGGGGATATCAAAAAACCTGTGACTACATTTTTTATTCCCAAGTTTAGTGCTTTTAATTAGGTACCTTCTGCATGTCCATTCTGCGTGAGGGAGAGGGTACAGGGGTCTCTGTGGGGAACTGTGACTCTCTGTCACCATGAGGCAGGCCGTCACAGTTATTCTTTATGCCTTGTCCCTCCGCCCCCGCCGGGCTGCAAGCTCAGGCTGCCGTCAGTCACAGGGGCACCAGTTTAATATTACTGCATAGGGCCCCATAAATCCTAAGGACAGCCCTGGGGGCGCCAAAAAGCGGTGTCCTGGCTTGGCAAGGAGGAGCCGCCTTCTGGAGGCACTGGAGAGCCAGAGTGTCGGCTTGCGGGGGCGGTGAGCCCCAGCCATGGAGGAGCTGGTGCGGCACAGGGGGGCAGGAGCCCTGCAAAGACGGCAGCGCCGCTAGCGGGTAGCAGCCGCATCCCCCGCCCCTCCTGCCTAGGCTGCAATCTGGCGCCCCCTTGGGGGGCTCCTGGAGGCTGCAGTAGATGCATGCGGGCAGAGGCCCCCGTGTGCCCCCCAGCACCCCCTTCGGGCTCCGTGGCTCCCGAGCATGTGAGCCGCTGCTGGGGCGCAGGGCCCTGAGCCTGCTCCGGGAGAGGCAGTGGCGGCGGCAGCTTACACTTCCGTGAGCCGCAGAGCCCGAGCATGGTGAGGGAAGAGCTCGGGGGGGCACACGGGGGCCTCTGCTCACATGCATCTGCTGCAGGAGCCCCCAGAAGGCAGCTCCTCCCCGCCGAGCTGCTGCAGTGGCCCAAGCTTGGCAAAGCCAGTGAGTGGACTTGGGACGGGGGCCGCCAGGATGGGGTGGGGAGGGCTCACAGGGGGGCTGTGCACCCTCCAGGGGAGTTCAGGGGGCAGGGAGGGGGAAACCTGGTTTGGGGAGCAGCCCTTGGGTACGGCTGGCCCCTGGGGTCTATAAAGGCTCGTTGGGATTTGCCCCTCAATGAACCGATGTGGGGGGCAGGGGCGCGCAAGGTGGAAGTTTCGCCTAGGGTGCAAAATATCCTTGCACCATCCCTGGTTGGGGCATTAAGTAAAACACAAAATATTGCAAGAATCACTGCAGAAAGTCAATAGCAAACTCCATATTGCTTCAGAGGAAGCAGAATTAGGCCCCCCGCTTTTGGGGCCTCAATCACCTTGACAGTGTCATTTTCTGAAAGATGGCTTGGAATTTGTAAGTGCAAATTTAATGGAGCCAGCATTTTTCCTCCCCCCAATTAATAGCAGATGCAAATTATTTTCAACTGTTTAAACTGCACTCTCATCAGTTACCCACTTTGTATAGCAAAATGCCCACTTGAATGTACAAACTCAAAGTCTGAGTATGCAACCAGTATTTGTGAAAATGTTTTTGGCTCACTTTTAGGGGGTAAAATTTGGCATCATCTGTGTTTACTACAAAATATTTAAATTGTCTTTAGCAGTACCTCTGCCTCCTTGCTCTTTCATGCCCCTTTGAGCTGCTGTGTGCAACAAAGGGAGTTGGGATGGAAGCAATATCTGTCTGTGCTCTTATATGTGCAGGGATTGCAATTTGTGCAGGGAATACAAGGGATGAAGGCTTCTTTTGCTTTTCCCCATGTGATACAGGAGAGCCAGGGAGCAGTGGGAAGTGATAGAAGGGAAGTATATAAACCCTAGGTTAATTATGGCTTGGTTCCCTGTAGACTAGGGAGGGTTGCTACAGGTTAATTGGAGCACCTGTAATCAATTAAGGCCCTGTTAGAAACCTAATAAACCCCCCTGCTTCAGGCAGTCAGGGGGAAGGGGAGAGAGAGAGAGAGAGAGAGGAAAAAAAAAAAAAAAAAAAAAAAAAAAAAAAGGGAGGAGGAGGAGGAGGACTGGAGTGTGCTGTTAGACTTGAAGGAACAGAAAACTGGAGTAAGGGAAACCCTGCCCCAGTGTTTAAGGACTGAAGATACACCATCCAAGGGAGAAGAGGGTAAGAACCTGCAGGGGTTGAGAGGGGCTGGGATTCAGAGTGAGGAGCAAATCCAGACCCCTTCCCTCCTTTACCACCTTCCTGGGCCACTAGTGGGGCCCTTGGTGCCCCAAGAGCAGGGATAAGGGATGGTATTTTAGCTGCCCCACCACCACCAAGAAAAGTGCAGGACCCACCATACTATATTGACCCTCTTGTCACACCTGGTATCCCTACTTGTTCTGCATAGTCAGAGATCAGTTTGAACAGCATTTGAGAGAAGCATATAGTGGAGGAACAATGTAACTGAGAACTAAACACAAATTGTCTAGAACTTGGAAAGTATGTATGTTTCATCTGTGATGTATAAATTGTACTTTGCTTTTGCCATCTTCAACAGAGTACATGTTTGTTAATTAGATATGATACAGTATTCCCTATAGCCAAGAGGAAAATTTGGCCAGCAGAATAAGATCAATAAAATTTGTATAATAATAGGTACAAAATAGTAATTAAAATAAATAGAAATCAAAATGTTGTTAATTGAAATGTCACTTTGCATTCTAAACACATTTAGATTTTATTTAAGATTTAACAACACAAGCATTGTACTTCAAAAGTCAGAATGACTGCTAAGAGAAATATTATTGAAATATTTGCTGAATAAATTATTTTGAGCTGAACATGTTAATATATATTCATTTTCTTTGAATAGAATTTTATTAGTAAGCTTCAATTGTATGTAATTGCCCTAATTCCAGGTCCTTTACTAGATGCACAGTTATACTCTGCAGATGTTTTGGACTGCATCTACCTTTCTGGTTTTGAAATCTTTATTGGATTAAATTCATTTTACCGTTGTGCAGCTCCAACAGCACAGTGAATCCTGAGTCTGTTCAGTTCATGCTTTTATTCCTTGAGGAGTCTTAATTTAAAACTGTCCTTCAATTTCTGTCCTCTGAGATGGCTTACAATAAAACTGAGGAATAATTAAGAAAAAATGTGTTGTGTAACCTGGAAGAAGAGACATCTTTCACTATTGACATTTCTTAATCTTTAAAGTCATTTATTTTCTTTTTGACTCACCATTCAACTTACTTAAAAAGGACTATGCATTTCCAGATTTATACTGTGAATAAAGAACATTCAAGGTTTTGACTACTTGAATGCAAACACTGTCCATGAATTTCAGCACACACAATGACAAATAGGTCCGGAGTTAATGATGTGCTGCTTGCATAGTTTATAATAGGAAGAGAGGGTGTTTAAGTGAAATATTAAATGTGCATCTTCTCTGATATATCCTGCAGCATATTTTTAGTCCCAGATTCTAAAAGATAATGAAGAAAAGGGGACAGTTTTAGGTGCAGCAAACGGTTGGCAGGAGTGGGGGTGTGTGTCTTCAGAGGGTAAAATAGAATAAAAACAAGAGATTACATACTGGGCACAGGGAAAGTCAATTGTAAAAGTGCTGTTAGTATCCACAAAAACACAGCTTGGCAAAACCTTCAAAGATATACTCCCCGGACATCTCTTGGCCGAACTGAGAAGCAGCTTTGATAGAATATCTTGTCCATCACTGAGCACTGAGTTCAGAATTACATTCTGTAGAGGAATCACAGGGCCCATAGTATCTCTTAAATTCTATCAGGTCAGACTCTGGTGCGCACCGACAGATTGATGCCTTATCCTGAAACAAGGTTGAGACTCATCATTCTGACATGTAACTACTTGGTCCCTGAAAAACCCATGAATATAGATAAGAAAAATGACTGAGTGGAGCCAGGCTTCTAAAGACAGTGTACCACTCTTTTTTTTTTTTTCATGCTCAGCCTTATGCAAGTAGGTGAAGAGAGGGGATATTCCATCTATTATTTCTTTAACTTCTATTACAATCTTGGGGTTTTTTTGCTTTCTTTTGTGAGCCATTGTCACTTCTTTATGCAGGAATCTGACTAATGAAGTACATAAGGCAATAAGATAAAGCATGGCTGAGAGGTTTTACTATAGCCTAGATCAGGGGTCGGCAACGTTCGGCACGCAGCTCGCCAGGGTAAGCACCCTAGCGGGCCGGGCCAGTTTATTTACCTGCTGATGCGGCAGGTTCGGCCGACCACGGTTCGCTGTCCCGGGCCAATGGGGGTGGTGGGAAGCGGCGCGGGCCGAGGGATGTGCTGGCTGCAGCTTCCCGCCACCCCCGTTGGCCCGGGACGGCGAACCATGGCCAGTGGGGGCCACGATCGGCCAAACCTGCCACATCAGCAGGTAAATAAACTGGCCCGGCCCGCTGGGGTGCTTACCCTGCTGAGTCGCGTGCCGAACGTTGCCGACCCCTGGCCTAGATCCTCAAAGATATTTAGGCACACAACTCCTGTTGATTTCAATGGGAGTCAGGCTCCCAACTGCCTTTGAAGATGTGGGTCTATATTCAGAATGCAACATATTTGCTTTTATCGCCTTGTAGTTCATGAAACAATATGCTAATATGAGTAGACAAACTGATTTTTTTTTTTTAACATGACAGCTGATGTTTCAATAAGAGGAAATGTTAACATTTGTCTGGACACTGTTCTCGTTTTCTGAGTTCCTGAGCAGTCTGTATTGAGCACTTGCTGGTCAGTCATCTTTTTGAAAGAGAAGCACCATGCCTGGTGAGAATGTCCTACTGTCTCAGGTCTCTTAAAAAAAAGGTTACTGGAAGGTCCCTGTAGTTGGCTTGATAGGCTGCAATCTAGCCGCCATTTCCTATAAGGAAAACAGAAGCTTGCTGACTGTGATGGCCAGTGTGGGCAGGCACAAAATTGCTTCCACTTGAAATTCACAGCAGAAATTGGGCAGTGAGTGAAATAACTTTCAAACACTACTACTGTGGAAAAACAGATTACTTTTCTGAACCTCATTCTCAGTGTTCTTAGCTAAGAGGGTGTGGTAGGGAAAGACCAACAGAGGGAAGAAAGGAGTGGGCAGAAAAGAAAGGAAACAAAGAAGAGAGGTCTACAGAAAATTTTAAACTTGTCCCATGTATGCTGTGTAGTTACCTTTGATACAATCACACATTCTATGATGTTATAGCAGCTACATATTGATATTGGCAGCATAATAAACTAGTTTTTTTTATGTTCATGGACCTACCAAAAATGTGCAACTCCAACCACAGTCTGTAATTGTATCAAATTACCACATTGAAATGGCACTATTATCTTTAGCAGATTAAGATTTTATAAGTTAATTGATTGAGAAAAACATTTAAATGTAGGAATTATGTTAGTGCCATACCACATTTTCAGATGTGCCTATACTGACAAATCAATGCACACTTTGGGTTTAAGACCCTCCAACTGCACCTTTGTGTCTTGGCTCAGCCAAGAAGGACATATATTGGCCAATGAATATACCCTGTCACATGCTATTGCTTACTTATGTTCATTACCTGCACTTTTCATGAGCGATTAGGGTATTGAATTGTCTTCAATGTGAATTTTTATTACAGTTAGAAGTCTACTGGTGTAGAGTTTTTATGTGGAAGCTTGCAGAGTTCTGGTAGCTATTTTATGTAACAATGTCCATATGGTACAATTCTCCAGTGATAAATTTTATTTCTAAAAAGTGTACATATTTTATTACAATTCTTAAAAAGCTAATCACATACAAGGCTGGAACATGGACTGCTTTTTCTGCAGCTACTGGATGTGTGGGTTTTTTTTTATTTATTTATTATTTTTAAAATAGCTACCTTGGAAACAATTTTCTTTCAGAAAAGCTTTCGTAATGATTCTGTTGTTCATTATTTTGGTTTTTTTTTTTTTTTTTTGCAAAGATATAGCTATCCTTTTAATCATGTATTGTCAATCAACAGAAAGGAAATTCTAAGCATAAGAACTAGACAACTAACAAAACATTGGTTCCTATAAATATTGCAGTGTTCTCTGGCAAAGATTTTCAGAGATTAGTGATAGTTTACGTGCCAACTTGAGGCATCTTTAAAGGAGCATTCTTTTCAAGACCCACAGACTATCTACTCTCTGAACATCTGGTACCTTAAAGAACTTGGGCACTAAAAATGGGATAGTTTAAAACATTGGCCCTTATATCCAGAGCATCTTGCTACAAATGCAGGGCCCCATCTAATTCATCCATATCTGTTTGCGCACATTGTCATAGAATTGGAGTGCCTCAAAAATTTTAAGGTATTTGTCCTCAGAATACCAGTATTTTACTTGCAATATTATAAAGGCTGTAGTATGATTAAAGCACATGATTAAAAATCACAGTTTGCTCCATTGTGCACTACAAGCCCAAACCTTGTTTCAGACATTATGGAGAGCTGTCTTTTAACCTAGTTTTCCAACAAAATAGTTGTTATAATGTAGACTGGACAATCACTACTTTGCCTTTATCAACCTGCTATCAGAACAATAATATGTCTGTTTTTTTTTTTTTCATTTTATGTTGGAGTTCAATAGCTTTGTCACAGAAACTTAGAAGATGTCATGAGTAAGAAAAATGCATGAAAATTCTATGTAGATTAGTTCTAAACATCTCTCTGTCCCCAGTAGTGTTTACTTAATAAACAATATCATAGTGCAAAAGTCTGTCTTTCCTTGGGAAAACATATTATCATTTTCTAAATCTTATGTGGTTATCTCTTGTTCTATACACTCACATTTAGGACTCTGCATTATTGAGACCAAGTAATCTCTCAGGGCCCACATAGAGTGTGTGTGTGTTAGTTAACAGACTGCTTAGGCACTTAGAAATCACTTTTAATACATTAGTCCTGGCAATGCTGTAGGATAGAGGTTCTCAGCTTGGGGTCTCTGGGCTATTGGTGGGCCAAGGTTGAGTTGGTTGCTCAGATGGTGGAGTCTCCATCTATTTCTGGCTGCTACATGACATGGAAAAACAGATACATACATTAACTATGTCCTTGATATTATGTCACTGTTGAATCTAACTACTTGCTGTGGTGATGTTGGTCCACACAATTGTGGATGGGAGCGATATTGGTCAATGAGACAGTCAGTCTGTAACTTTGCATGTTGTGCACACTGTGAGAACCTCTGACATGTGGCATCGAGAACAGGGGACACAATCCAACACCCAGAGTGCTTTTGGCTGAGGACCTAGGTGCACAGCCTCTTCAAAGTGAGCTGTGACTTTCTCTAAGATCAGTTAAATAGAGACATACTTGATTACAGTATTATAATAAATCCCAGCATAAAACCAAAGGATGAGCACCAGATTACTGTGGAAAGAAGGTTGCTTTCAGTTCAGGCTCTCTGATGCCAGCACAGTTAACTCTGTAAGGAGTTTTACTGCCCAGACTTATGAAAATGATGTCTGCACCTAGCAACAGATATACAGGCAGATTGGAGGCTGGTATGAGTGTGGCTATCGCATTTGCTCCGAAGCCCTATAAGATTGCATCAGAATAACACAGCATATGCTACCCTGTGGCTGTTGACAGGTTCCCATGTTTCAGAGGTGATGTCAGTGAAGACATAATGGCAGTTAGGAAATGCCACTTATAACCAATAGCATTATTGCTATTGTGTAAACGTCAGGTACTGGCTCTGATTTACCACTACTTGTACAGTAACTAAAATTTCACATAAATACAAAGCTCAGTCCACCTTAGAAGTAATTGTTGGGTAGGAATTGTTGTCAGATGTCATGTGGATTATCTGCTCATTCTAAACCAAGAGATTTAAAGCCTGAAACTGCTGTTTTACTTATTTCACTGGTTTTATAAATGTTTACAGTTCCATGTAAGATTAAATCAAATTCCTGTAGCACTCAGCCTCTCTAGTCTCTTTCATTCCATATGTGTCCTTGTGCTCCACTTTTATAAGGGATCACAGGAATTCTGGAAATACTGTATGTTATCATAGCCTGCAGCTATTCTACACTTGATGGTACCCAGTGTCTGTTCCAGCTGTTACAGTGAATGGTTCTGGACAGCTTCTGATCTGGTGTACACGTTTAAATATATGCCATTCATTCCTCACTTGTCTTTGCACCTGTTTCTCCAAAGGTGCTCTGGCCACTTTAAGTAGGTGTCCGGCTACCTGGTTGGGTGTCAATGAGTGTCGGCAGAGTGCAGGTGGCTGCTGCACCACTCCAGGTCATCGACGCGGACTCCAACACTTGCAGCTGGAGCAGGTAAAGCTCATCCTCTCAGTTGTCTCCTCTCATCTGGCTCGGCGAGCAGTGTCCAATGATTTGGTCAAATGGTCAGTGACATCTGGGTCACCAGATACCTCATACTGTTCGAGCAAGGCAGCACTCTCCTCACCAAGACGGGGGATGTAGACTGGGTGGCAACTGCATGGGATGACTCTTCAGGCTGCTTTGTAGATAGCACCACAGAAGCGACGGTAGGTCTCATTTACTGAGATATGCCGGGCTGGTATTGTCACCACACACTTCTCCAGTGCTTCACAGTATTTTTTCCAGTTGGCCTTTCGGCAGTAGAATCGCTTCTTTTTGGAACTCTTGACGACTGGGAGATGTAGCCTGATATGGATCAGTGACTGTCTGTGTTGGCTGCATGGAAAGTTATCCAAGACTTGGCATGTTGCTGGCTGAGGATGGCCATGAACTGAACTGACCCAGCACAAGCCAGGAGAATAGTCATGAGCCCATCTAGAAGAATGGAATGTGCCTTGCTGTTTAGCATCATGGATAAGGGCGAGGTCATTTCGAGATGCCTGGTCTGCAATTTGTTCACCATCAGTGTCAACCTCCTTATACCTCCAGTCTGCGTGATGGCTGTTGAAGTCTTCAACGTAGACAGCTGGGTGTGGCAGGCTTGGTAAAACATATTGGTTCCAGCTGATGCTTGGAGGCTTGTAAACATTTGCCAGCCAGAAACCGCCAACCTGGATGGAATTCAGTAGACATCAGCTGAGTGGCAGCTGCAATATCGGACTGAATATATGTGGCTCAGCCATGCTTCAGGTGTGCCACATGGCACAACAGGTCGAAGCCATCGATACTGAAAAATTCCTAAATTCCTGAAAAACCTTGGCCCCGTGCACGGATTTGGCTTGTGAAATTCTTCACCAGGGTCATCAGTGAAGGCAGGCTACCAAAGATAAGGCACACTGCAAAAGTCATTGGCCTCCTAAAGCCTGGAAAGGACTCAAATCAAGCACCAAGCTACTGTCCCGTATCATTACTGTCGGTGTGCTTTAAGACACTGGAGTACTTGGTCCTACAGTGCATATTATCTGACGTGGACAGAATTTTGAGCCCTGACCAAGCCAGCTTTCACCGAGGCCATAGCACATGTGACCAAGTACTTGCACTGACCACATTTGTTGAAAATGGCTTCCAGAGAAACTTGAAAACAGGTACTGTTTTCATCGATCTAACAGCAGCATACGACATGGTATGGCACACTGGCCTGCTTGTGAAGGTATCATGGGTCCTGCTATCTTGGGCACAGGCATTGCTGAACTGTTTCTCTGTGACAGGAAGTTCAGAGCCCATATGGGGGGAGAAAACGAGTGCTTGGAGACAACAGAGCAATGGGTTACTCTAGGGCTCTGTGATTTCTCCAACCCTGTTCAACCTTTATATCAATGACTTGCCAACAATGGAGTCACAAATTTATTTATACAGACGACATCTGTTGCAGTACCCAGGCCTGGACGTTTCACAAGCTTGATGCCACATTAAACCAGGACATGACAAAGTTAGCTGACTACAGTAAGACTTGGCACCTCCAGTCAAGCATCATAAAAACAGTCTCGTTTGTTCCAGCTTCATCATGCTAGCGCAATCCGAGAACTGAAAGTTTATCTGAATGTTCAGAAGGTGAAGCATGAAGTAGAACCGGTCTATCTAGGTATGACCTTAGACCGCACACTGAGTTACCATACCCAGCTGAAGAAGACAGCAGCTAAAGTTTAAGATGCATAACAATCTTCTTAGCAAATTGGTAGGTTCATCTTGGGGTGCCCATGTTCCAACTCTGTGGACGTCAGCTCTTGCCACCTCATATTGGTTGGCAGAGTACTGCGCACCAATATGGAGTCAATAGTCACCCACCAAACTGGTGAATACACAGATACATGCTGCAATGCGTATCACCTCTGGCACCCTGCGTCCAACTTCACTCCCATGGCTTCCAGTTGTGAGCAATATTGCTCCTCCTCATATCAGATGAGAGGTTGCCACTGAGAAGTTACTGGAGAAAGTATGCACCAAATCAAGCCTGCCGCTGCACAATGACCTTTTTAAACCACCAGCTGCATGTTTGCCTTCGCGCCGCCCATTATGATCTCATCTGCTACGCCAGGATGTTAGGGCAGAAACTCTGAGAGGAATGGATATCTGTTATAATCCCCAACCAGTCCCTTGTTGCTGACCCCACAATCTGCCCACCTGGTTTTGACCTGCCCTGTCACCAGTGGTCCCTGTTGAATAGGTTCTGGACCAGGCAAGGTCTCTGTGCAGCTAACCAGTATCGCTGGAGCTTTTGTGACAGCCTTTTGTGCAGATGCAGTGCAACACAGATGACATACATTGTTAATCAATGCCTGCTGACTATGTTCAGTCGTGGCCTAGAAGAACTGCATCACACCAATGAAGATGCCATCTCTTGGCTAGACAACTATGCACAAGCTAAATAAATAAAATAAAATAAGGGATCACATAGTACCCAAGTTCACATGTTTGAACTTTAAATCATTAACAGAGGAATATTTCCATTGGTTGCCATTAAATAACAAAAGTCTCAGACATAACTCCTTTTCCTGGGATTATGCTACTTAGCCACTGTATCTAAACTGCCCAAACCTTCCTCCTTTTCCATCTCCCCTGTAAAACTTTTATGTACTTGCAATGCTGTTTGTCCTGCCACATGGAGATCATTCATAGCCTTCACTTTCTGTGCATGCTCTTTAGCCCATATGGTGATTAGAAAAATGTTACTGTCTCATATATAATATAATTTTTTTTTCCTGGGTTTTTTTCTGCAACTCCACTGGACTTGGAGGAAGAAATTGCTCCTTCTCTGGTTCAGTAAAACTTCTGACATCTCTGGGTTAGGTTTTCAACAGGAGCATAAGTCAGATAGGTGCCCAAATCTCACGGAAGATCAACAGGATTTTGGCAACTATCTCCCTTAGCCTCCTTTGAAAATCCCAGTCATAATGTTTAGTGTGCACTGTTGGTTTGACAGAAGTCCCAGAACTTTCATGAACTCCATCAGCTGCCAAGTGAGACAACTTCTGCAAATGTCTAATTCATAGTGAGCATGCTCAAAGGCGAAGCTATATCAACACTAAATCAGCTCATTAGCTCACCTACTTCTATGCTAATAACATATCTACCCTTGCACTTCCTACGGCTTTCCAACAGGCCGAACTATTCATGTGCACTACACTTTGCCTAGACATTCTGGGCTGATTCTTCAAACATGATCATACCATTCATGTGCCTCAAAATGGGAAATGAATGTGTAGATAAGAAATCATAGCACAATATAAGCATCTTAGTTTTTAACTGGGCCCATTTTATGGGTGAATAAAAGCACAGGTAGACTTCCATGTTAGAGAGAAATGAATGAAATGAGTGGTGATAAGATTTAGTTGTGCATTTTGAATTTTTAGTTAGGATTCATGAGCTATTAAAGTGTGAACATTTCCAGATGAAATGAACACATGGCAAAGCAATTATTAGGTTGATTTGACTTGTTCAGTCTTGAGCTTGAAAGTCATAGCACGAGGAGAATGGCTGAGAGCTAGGAAAAATGCTGCTGCTGTGATACTAGAGACAGAGGAAAAGATATAGGAAGGTTTATCCTTCTAACAGGATTTATAGAGCTTAGCAGACTCTCTCTTTTAGGACTAATAGAGGAACAGGTTTTTCATACCTACGGATTTGACAAACAAACGTTATTTGAGCTCTGTGAGGAGCTTAAAGGGGACTTAAAGTAGGGATGGGAGAACTGTCCTTTATAAAATAAGTGGTGGATACCTCATCCCAATTATCTAATTCCTGGCCAGAACATATCTAAGGATTGTGGTCAGTTCATTTAACTTAACCTTTCTTCCCTGCTCGACCATTGGCATGTTCTCCTTCTAAGTCTTGCATTGCTTTAGGCTGATAGATCTTTAGAGTAAACATATGAGCTTTGCAGAGACTAGAGATTTGTTCACCACTGCAATTCTTCATTAAAAATGTGGGCTGGCACAGGAGAAACAGGTAGCATGGCTGTGATATTCCCCTCTGGTGTTATCTGGACGGGTCACTCCAATCCTTGACTCTGGGAGCCAGCCCTTCCTGCTGTGAGAACCCCCACTCCTGGGCTGTTCATGCAGAGCCTCTGGCATGTAAGCTGCTTCTTGGATTGTGCAACCAAATGACACTAGCCAATATCTCCGGTCCCAGACACAACCCTAGGAACCTCCGTCTTGCAGTGCCCAGTTATGCCTGCTGGACACTGCAAGCTTATATGGGTTTATCAATTTAACAAAGAAATTAATATGTATCAGGCTTGTTATCACAGCGGGAGTCTCTGACACACTTTAAACTGAACACACTGCTTCAGGTAGAATAAAGAGAGATTTATTAACAACAAAGATAGATTTTAAGTGATTATAAGTCAAAGCATAACAAGTCAGATCTGGTCAAATGAAATAAAACCAAAACATATTCTAAGCAGATCTTAACACTTTTAATGCCCTTACAAACGTAGATGCTTCTCACCACAGGCTCGCTGGTTGCTCTTCAGCCAGACTCTCCCCTTTGATCAGTGCTTCAGTCACTTTGTGTGGTGTCTGTAGATGGAAGTGGAAGAGAGAGAGGAAGAGCATGGCAAAGTCTTTCCCTTTTAGCATGTTCTTTCTTCCCTCTTGGCTTTGCGCCCCCCCCCTTTCAGAGTCAGGTGAGCATTATCTCATTGCAGTCCCAAACTGACCAAAGGAAGGGGGGTGACTCACTTGAGAGTCCAACAAATCCTTTTGTTGCTGCCTAGGCCGGTGTCCTTTGTTCCTGTGAGGCTGAGCTGGGTTTGTCCCATACATGCCCTGATGCAGTATGAACTGCCTCTCTGCTCTGGAGAGTTTTTGCCTGGGCTTATTTTAAGCCATGAAGACACATTTTCAGCCTCACAACTATATACATGAAATCATAACCTATAACATTACTGTAATAACAATTATTATAACATCACTATAACGACAATGCTCAGTGCATCATGAGCCTTCCGAAGACATCCAACATGATAAACTTTGCATTGGATACCACACAATCATTTTACAAGGGTGAACATGGGGGTGCTGGGTGTTCCCCCCCCAGGTACAGACTGTCACACCTCCCCTCTTAGTTTACTGCAAGAGGGTTAGTCACTGACTAGCTCAAAGGCAGTTTGTGTTATAGTTGTCTTGGTATCCGGCCATTAGGCAGTGTGCCTCAGTTTCTCCATTCACACACAACAAACCAGGTTTTTTATGGTTTCTCTGCTGTGATAAGCTTTAAACTTGTTTACAGGTATTAATTGAAAAGTAGCATTATCATAAGGTTTAACATCAGTAACAAAATTCTTATCCCCAAACTTAACATTAATACCAATGCTTTTATCACAGATGGGTGTTTACAAATATCTTTGATGCCTTGCCCTCTGCTCAGATATTCTATTTTGAGGTTAGTTTGTTCATTAGCCATGGTGTCCTTTGACTCTCTCCCATGTAATCAGTCACTGGCTTTTCTTTCCCTCCAGTGTTCCCCTCTGTATGGGCTCTTAATTTAATTATGTTTCTGGAATTTTGGTGCCTCAGGGTCTGGCAAGATAAGGGCCGAGGGGGATCCTGCACATTGGCTGGCCCTTCGGGAGCAGTCTCCCAACCCCAGGACATCCAGCTCCCTTTTGGGGGTTCCCTGGTGTTTCCCCCTCCCAGCACTGAGTCCTTCCCTCCTCCCTTTCCTACAGGACTGTGCTCTGTGGGCTAGGTGTGTTTACCCTTTGATCAGATGCACCTTTTCCCAGCAGCTTTCCCATAACTGCTTTCTGTCTCACAGCCTGGGGAAAAACACCCCTTCTCTGTCAGTTTGGTCATTTGTATTCTGGCAAACTACCACCTGGCAATTTCCTGGTCCCATCTCTTCTGTTATCACAGCTATTGGAGCTGCATCTTGATGTAAAGACAGTTATTTTCCAGAAACTTATCAGAAATAGCATCCTGAAAAACTGGTACCTGGATTGGGGTACCCTCTGCCACCCTTTTCTCTGTCCCTGAGAAGTCAGCTGTGTGACTGCTCCCCTCCAGGAAGTCAGTTACACAGTTCCTTCTCAAAATATGGGTCACAGGCTGAGTGCCTGGGTGCACAGATCCATCCTCCTAGTGTCCTGGGCATCCTGCCCCAAGTGACTATTGAGGAGACATTCCTGTACCCCCACTATTCCTTCCCCAGTTTCCTCCTCTGGGTCCCCTCCTAAGATATTTTTCTGTCCTCCCTAGGAAGGATTCTCTCTCTTGTTCACCTGCAGAATCTGCCAGCTAACAGGGACAGTTTCCTTAATCACTGACAACACTTCTCCTGCACCTGAGGGCATGTTGCCTTCTGCTGGAAAGGAGCTAATCTCAGCCCCTCCCATATTTGGAAGCACACTGCTTCCCTGTGTTACCGAGTCACAGGAATCCTCACTCATCTAAGTGGTTTCTGAGCTCCCCTGCCCGTTCCCTGGACTCTCCTCTGGGACACATTTCTCTCTGCTCCCTAGAGCCGGCTTTGCCTCTGGTTCATCTGCAACTTGCTGGCAGCTAACAACCTGGACAGTTCTTCCCTTGGCAGGCTTTACACCCCCATCCCGTCCTGATGTGGTGTTGCTTCCAGCTGCAGTGCAGGAGTTGGTCCCAACCACCCTCCCCCCTGGAAGCATGTGGCTTCTCCCTGCTGCAGAAGAATCAAGGACTCTCTCCCCTTCTCTCAGCAGTTCCTGAGACCTTACCTTTTCCCTCTGGGTCCCAGCTTAAAACTCTCCTGCTGAAGGCAAATACTTTAACCTGAACTACATGAAAAAAATCATTACCAAGAAGCAGGTTGACTAGGAGGTGTTCTATTACTCCCACAGTCAAAACAGTTTCCAAACCTTCCCACACCACATGGATTTTAGCTCGTGGTACGAGGAATCTGCTTTCTCCCACTCCCCACAATCTCTGCCATACTGGCCTTTGGGACCACACTCTGCTTAACCAGAGATCTGGGCCCCTGTATCCCTCTGCCCCAAGTATTCCCTGCCATCAATTTGGACAGCCTTAACATGCTCCATATCTGGTTCTGCAGAGGCTAATCTCACAAAACCAATGAGAGAGGTTTCAATTGCTTGGGGGGGGGGTTCTGTGTTGAGGACAGCAGAATTAACAAGCGCTATTGTTTGCTGCTTCCTCCTAGTACAGGGCATTTATTCCTCAGGTAATCAGTGGAATTACACTGATAGAGCCTTTTGAGCTCTTCTGCTTTTACAGGAGATTTGGGATGAGGTTAGAGGAATGTTTTTGGGTAAGGGAATGTTTAGGCTTCCAACCCCTTCTCTCTTCCCAGAGGCAAAATGGGATCCTCCCTTCCCACCAGTTCTAAACCCCTCTTTCTATGGCCTGCCCTCAATAGATACCTGATTCTGTTCAAAGGCATCAGCTAAAAAAGCCATCTCATCCACAGACTTTACATCTTTGTCCCATAAATGCTGCTTTACATCAGCCTTACGTATTCTTAGGAAATGCTCTTGAGTAACAAGATCCAACATTTCCCTCAAAACTTGCCACCTCTTTACCCCTCACCCATTTTCCCAACAAATCTTTAATTTTGTTTACATATTCCCCATTAAATAAATATATATGGAGATATACCTATCTCATAGAACTGGAAGGGACCCTGAAAGGTCATTGAGTCCAGCCCCCTGCCTTCACTAGCATGACCAAGTACTGATTTTGCCCCAGATCCCTAAGTGGCCCCCTCAAGGATTGAACTCATAAGCCTGGGTTTAGCAGGCTAATGCTTAAACCACTGAGCTATCCCTCCCCCCCAATAGTATACCAATATCCCTCTTAAGATGCCTAACTGTAACTCTATATGTTTCAGGGGTAATCTGAAAACTTCATAAAACATTATCTTTGAATTTACAATAGTCTAAAGCATCTTCAGTTGGCCTTCCATTGAATACATTTTGAGTTTTACCAGTTAATTTCATCATCAGGGTAGGAACTCTTATCAGGGATTTCATGTATTACACACAGCCTTTCGAAGGTAATCAGATATTCAGCAATATCATCCTCTTCACTATATGCAGGACATAAGTGTTCCCATTTGTGGATTTTTGGAGTGATGGGAGTTCTTGGGGTCAGGGGCCTCTGGTTCTGCTTCTCTAGCAGGTCCAGCTGGTGTTTTCTCTTTCTTTCTCTTTCCCTTTCCCTTTTTCTTCCATGGCCCTTCTGTGTGCAGCCTCCTCCCTGGCTGCCTCGTGTGTGTGTGTGTGTGTGTGTGTGTGTATATATATATATTTTTTCCCTTTACCTCCAGTTCTTTCAGTGCAATAATCTCTGGTGTTTCCTATCCTTTTCTGCAGACTGCAGCTTAAAAAGCTCCAACTTCACAATTGCTTTACTGTTTTCACTCATTTTCCTGCTTTTCTGTTCCTACTTCCCTTTCCTGAAATAAGCAAACAGAAAATAACAAAACTATGACCTCCTCCTGACTGTTAGCCAGTGCACTTAAGATTCACTTAACATCACAAATATCAGTGCTCTAAGTGTGAACTTCACTTAGAGTAACAAGCCGTATATGCACCACTGTGACATTCCCCTCTGACGTTATTCAGATCAGTGATCTGCTAGGTCTCTCCAATCCTTGACTCTAGGAGCCAGCCTTACCCTGCTCTGCTGTGAGAACCCCCACTCCTGGGCTGTTCACGCACAGCCTCTGGCATATAAACTGCTCCTTGGATTGTGCAACCAAATGACACTAGCCAATCACTCCAGTCCCAGACACAACCCTAGGAACCTCTGTCTTGCAGTGCCCAGTTATGACTGCTGGACGCTACCAGCTTATATGGGTTCATCAATTTAACAAAGAAATTAATATGTATCAGGCTTATCACAGCGGGAGTCTCTGACATACTTTAAACCGAACGCACTGCTTCAGGTAGAATAAAGAAAGAGATTTATTAACTACAAAGATAGATTTTAAGTGATTATAAGTCAAAGCATAACAAGTCAGATTTGGTCAAATGAAATAAAAGCAAAACATATTCTAAACTGATCTTAACACTTTTAATGCCCTTACAAACTTAGATGCTTCTCACCACAGGCTCGCTGGTTGCTCTTCAGCCAGACTCTCCCCTTTGATCAGTGCTTCAGTCACTTGGTGTGGTGTCTGTAGATGGAAGTGGAAGAGAGAGAGGAAGAACATCTTCCCTCTTGGCTTTGCCCCCCGCCTTCAGAGTCAGGTGAGCATTATCTCATCACGGTCCCAAACTGACCAAAGGAAGGTGGGTGAATCCCTCGAGTCCAACAGATCCTTTTGTTGTTGCCTAGGCCAGAGTCCTTTGTTCCTGTGAGGCTGGGCTGGGTTTGTCCCATACCTGTACTGATAAGGTGTGAACTGCCTCTCTGCTCTTGGAGAGTTTTTGTCTGGGCTTATTTAAACCATGAAGATACATTTTCAGCCTCATAACTATATGCATGAAATTATAACCTATAACATTACTGTAACAACAATTACTATAATATCACTATAACGACAATGCTCAGTGTATCATGAGCCTTCTGAAGACACCCAACATGACAAACTTTGTATTGGATACAACACAGACATTTTACAAGGATGAACACGGGGGTCCTGGGTGTTCCCCTGAGGTACAGAGTGTCACAATAGGTTACAATGGAATAGAGAGATTATCCAAATTTACCTTCTGCTGTCGTCATAGTGTGGATCCCTAAAGCAAACAGGCACTAGTATTTGTGGACTTGATCTTTCAAGCGGCTGAGCACTAGCATAATACTCCTGCCAAGCATTTAAGCGTATGCTTAATTTCAATGGGATTACTCACATGGGTAAAGATATGAAGATGCCTAAATGCTTTTCTGGATTGGGGCTAGAATGCTTTGGCCGTTGCAGGATTGAACCCTAAGTGAGCATCCATTTATTAACCATATGGGATAGGGGCAATGAGCAAATTCTGTTCTTGTTACTTTGTTGCCAAAGTGAAGTAACTTAATTGACATCAGTGAAACTATTCTTTGTTTAAACCAATAAAATACCCAGTAACTTTCCCTCCACCTTTTATCTTTTATTAATCAAACTTAAGCATTAAATTTTAAGCCAAATAAACCAATTTCTCAGAGGCAAGTATCGATTACTGGCCCTATCTATTTGACAATGAAAAAAATATTTAACTCTCTGTCCAGGTTATTTTAATTCCAAATATCACAATGTGAACTCTTGATTGAAAAATATCACCAATTAATACACTTTTTCCTGAGAGAGGTAAGGAAATGGGACAAGGCAGCTGGCTTTTGGACTAAAGTGGGAAGATCCTTGGTTGGTGGAAAGATCAAAGGTCCTGTTGAGAACTGTCTGGTTAAATAAACCTTCTGCTGGTTTATCATTAAATTGCATCATTTGCCTCTGTTAAGAAGAATCTGATGAAATAAAAGTCCTGTTTCAATGAATTAATTGCAAATGGGCATCTCCATGTGATTTATTTTTAATCTAATTCTTCCTGTTCTCTTGCAATAAATACTAAAAATCAAGGTTTTGTATTGGAAGTGCAAAGCAACCATACTACGCCTGTCTCTGTAACAAATGACTAGTATTTCCAAAAAGCTTGGGGCAAAGGAAGAGAAGCCTTCAAACAAAGAGCCTAATAGGGTTTTCAGTGTGAGGATATAACATAATTTGAAAGATTGGTAATGTGAGCCAAGATGAATTTTAGCCTTTCTACTGTTTCTTCAGGCAAAGAGCAAATAGACAATTTTAAAATCCAAGTTGTTTTTGAAAGTCTCTGACAAATGTTTGAACAGCCTAAGTACATAGACTGGGAAATCACGTATATCTTGAACCCATTCTATTTCTTTATTTTTTTAATTAGACTAACTACATTAAGTGATATGATAAAGTCCTATGTTAATGGAAATATTGAGGGTATATGGTATGGTCAAATATTTTACCTATTCAACTTATTACTGAACTAGTGGAAACTACTGTCACAGTTCAGGGAAATGCACCTATATTTCCCCTCTATGGTCCAGCAAGAGGCACCCATGCTAGGCTTCCAGCTCCCCTGGCCATTATATCTCGAGTGGAGATCCACATCTCACTCCATTCTGACTGGGGTATTCCAGGCTGCACAGTCCCCTTATAGTGCAAGGGGACTCTACCTAAACAGGCCTGCTTGCCTTCCTTTCAGAGACTAAGAACTAGGGCCCTACCAAATTCACAGTCCATTTTGGTCAATTTCACGGTCATAGGATTTTAAAAAGCATAAATTTCATGATTTCAGTTCTTTAAATCTGAAACTTCATGGTGTTGTAATTGTAGAGGTCCTGACCCAAAAAGGAATTATTGGGGGGGGGGGGGGTGTTGCAAGGTTATTGTAGGGGGATTGTGGTACTGCTACCCTTACTTCTGCGCTGCCGCTGGCAGCGGTGCAGCCTTCAGAACCAGGCAGCTGGAAAGCGGCAGATGCTGGCCGGGATCCCATCTCTGAAGGCAGAGACATTACCTGCAGCAGTGCAGAAGTAAGGATGGTATGGTATTTCCACCCTTCTGTGCTGCTGCCTGCCCAGTCAACAGCTGCAACTCTCTGGCTGCCCAGCTCTGAAGGCAGCAGTGCAGAAGGATGGCATTGCCACCCTTACTTCTGCGCTGCTTCTGCTGGGCGCTGCCTTCAGAGCTGGGCACCTGGCCAACAGCCACTGCTCTCTGGCCACCCAGCTCTGAAGGCACAGAAGTAAGGATGGCAATACTATGACCCCCCTAAAATAACCTTGTGACCCCCTGCAACTCCCTTTTGGGTCAGGGCCCCCAATTTCAGAAATGCTGGTCTCCCCTGTGAAATCTGTATAGTATAGGGTAAAAGGACACAAAACACCAGATTTCATGGGGGGAGACCAGATTCACGGTCTGTGATGCATTTTTCATAGCTGTGAATTTGGCAGGGCCCTACTAATAACAGAGTAAGTGCTCACAGTGATAAGGTACCACATAGCACTTCCTCTGCAAGCCAACTTTATTCTTAAGGTAAAAGTATTATAGCAAACTTATTAAAAACAATAAAAGAACCTAACCTCATGCTAATAATCTTACCAGAGGTCACTCCATCACTAACATGGGCTCTGGCAAGAGCAGTCCTACAAAACCCCATGCAAGGATTTCCTTGTGGTTTCAAGTTCATCACATCTTTGACTCAGACCAAGCACACAGTCTTATAGAATCTCAGTAGGCCTAGTCCTTCCAAGACTTTCCTGAGGATTGGGGCCCTCCATGGACCAGGAGTCCTGACCATTTTCTGGATCAGGAAGAAATCCCTTATGTGTGTGGCTTTAGTCTTAAATATAATGTTTTGAAAAGAAGAAAGTCTGTAGGTCATGAGTACATAGATCACTGTGTCTAGCTCTGTCCCCACTGAGGAGTACAGTCTTCTGATCAGTCACAGATGGAAGTTCTTGGGTTAGTGGGGTTTGTTTGCTTGCTTGCTTGTTGCCATGGCTATACAGAAATCCAGTAGCCACTGGGAAGTCCAAAAGCACCCCAAGGCTACAAACTACTTGAACAAGCTGAGTATAGGAACTCTAAGCAGTAGAGGAAGTTGCTGTTTGGTATCAAACTTTCCCTGGCAGCCTGGCTTCATTTAACTATTCGCTCTGTCTTAACATATACAATAGGTTCCTTCTGGAGGTGAGCATGGGCAGAATGGAAGTAAATGCTCTTCGCCCCATTAACATCTAGCTTGATATCTGTGGCGTTCTGAGAGAAATATTCTGGAAAGGATGGCTGCTATATCTCTGACCCTCTCCAAATGTTGTGTTCCTCCCCCAGCCACAGGAAGTTGGGACAGAAGGACTTTCATGCTCTTCTGAGGAAGGAGGGAGTGTGCTGTAGAGTTGCCACTTTCCCTCTTTGCCACCCATTCTTCCTCCCTTGCCCCCCTGACTGTGGCCTGTGAAGGTGGAGAGGGACACTGGTCTCAGATATTAGTAGCCTGATTTTTAGAAGTGCTGAGCACCTACAACTGTCCCTAGCTTCAGTGGTAGTTGCAGTTGCTCAACACTTCTGGGAATCAGGCTACAAAATATGATTACCTCTGTATTAATTTGTGTGGACTTTGTTAGCTGCCTGCTGGCTGTTTCTGAGTTCATAAGGTCGGCAGGCATTGTGCACAGAGCTTAACACTCCATTCTCACTGCTATGACTAAATCAATGTCTGATAGCACAGCCTGCAGACATTGTAAACTTCCAAAAGCTTTTGTTTCCTGTTATGAATCTTCAAATGCTCACCCTGCAGATTTTAAAGAGCTTAAAGTGCTCATAGTTTGCAGTGGTTCTTAAAATGTTTGTGGACAGTGGTACTGGGTGGTGGAGGGATAGCTACTATGCTTTTGAAAAGGAAAGCTGTAGTTCAGTTCTTCGGCTCCTGCACTAGTGAAACACTCCTCATTTTCACTCTTTATTATTAATTTTGTAATTTTAATAGGGATTTTCTTCATTATTTTCTAGTCAACCAAATTAGTCCTATTTTACTTATGGGGAAACTGAGTCACAGAATGGTTAAGTGACCTATGCAAAGTTATAGATAGTGTCAAAACCAGGATTACAACACAGGACTTTCTGACCCTTATTCCTGTGCTCAGCTTTAATTCTGTTAATGAAGGAGGGTGGGGGAGTTGGCTGTAAATTGTGTTAACTCTCTATCCCCTAGAATTACAAAATCATCATAATAAAAAATAGCATTTTGATTTCATTGCTGCAAAAATCACCTAATTCATTCTCAAGGCTGCATTCTTGGCAAACACCTAGCTAGAGAACCTTTCAAGTGTCTGGGCAGCAGATGAAAGCAAATTTATCCTTAGTAAACTACCTGTAGCAAAGTATTTTTTTTACTTAGAATTCTACAGCTACAAACTTAAAGCTAACTGATACCTCTACCTTTTAGGGTAAGGCACAGAGGAGAAGAGATCACAGTCAGCCCTTCCTCCCTGTCTCCCACATCTCACCCACATACAGGCAGGCTAGGCATAAACTGGATCCCATGCACTGCGGGTTGCACTAGCGGTTCCAGTGGGGTCTTATTACTTCAGGGTGAGGGTGGTGCTGTGCTCAGTCCTTGCACACTAGGAGAACTGTGCTGGGGACAGTGCTGGTGTAAAAGTACAGAAATTGATCTCTCTTCTCTTACCTAGAAGCCATGGGGATAATTGAGTGTTTCAAACCTCTAGGCTGGCTGCTGGGGCAATGTTTCTCCTGCCCATCTCTAGGGAAATTTGGGGTCTTTAAGTGTTGCAACAGAGCATTAACTATTGTTTGTTAGTATTTATTTAACTTCTTTCTATTTAAGTCTGTAAGTTTATCAAAGCATTATGTGAGAGATAAAGTGCTCAGTGAGGTTTTGTGCCCTCTACAATGTTTGAGAAGTCACGGTACCTCCCTAGGGTTAGTAGGTGGTGTGCAGGTTTTCTTTACTATACACTGATGGTTTCACCATGTAAATTACATATTATCTCCTTGTATAGGAAACAGTTCCAGGAATAATAGTGTTGCCAATTTCTAGTCTCTGGAGAATGTAAGGTCTGAGTCATCACACATGCAGAGGTAGATAAGTCTTCACTGGCAAATTAACAGTAAAGTGCTCCTGTGTATGTATCTGTGAGCCAGTTGGGTATCTCTCTCTCAACCAGTTCAAAAACAGTCTCAAGAGATATCCGTGACAAGAGAAAAAATAGTCCCTTCCAATTGTGCTTACTGCATTGTGCATATAATTCACCTAGGCAGAGAAAAGAATGGGAAGGTGCATACATCTTCATTCAGAGGCACATGTATTTCAGTAGGAATGAGTCATTCATCTTCCTTGATATGCAAAATAAGATATGTCCCTAAACAATTATGAATATTGTCTTATTGTATGTAAGTATTTTCTGAAAACTGGATCCATGGTTAAACACTTCTGGAATATTTAAAGCAAAACCTGATCTGTGCAGGCATAAGGAAGAGTTTGAGTAGAAATCTGTTACTGGATATTGTTACCCGAAATTGGGTCAGCTAGTAAGTTTAGGGAGGACTAATAACCCACCAGAGTTTGGAAGTAAGCAGTATGTTTATTATATTGATAGCTAAGCTCAAAAGAAGGGTGGGGGGAGGGGGTTATACTCACACTTGCATACTCACGCTCCCAGGACAGGCACAGCACTGTCAGGATCCTTTAAGGTAAGTGTCCCACAGCACAGCGATGGATGGTGTGATTAAGGTAAGTCTTCCCAAGGCATGACGGAATACAACGCAATGAACCACTGGCCAGGTGGTCCGAGCGAAGGGCCTTCATGGGAGGTACAAGCTTGTGAGTGCACTCCTGAGCACATGGCCACTTCCATTTTTAAGGACCTGCTCCTCATGGCCTGCGACTATAGAGAAGACTTGACTGTGTCTGGTTGGTCACACTCCTCCTCAGCCAGTGTCCATGCATTGGGTGTGTGAGTGCTGCCTAATTAGAGTCCCAGACATCTTGTCTATTTAGGAGCAATTCTGATCTTCCAGCTGTTTAAGCAGCCCATTCATCCCACAAGCATTCCAGGAGGGAGGGGTGGGGGAAAGCCACTTCACAGGTATTCAAAGAGGGAGAGGAGACAATGTGGGGGGAGTGTAACAGACCTTTTGAGCATACAGGTGTTAGGCCCAAAAATATGGAGTATAGAACATTGTTTGGCCAGCTTAGCCAAAGTTAGGCTAACAGTAGTTGCTGGGCCATTCCTGTCTCTCTGTGAAACCTGAGGGCATGCTTGCTTGAGCTGCAGAGAATGAGATAAGAGGTGGGGGCCACATTCGTGTACCAGAAGTGCTAGGAACAGTTTGTTTGGACATATGGAAACTTGCAGTCTCCACTTCCTTGTTTCTGTTCTTCATCTGTTCTTAACTCCCTCCTTTCTCCTAGTTTCTGGTGCATGACAACAAAGCTCATAAGTTGCTGAGGCATCACGAATTGTTTGTAGTGTCAAAAGATAGATATGCATGAATATTAGAAGCTTTCTAACTAATAAAGGGGGGTTGGGTTGTTCTAACTATGATGCAACGGAACTGTCTATATAACCTTACTAGTTATTGTAATCGGGGCTGGTTGTCTTTGGAGACGGGCCGCTCTCTATTGTTGTGTGCACTCCTCAATAAAGAGCTTGTGTTTGGACCTTGCTGGAGTTGCCAGTCTCTTTGCAATCAGACAACGAACCGTGCCGTCTGGGTTCGAGTCCCTGACACAGGTTATACAGAGCTTACAGATCACTGCTGCTCCTACAACAGATATAGTTAGTTAGATTATTTTGGATGCAGTGCATAGTTAAGCATAACTGTATAAAAAAAATGGGGAAGCACAAGGGGAACAGACATAAATCCTTTGAGGTGAATAGAAATACTGTTTGTAAACAAATATACTTAAAACAGTTTGACTTCCCAAACTATTAACAGAAAAAAATATGCACAGTTAAGTGACAAATATTTGAAGATGTACTGGGAAGTAAATATAGCCCTTCAAGTTTCTGTAGCTTCATCAATTGATTACATCAGTAAAACCTGAAATCCTAATCCTGTACACATTACTTACACAGACCAAATTCACTCACATAGTCAGACGCAACTTCATTGTACTTACTATCTCACAAACACTAATGAAAAGATCCTCATAACACCACTGTGAGGTATGGAATTATAGGGGTATTACCCCCTCTTTGAGGGGAAAACTGAAGAACAGTGGTCCAGATCCTCAATGGTAATTAAGCACCTAATGTCTATCTGAGGATCAGGACCAGTCACTCAGCACCTAAGTTTTTGCAGTAAAAGTTCCCTAAGTGCCTATGTTTTTGTCTCGAGCATATGCACGGTTGCCCTTCTCTAGGCAATAGGATGTCTATCTCCCACCTAAACCCCAGAGCAGTCCACAAACTGGGAGAAGATAGGCATTCTGCTGCCTAAGTCACGTGTAGGACCCTGTAGCAGGGTGGTCACCTGCTCCTGCCCTGAAAGAGGGCTGGGTCTGTGGCTGTGAGCTAAAGTCTCGCTGATTGGGGGAGCAGCCACAGCTGGGCCCCAATCAGACTGCAGCTGGTCCTATAAAAGCCAGGGAAGCCAGGAGCTGAGAGGACTTTCCCTCTAGCTCTGGAGGGAGAAGGGCCTGGCTTCCTGGGAGCTGAGAAAGAATACCTAAGAGGGAGCAGGGCTGGGGGAGCTCCAGCCTGGAAACTCCCCAGGCTGCAGGCCTGGTTAAAGGCCAGAAAGGGTACTGGGGTTGCAGAGGGGCAGCCCAAGGGTTGGCAGAGACAGCAGGTCCAAACCTCCCTTGCTGGTGATGAGTAGCATTTACACTGCTGTCTGCCCCAGTAAATGGGAGCTAGATTGAGACTGGCAGTAGCCATAGTCTGAGGCGAGGTGGGGCTAGAGGGTGGGGGTTCCATGGGGAGGGGAGACCTAGATCTGTGGGGGTACTGCCAGGGGGCAGCACCCCGGCCTGAAAGGGGCACTACGGTCCAGGAGGGACTCGGGCCCAGTGACAAATGGGACACCGGCCTGCAGAGGGTGCTCCAGAGGCTGGAAATGCTAATTCCCTGGACGACCAGCAAGCGGAGCCGCACTGGTGAGTCCCACCCTGTGACAGACCCAAACTGGTAGGAGTGCTCAGAAGCTGCCTAACTCTACACAAAACAGTCAGGGAGAGAAGCGGACCACCTCCCTTAAACCTTTAGCTCATGATTAGGGTATTCTCCGAGGATGTGGGAGACTACTGGTTGAAGTTCCCCCTCTGCCTGGTGAGGTGAAGTGATTTAAGCAGGGATCTATTACTTCTCAGTTGAGTGCTCTGAGCAATGGGAAGTGGGATATTCTGATGTGGGGCTCCATCAAGTATTAGAATAACTCTAGTCTACTGGTTAGAGCACTCCCCTGAGAGGTGGCAGATCCCTTTTCAAAACCTCTGCATGATGGTTATAAAGAAAATATCCCTCCTCTTCCTCTGACTGTTTTGCGGAGTTAAATGGCTTCTAAGCATACCTAACAGATCAGGCCCTGAACAAAATTTAGGCAGCTGAATTTCTATCTTTCCTGGTTTCATGGTTCACAAGCAGAATTAGGTGCCTCCCTGTAGCCCTTTAGGCACCGAATTCCGAGGTATGTGCAACTTAGCACATATCCTTCTAACCAGCATCTGCCATTGGCTAGCTAAGGTAGCTCCCAACCTGTATTCTGTCTTTGTGGATTGTATTTTGTGGTACTTCTTTCTCTCCATTCATTGTAGAGGGAGCCTAGGCACCTACTCTAGCTCAATAGATAAGTGTTGTTCCTGTGATTTTCTAGGTTCCTAAAAGTGAAGTGTTGTAACACCAAACTCTCTCCTTGAGGATCTGAGCATGAGTAACTTGTCTAAAGTCATGCAGGAAATCAGAGACAGGATTTGCACCCTGATTTCTTGTGTAACTGCCATGGTGTTAGATGGTTTTGAAAATGCGACTAGGTACCTAGTCGCATCTTTAGGCGTCTAAATAATTTTAAAAATTCTGGACCTTAGTCCCATGAGGAAGGATAGTCATGTGGTTGAGCAATGACTACTCATGTCAATATCCTATCAAGGATGACTTCAGAACTCCACCAACATTCGTTGAAATAAAGAAAGCCATCAAACAGAGGAAAAGCAATAACATATCTGGACCTAATGGAATCCCCACCAAAATCTTCAAAGAAGGAGGAGAAGAACTGGCCTCCCAACTTCAAGTCTTAACCCTCCAGCTGGGATTTCTTCCAAATTCCAAATCTTATCTTAGAGATACCATGATCATGACCATCTTCAAGAAAGGAGACAAATCAGATTGTGGAAACTATCAAGGAATTGCCCTGTTGTCCACCTCCGGAAAGATTCTTGCCAGAATTCTCCTCAACCGGCTGCTCCTGTTAGCCAAGGAAATCCTTCCAGAATCACAATGCCAATTTAGACCATCCCAAGGTACCTCCGACATGATCTTCACTACCCATCAAAATTCTGGAAAAGTGCCATGAGCAACATCAACCTCTTTACATAGCCTTCATCAACTTCATGAAAGCATTCAACTCCATCAATTGTGAGGCTCAGTGGAAAATTCTCCTTAAATTTGGATGCCTGCCAAAATTTGTTGACATCCTTCAACTACTCCATGAAAACATGTCTGTGACAGTCATCAGCAATGGATCTGAAATGGACCCCTTCCTAGTCAAAACAAGAGTAAAGCAAGACTGTTTCATTGATCCATCTCTTTTCTCCATCTCCCTTGCTGTCATTCTCCTTCTGATCATTGACAAGCTCCCCTCTGGACTTGACATCCAATACAGACTGGATGGCAAGCTCTTCAACCTCATTCACCTCTGATCCAAGACAGAGACAATCACTAAATTAGTCACTGAACTCCAATATTCAGATGACTGTGCCCTGTGCACCAACTCAGAGGATCTTCAAAAAATAGCTGACACTTTCTCTAAGGCCTACAATGAACTCAGCCTCATACACAACACCAAGAAAACTAAAGTACTCCACCAACAGGTTCCAGATCACCGGGATCCTGCTCCCATAATTCAGATCAATAAAGATACCCTTGATAACACTGAGCTCTTCCTTTCCCTTGGCAACTATCGATCATGGAAAGCTAACATTGAAGGTGGTGTTGAATTTCCTCATCAATGTGCCAGTGCAGCTTTTGGACACTTGAGAAAACATGTCTTCAAAGATTGTGACATTAAGAATCAAACCAAGCTTCTTGTGTATCAGGCCGTTGTCATCCCCACTCTCTTGTACGGTGCCAAAAACTGGCTCATATATGGTAGACATCACAAGGTTCTTGAGCAACACCATCAATAGTAACTCCATAAGATCTTCTGAATCAAGTGGAATGACCAACACACCAATTACACTATTCTATCCCAAGCCAAAATCTCCAGCAATAAAGTGATGATCATCCACCACCAACTCCATTGGGCTGTTCATGTTCTTTGAATGCCAGAAAATCGACTTCCAAAGCAGGTCATATTCTCACAACGAGCCATGGCCTGCAGATAAGGAGCAGCCAAAAAAAGCTCTTCAAATACACCATCAAAGCCAACATGGAAAAGTGCACTATAGACAAACTCATGGGAAACCAAAGTTCTCCACCAACCAAAATGGAAAAGGACCTTGTAGCAAGGATCCCAGTATTTTGATATCCAACAGAGACAACAGGAAATGGAGAAATGGGAAAGGAGGAAGGAACGCGCTGCAGCCTGACTCAACAATCCAGATCTGTCCCTTCCATTGAGAAATGTCTGCCCGAATCGTGACAAGATCTGTGGATCCCAGATCAGCCTCATTAGCCATCTGCAGATCTACTAGTGATAACTGGCCATCATTTTATGGAAGACTATTATCCTTGAACTCTGAGGGATCACCGACGACTCATGTCAGTAAACGATTTTCAGGACTGTGCTCCAAAACAGCCACATTCCTTATATCATTTTAGATGTTTGCTATAGCTCATGACATTGCTGCCAACTGTCAAACACTGAGGGCTAGGTGCAGAAAAGGGAGAAGCAGATTATAAAACTAACTATTTGCTATTTTTGAATGTGCTTTAAGGCTACATTTAAAAAAAAAAAAAAAACAAAAACTCAATTGGTGCTGATTGCATACTGCAAATAAACAGTGTGTTAGAGCCTCAGACCTTGTAAATAGGCCTAACATAACCTATATTTCTATCCAGAACAGTCAAACAAAAATATTCAGTATTTATTTGTTTACTAGTTACTTGTATACAGTTGTTAGTCATGAATTTCATATTTAAAATGTCATCAAGGAGCAGAAGATATACCATGTGACTTAGATGACAAATCATACACTATGAATAGCAAATAGACAACAACAATCCATAGTCTGAAAGGCATTGATTCAAACTATGCACTGAAATTTGTTATTAATAAATTTCAAAGTCAGGACTTGGTTCATTAATTATTTGCAAACAGAAGGACAATTAAAAAATAACATTCACAGAGACGACATTTTAGATGAGCTCTAATCTCAGTCAGTTTGGGGAACTTTTTTTTTTTCTAACCTATACTAGTCTTTACTCTGCAATTTACATTATGAAAGTAAAAAAAGCATTCTTGGTATTCACAAGGAATAAGACAAACTGCTACACTAAATAGATTGTACATTTACCATATACTTTGAGACAAGCAAGCAGGAAATTTACTTTCAAGGCCAGCACTGTGTACTCTTTGGATAGATTTATAGGTGTGCACTGTGCACATTGTACATCTACATGCAAAAGTGTATACTGTGACAATATCTATATGAAATGAAACAAACTGTATTCAATCCATGTCCTTTTTATTTTTCACTTCAGAGATCTTTGTTATGGTTTTCCCTGCTCATATTGTTGCAGAGTAGTTGTCACATGCTAGACATACATAATTGGATTTTGCTTTTCATGTCTGCACTATTTCTCTGAGCTGACAGGCTTCAGACAAAGCAGTTCCCAGGTTGCTCTTCCCTATCTTTATCCTCTCTCCTTTTTTCCTGCTCTGAAACACTGAAGTGTGAAATCCCTTTACAGCCTTTGGGCCAGAACAGAAAAGATAGTCGTTGGGCCTTCTAGGGTTCTCACTACTAGTTGCCCTCCAGTGGCAGGGCTTTTAAGCTTTTGAAGGCATATTATCAAAGTTCATACAACAGCCCAGTACTGGGTATTAAGGACTGGGCTGCACCTGAAATATTTTTGCTTTGTGTGAGCATCTAGAATTAATGCAAAGGTCCCTGGAAAGCTGACACATTAACCTGCCTGAATTCAAGCCAGCAACTTGGGCTTAAACGACCCAATAACACACCACAAACATGCAGATGGTGGTTGCAAATAATGTGACGTATAGGGTACATTAGAATGACTTTTTTAAAATCCTGAGTACAACCTTGGGCAGCTCCTGAAACCCAAATGCCACGTCAATTTAATTTATGTCTATATCTACAATGCATACCTTTAAAGCCTTGATGCTTACAATCTGTATTAAGCAAATTTACTGTTTGGCGGTGTTAGAATTATGAATACAGCAAATACTACAGTTAGAGTAAATACACTGCTCAAAATAATTAATGATGACTCTAGTTAATTATAGTTGTAACATAATTAACTCATACTGATATGCAGGGTTTCTGCAGTAGGACATTGTGATGGCATTCACAGATGTATCCCTGGGCTGGCAGTGAAAGGGTTAATCCTTCAGCTCTGGGAGCAGCTGTATATATTAATATTTGGGGTAAGAGACTGTTGGGAATGGTCAAGTTACTGACCATGTGACCTCAAAGTGATCCATCTCTTGCCGTCTAGTCCCAGCTTCTAGCAGTTAGAGGGTTAGGGACACCCAGACCATGGGGTTGCATCCTTGTTGCATCCCTGTTCATCTTGGCTAATACCCATCGATGGACCTATCCTCCAACACTTCGTTATTCACTTTATCCACACTATTCATAATTATCTAGACCAGGGGTGGCCAAACTGTGGCTCGTGACCATGTGCTTTGAAATAGTGACCATAATATAATTAAATTTAACATCCCTGTGGTAGGGAAAACACCACAGCAGCCTAACACTGTAGCATTTAATTTCAGAAAGGGGGACTACACAAAAATGATGAAGTTAGTTAAACAGAAATTAAAAGGTACAGTGCCAAAGGTGGAATCCCTGCAAGCTGCATGAAAACTATTTAGACACCATAATAGAGGCTCAACTTAAATGTATACCCCAAATTAAAAAACATAGTAAAAGAACAAAACAAGCAGTGAGACACAAGTCATCATTTAAAAAGTAGAAGTTAAATCCTAGTGAGAAAAATAGAAAGGAGCATAAACTCTGGCAAATTACATGTAAAAATATCATTAGGAAGGCCAAAAAAGAATTTGAAGAATACTTAGCTAAAGATTCAAAAAGTAATAGCAATTTTTTAAAATACTTCAGAAGCAGGAACAACTAGTCGGGCCACTGGACAATTGAAATGCTAAAGGAGTACTCAAGGACAATAAGGCCATTGCGGAGAAACTAGGCTGAGGATGTGAGGGAGATTCCTAAAGCTGAGCCATTCTTTTTAGGTAACAAATATGACATTTCAATCTGGGAGAGTTCTTCATAAGAGGAGGTTTTGGAACAAATTGATAAAGTCACCAGGACCAGATGGATGCTCTAGATAATACTTAGTCCTGCCATGAGTGCAGGGACTGGACTAACTGACCTCTTGAGATCCCTTCCAGTCCTGTGATTTTTATGATTCTATGGTATTCACCCTAGAGTTCTGAAAGAACTCAAATGTGAAATTGCAGAGCTATTAACTGTAGTCAGTAACCTATCATTTAAATCAGCTTCTGTACCACATGACTGGAGGATAGCTAATGTGACACCTATTTTTAATCCCGGCAATTACAGGCTGGTAAACCTGACTTCAGTATTGGGCAAACTAGTTCATAGACTTTAAGGTCAGAAGGGACCATTATGATCTTCTAGTCTGACCTCCCGCATGATGCGGGCCACAAAGCTGTCCCAACCCCTTTCCCTTGACTCTGCTGTTGAAGTCCCCAAATCCTGTGGTTTAGAGACTTCAAGTAGCAGAGAATCCTCCAGCTAGCGACCCCCGCCCCATGCTGCGGAGGAAGGCGAAAAACCTCCAGGGCCTCTGCCAATCTTCCCTGGAGGAAAATTCCTTCCCGACCCCAAATATGGCGATCAGTAGAACCTGAGCATGTAGGCAAGATTCTCCAGCCAGACCCTCACTGGCCATTGATACTATTTACCAGCGATGGCACGCTGTTTATTTGACTAAAATCACGTTATCCCATTAAACCATTCCCTCCATAAACTTATCTAGCTTAATCTTAAAGCCAGACAGGTCCTTCGCCCCCACCGTTTTCCTCGGAAGGCTGTTCCAATATTTCACTCCTCTGACGGTTAGAAACCTTCGTCTAATTTCAAGCCTAAACTTCCCCACTGCCAGTTTATATCCATTCGTTCTCTAATGGATATAAACTTGAAACTAAAGTAAAGAACAAAATTGTCAGAGACATATGTAAACATAATTTGTTGGGGAAGAATCAACATGGTTTTTGTAAAAGGAAATCATGTCTTATCAATCTGTTAGAATTCTTTTTTTGGGGGGGAGAGGGGGATCAACAAGTATATGGACAAGGGGGATCCAGTGGATATAGTGTACTTAAATTTTCAGAAAGCCTTTGACAAGGTCCCTCACCAAAGGCTCTTAAGCAAAGTAAGCTGTCATGGAGTAAGAGGGAAGGTCCCCTGAAGCTGGATATGAGTCAGTGTGCCCTTGTTGCCAAGAAGGTTAATGGCATTTTAGGCTGTATAAATAGGAGCATTGCCAGCAGATCGAGGGATGTGATCATTCCCCTCTATTTGGCATTAGTGAGTCCTCATCTGGAGTACTGGGTCCATTTTGGGGCACCACACTACAAGAATGATGTGGAAAAATTGGAAAGAGTCCAGCGGAAGGCAACAAAAATTATTAGGGTGCTGGAGCACATTATTTATGAGGAGAGGCTGAGGGAACTGGGATTATTTAGTCTGCAGAAGAAAAGAATGAGAGGGGATTTGATAGCTGCTTTCAACTACCTGAAAGAGGGTTCCAAAGAGAATGGATCTAAACTGTTCTCAGTAGTAGCAGATGACAGAACAAGGAGTAATGATCTCAAGTTGTAGTGGGGGAGGTATAGGATAGATATTAGGAAAAACTTTTTCACTAAGAAGGTGGTGAAGCACTGGAATGGGTTACCTAGAGAGGTGGTGGAATCTCCTTCCTTAGAGGTATCTAAGGTCGGGCTTGACAAAGCCCTGGCTGGGATGGTTTAGTTGGGGATTGGTCCTGCTTTGAGCAGGGGTTTGGACTAGATGACCTACTGAGGTCCCTTTCAACCCTGATTTGCAACGGTAGGAATAAATGGTCAGTTTTCAGAATTGAGAGAGGTAAATAGTGGTGTCTTTGAGGAGTCTGTACTGAGACCAGTCATATTCAACATATTCATAAATGATCTGGAAAAAGGGGTAAACAGTGAGGTGGCAAAATTTACAGATGATACAAAACTACTCATTATAGTTAAGCCTCATGCAGACTGCGAAGACTTACAAAAGGATCTCACAAAACTGGGTGCCTCGGCAACAAAATGGCAGATGAAATTCAGTGTTGATAAATGCAAAGTAATGCACATTGAAAAACATAAATCCCAACTATACATATAAAATGATGGGGTCTAAATTAACTGTTAGCACTCAAGAAAGAGATCTTGGAGTCATTGTGGATAGTTCTCTGAAACATCCACTCAATGTGCAGTGACAGTCAAAAATGAGGACAGAATAATTAAAACAGGATAGATAATAGACAGAAAATATCATATTGCCTCTATATAAATCCATGGTACCCCCACATCTTGAATCCTGCAGATGTGGTTGCCCCATCTCAAAAAAGACAAATTGGAATTGGAAGAGTCAGAAAAGGGCAACAAAAATTACTAGGGCTATGGAACGGCTGCCATATGAGGGGAGATTAATAAGACTGGGACTTTTCAGCTTGGAAAAGAGACGACTAAGGGAGGGATACTACAGAGGTCTATAAGATGATGACTGGTGTGAAGAAAGTAAATAAGGAAGTGTTATTTACTCCTTATCATAAAACAAGAATGAAGGGTCACCAAATGAAATTAATAGGCAGCAGGTTTAAAACAAAAAAAGTATTTTTTTCACACAATGCACAGTCAACCTGTGGAACTCTTTGCCAGGGGGATGTTGTGAAAGCCAAGACTATGACAGGGTTCAAAAAAGAACTAGGTAAGTTCATGGAGGAGAAGTCCATCAATTAGCCAGGGTGGACAGGGATGGTGTCCCTAGCCTCTGTTTGCCAGAAGCTGGCTATGGGCAACAGGGAATGGATCACTTGATAATTACCTTTCTGTTCATTCCGTCTGAAGCACCCATCATTGGCCACTGTCGGAAGGGAGGACACTGGGCTAGAGGGACCTTTGGTCTGACCCAATATGTCTGTTCTTATGCGGCTCTTTTACAGTTAATGTGTGGCTCGTGGAGCCCCTCACATCTTCCACCCCCCACCCCCCAGTTTCCACCTACCAGCAGACTGTGGCAGGGGGAGCTCAGGGCTTCTGCCATGTGGCAGGGTGGTGGGGCTTTTGCCCCATAGGGAGTGGGGGGCCCCAGGCTTCAGCCCCACGGGAGGTGCCTGACAGGGCTCAGGGCTTCAGCAGGAGTAGGGCTGAAGCTCAGAGACCTGGCAGATGCACCCCAAAGGCTAAAGCCCCAGCAAATGCACCCAGCACTCAAACTTCTGAAGATTATTGTATGTGGCTCAGAGGGTCTGTAAGTTTGCCCACCCTGATATAGATCTCTGTCATATCCCCCATTAGTCATTTCATTTCCAAGATGAACAGACCCAGTCCTTTTTTAAAATCTCTCCTCAGATGGAAGTGGTACCATGCCCCTAATTAATTTTCTTACATTTCTAATTTGTGGTTCTAATATATATTTTTTTGAGATGTGCTGACTAGAACTTCATGCCGTATTCAAGGTGTGGTAGTACCATGGATTTATATAATGGCATCATAATATTTTCTGTCTTATTATCTATCCCTTTACTAATGATTAGTAACATTCTGTGAACCTTTTTCGCTGCCACTGCACATTCATCAGATGTTTTCAGAGAACTATCCACTAGGACTTTCTTGAGTGGTAACAGCAAATTTAGATCCCGTCATTTTGTATGTATAGTTGGGATTATATTTTCCAATATGAATTACTTTACATTTATCAGCATTCAATTTCCTCTGCCATTTTCTTGCCCAGTCACTTAAACATGTGGTATTCCTTTGTAACGCTTTGCAGTCCATTTTGGACTTAACTATCAGGAATAATTCAGTATCAGCTGCAAACTTTGCCAACTTACTGTTTACCCCTTTTCCAGAACATTTATGAATATGTTGAACAGCATTGGTTCCAGTACAGATCCTTGGTTGACCCTGCTATTTACCTTCCTTCACTGTGTAAACTGACCATTTATTCCGACTCTTTGTTTCCTATCTTTCAACCAGTTACTGGTCCACAAGAGGACCTTCCGTCTTAGTCCATGATAACTTACTTTGCTTAAGAGCCTTTGGGGAGGGACCTTGTGAAAAGCTTTCTGTCCGTCTAATATATTCTGTACAAAATATCCTAGGGCTGTCAAGTGATTAATTGCTCTGTTTAAATAAATGGTATTCTATTATTGTTTAATATTTTTGGATGTTTTCTACATTTTCAAATATATTGATTCCAATTGTAACACCAAATACAAGGTGTACAGTGCTTACTTTATGTTTTTTTCATTACAAATATTTGCACTGTAAAAAGGAAATATTTTTCTATTCACCTAATTCCACTACTCTAGTGCAATCTCTTTATCGTGAAAGTTGAACTTACAAATGTAGAATTATGTACAAAAAAAAAAACTGCATTCAAAAATAAAACAATGTAAACCTTTAGAGCCTACAAGTCCACTCAGGCTTATTTCTTGTTCAGCCAATTGCTCAGACAAACAAGTTTGTTTACATTTGCAGGAGATAATGCTGCCCACTTCTTGTTCACAATGTCACCTGAAAATGAGAACAGGCATTCACATGGTACTGTTGTAGCCAGTGTCATAAGATATTTACATGCCATATGCACTAAAGATTCATATGTCCCTTCATGCTCCAACCACTATTTCAGAAGACATGCGTCCATGCCAATGACAGGTTCTGCCCCATTACAATCCAAAGCAATGCTGACCGACACATGTTAATTTTCATCATCTGAGTCAGATGCCACCAGCAAAAGGTTGGTTTTCTTTTTTTGGTGGTACGGGTTCTGTAGTTGCCACATCAGAGTGTTGCTCCACATCTCATACCTCTCAGATTTTAGAAGGTAGTTCAGATTCTTAAACTGTGGGTCAAGTAGCTATCTTTAGAAATCTCACATTGGTACCTTCTTTGCATTTTGTCAAATCTGCAGCAAAAGTGTTCTTATAGTGAACAACATGTGCTGAGTCGTTGTCCGAGAACTATAACATGAAATATATGGCAGGATGCAGGTAAAACAGAGCTGGAGATATACAATTATCCCCAAGGAGTCACAAATTCAATTAACACATTTTTAAGGACCATCATCAGCATGGAAACATGTCCTCTGGAATGGTGGCTGCAGCATGAAGGGGAATAAGAATGTTTAGCATATCTGGCACGTAAATACCTTGCAACGCTGGCTACAAGAGTCCCATGCGAATGACTGGTCTCACTTTCTGGTGACATTGTAAATAAGAAGTGCGCAGCATTATCTCCCATAAATGTAAACAAACTTTTTTCTCTTAGCGATTGGCTGAACAAGAAGTAGGACTGAGTGGACTACTAGGTTCTAAAGTTTTGCACTGTTTTGTTTTTGAGTGCAGTTAGGTAACAAAAAATCTACATTTGTAAGTTGCACTTTCACAATAAAGAGATTGCACTACAGTACTTGTCCAAGGTGAATTGAAAAATACTATTTCTTTTATCATTTCTACAGTGCAAATATTTGTAATAAAATATAAGTTGAGCAGCATACACTTTGTATTCTGTGTTGTAAATGAAATCAATATATTTGAAAATGTAGAAAAACATCCAAAAATATTTAAATTTCAAGTTGTATTCCATTGTTTAACAGTCTGATTAAAAGTGCAATTAATCACGACTAATTTTTAATCACGATTAATTTTTTTGAGTTAATTGTATGAATTAACTGCTATTAATCCACAGCGCTGCTATATCCACTGGATCAATCTTTTCCACATTTGTAATCACTCTCAAAGAATTCTGATTGATTGAGGCATGATTTCCTTTTATAAAAAACATGTTGACTCTTCCCCAAGGTATCATGTTCATCAATTTGTCTGATTATTCTTTTCCTTACTATAGTTTCAAACAATTTGCCAGCCTGTAATTGTCAGCATCACCCATGGAGCCTCTTTTTAAAAAATTGGTGTTGTGTTAGCTATCCGCCATTCATCTGGGACAGAGGCTGATTTAAGCAATAAGTTACATACCACAGCTAGGCATTCTGCAATTTCATTCTGAGTTCCTTCAGAACTCTTTGGTGAATACCATCTGGCCCTGGTGACTGATTACAGCTTAATTTATCAATTTGTTCCAAAACCTCCTCTACTGACACCTCCATCTGGGACAGTACGTCAAATTTGTCACCTAAAAAAAATGGCTTAGGTGGGGAATCTGCTCACATCCTCTGCAGTGAAGACTGATGCAAAGAATTCATTTAGCTTTTTGGCAATGGCCTTATCTTTCTTGAGTGCTCCTTTAGCACCTTGATCATCCAGTGATCTCAGTGATTGTTTGGCAGGCTTCCTGAGTCTGATGTACTTAAAAAAAATTGCTATTAGTTTTTGTGTCTTTTGTTAGTTGCTCTTCAAATTCTTTTTTGGCCTGCCCCATTATACTTCTCCGCTTGTCTTGACAGAGTTTAGGCTCCTTTCTATTGTCCTCAGTATGATTTGACTTCCAATTATTAAAGGTGGTCTTTTGGTCTCTAATAGACTCTGTTACTTTATTTAGCCATGGTGGCATTTGATCCTCCTTACTTTTATTTGAGTTGGGGTGTGTGTGTGTATGTGTATGTGTATATATATATATATATATATATATATATATATATATGGTTTGAGCCCCTGTTATGGTATGTTTCCAAAATTTCCATGCAGTTTACAGCCATTTCACTCTTGTGACTGTTCCTTTTAATTTCTGTTTAACTAGTTTCCTCATTTTTATATAGTTCCTTTTTTTGAGTTAAATGCTACTGTGGTGGGTTTCTTTGGTATTTCCCCCCCCCCCCCCCCCGCACCTTCAATTTAATTACATTGTGGTAGCTATTATTCAGTGGTTCAGGTCTTGGACCAGATCATGTGCTCCACTTAGCACTAAGTCAAGAATTGCCTCTCCCTTTGTGGGTTCCAGGACTCCAAGAAGCAGTCATTAATGGTGTCTAGAAATTTTATCTCTGCATCCCATCCTGAAGTGACATGTACCCAGTCAATATGGGGATAGTTGAAATCCCCCGTTATTATTGGGTTTTCTGTTATTGAAGACTTTATAATCTACTTGAACATTTCACAATCACTGTTACTATCCTGGTCAGGTGGTTGGTAGCATAATCCTACTGCTATACACTTATTATTCAAGTATGGAATTTCTATGCATATAAATTCTCTGATTCAATTTGATTTATTTAAGATTTTTACTATATTTGACTGTGCTTTCTTTCAGATATAGTGCCACTCCTCCACTAATGCGATCTATTCAGTCATTCCTATATATTTTGTACCTTGGCATTACCATGTCCCATTGATTATCATCATTCCACCAAGTTTCTGTAATGCCTGGTATACCAATATCCTCATTTAATACCAAGCATTCAAGCTCATCCATTTGGGATGTAAGATTATTGTCTCCTTTTTCTTCCCTACCTTTTTTTCTTCTCTTTCCTATCTCTTTCCTTTTTTCTTTTGTCTAACAAAAGTCTGGCTTAGCTGGCCAAGACTGTTTTGTAACACTGCTGTAAGCCTGTGATCAAAGAGGCAGCTAAAAGCAATGCCCTAATTAGCCCAGTGCTGGTACAAGTTTACCAGGTCCAGGACTGACTCATAAGGACTTCTGCTGTGCCTGTGTTTTTCCGGCAGTGAGGTTGAAAGTGAGAGTCAATGCCAGAGACAGAAGCTGCATTTTCTATTTTTGATATTCTTTTCTCTACCCGTGTGTGTGTGTGTGTGTGTGTGTGTGTGTCTCGTTTTCTAGGAAATGGGCTTGGATTTTAACAAAACAGCCACAACAACAGCTCCAGCCCATGTCAATTAACTTTCTCTTTTTTTCCAAAAAGTATAGTTATTTAATCTTTTATTATCTAAATAATTGTCAAACAGAGGGTTCTTCTTCCTCTTTCCCGCTAAAGAGAGAGGGTAAAAAGGATGTTAAAATAGAAGTCTTACTTAATATTTCAAATGCTTTTACTGTTTTTCCTTTTCTGTATCTTTAACAAAAAAGTTTTAAAATGTAATGGCCTGTTTGCCATGATACCCAGGAGGCCAAAGTCTCAGTAGGCCAAAATCCAGTATCTTGTGCAAAGCTGATAGTTATACTGTGACAGAGTTATATTCCCAGTTTTGACTCTCTTGGCCCATTTAGTCCACTGGAATCAATAACCTAAGGAAGGTGATCCACATGTCTGGGGATTACACTGAGGGAAGAGAATGGACAGCTAGATGTGGAACGGAGAGTCCAGTGGCAGGTGACCTGAGTTTCAAAGTGAGTGACTCTGTAGCCTACAGATTAGTACACTCTTCTGGGAGACCCAGGCTCCAGGCTTTGCTCCAAATCAGGCAAAGTAGGAATTTGAATCTGGATTTCCTACATGCTGGGTGAGTGTTCTAACTACTTGGCTATAGGGGTGGCATCACCTCTCCCACTGTATGAGGAGCCTGAGCACTAAACTCTGGCCGTGGCTTCTACTAGTTGGCAGAGTGCCTAAAGCTAGGCAGGGCACTGGTGAGCTTCAGTCCCCTTTGTGGATCTAGGTCCAAGGCTGAACATTTTGGCCTAAATGTTTTGATACGTTTAAAGTCCCTAAATCTTCACAGACTTAGACACCACAGTGAATTTTATTAAAGAAATAATAATCAACAATAAAAAATAAGATTGCATGAGAACAGTTCAGGAGAGAAGGCTGATTTCAATCAGCGTTGATGGCCTGTGAGGCAGGGGCTATGCCAAATGAGATGGAAAATCATTTGAGTTCCGCAGTGAATCCTAGCCCCTCTTTAACAACACAACAAACACGTGGGAAGCAGGCTTATGTTTGATCACTTGTAACCCAGTATTACTATCAGGAATACCAAAAATATCTCCCCTTTTAATTGGTCCATGTGACACTTTACAGACTGCTAGTCCAGTCATAATTATAATTATCTGTATCAAACTAAATTTCCTAATAAGGTGGAGGAGAATATAATAAACTAGTAAGAAATTGTTGGGGGGTTTTTTGTTTTTGTTTTTTAACCTTGGTAACGATAAACATATACCAGGTCTAGCACTATCAGAAACTGTAATTACCAGCCTCAGTTACAAATGCAACTTCAGGATGTAAAAGGAGAAGAGTTAAAAGACAAAGGAACAGTGTGCTGCATCTCTGCTCCTGCTATTAAATAAGAGACACAAAGTCCTGTGTTGTGTACAGAGATTTAGTCAACAGAAGTTTCAGATATGAATGAATTAAGCTGCAGTGACTACAGGAAGGAATAACGAACATTTGAGTAGAGGGATTATGCTGTATTTTCCAACACTTAGGGCCCAATTATGCAAGGAGCTGAGAACTCATCATAGGGAGCTGAGCAATCTGAACCACCACTTAGCCTGCATTCTGATCTCACCCTCATTGGGGTGAATCTATTGGACCTGTTCCTGAATTATATGGTCATAAATAAGGTCAGGATCCATTCCACAGACTTCAGTGGCTTTGAAGGCACTCAGCACCTGTTAGTATCAAATTCTGAATGTCCATGGAACCTCTTATGTTTAAGATTCTTCCTGAGATTGCAATACTTTGTGGGATTTGGAGGAATGTAAGAGAAAACTGAAAGATAGCTCCCCCCCCCCCCCACAGAATATATTGATGGAATAGAAGTTTATACTTGAATATGAATTGGGAGAATGCCTTGATTCTAGTACTCATTTGGAGGGTGAGAGGGCTGGTTTTTGTTTTCTTTAAACTAGTTCAGGGAGCCATTTCTACACCTGAAGTACACAAAACTTTGTATATTTAACCCCTGACTGCATCACCAAATCTTTTAAAATTTGGCCAGCATAGACTTCCAGTTAATCTGTTACGTTATGCATTTAAACCATCAGTACATCAGATTAGGATTACTTGTTTTTATTTTTGTAATATTATATTTTAATTTGTATGTTGTAGGGTGTTAGCAGTGGTCCCTCCCCCTCTGAATCAGTGAAGGGCAACTCTGCCTCACTATGTCACTGGGCATCACCCACAGTCGGGAATTAGCAGAGCACTGAACAGTCTATGACTCTGGCCTGCAGTCCGGGCAGAACTGCCAATGAATCTCTGGGCTCCAAGCCCTCAAGCAAGGTGGGGCACCAACCAATCTATGACTCCGGCCTGCAGTCAGTGTAGCACAGGAAACAGTTAGGGGCTCTGGGCTGCAATCAAGGCAGAGAAGCAAGAGAGTCTTTGACCTCAGACCCTCAAGCAGTTGGGGCAACAAATAGTCTATGGCTCTGGCCTGTAATCCGGACAGAGCAACAAAAGAGTCGGGCATCCTAGCTCTGGTGGATAGCCAAAAAACACAGACCTCTTGGCCTAGAGAGGGGAGGCTGCCACCCCAGGGGTAGGGTGGCATGGGGGTAGAGGGACGCGGGCCAACCCAACTCCTCCAGGTCCCAGCCCAGCACCCTGACAGTGGCAGAGTGTTCCACCACTGGGTCAGTGGGGAATCCAGCCACAACATGCTGTCTGGGTTTCTGACAGCAACACAGCCAGACTGGGGTGAGCTGTCCCTGGGCCACTTCCTCCCCTCCCCTCCCCTCCCCTCAGGGTGTACTTGGTTCCATGGGGGTCCTCTGGTTCCTTGAAGTAGAAGGCTAGTGGCAGTCCCTAAATGGTCACTTTTCAGAATGGAGAGAATGGTCACTTTTCAGAACGGGTGGCTCCAGCAGCTCTGGTCAGTCCTCAGCTTGACAGGCTCGGGAGCAGGCAGAAGGCGTCTGTCTAATCCAGTGGCTGCAGCCCAACTGCACTCCAGGACCCACCCTTTATACTTCCTGTCCCATCTCCTGACTTTCAGTGGGATGGGCAAGCACAGCGTGGCTCTGCCCACCTGGGTTCAGAGAGTGGTACCTCCCCCTCTGACTCAGTGGGAGGCCACTCCACCTCACTACAATGTTTTTTCTGAAAGCTTTGTTCAAACAAAAGATAGCTAAAATGGAGAGGGGCAACACATCTTTAAAATAAAGATTAATGGGCAGTTATTTATAAGGCTCTCTCAACCAGTTCAAATTTCACTTTATTGCCTACTTTTATTTTCTATCACAGTGGGTGCTAGTAAATTAATTTCCCCTTTTGGACTAAATGTTCTGACAAATCCAATTTAGTTATTTTTAATAAAATGTGGCATCAAAGTTAATAATAGTTCTTGGCACTCATAATGCCTTCCATCCTACGATCTCAATGTGCTTTAACAAATTAGCCTAATTCCTGAGATGGGTAAGCATTGCTCCTTTTTACAGGGGCAGAAAAGCAGTCATGCAGAAAATAAGGCCAATATATTCACACTTGGTTTTTTAAGCTAGTGCTTATATATATATAATGTTTATGGGGAAACCCTGAAATATTTACTGATTAAAATTAATTTGGAAATTTGGGTCTACTGTAAATAGCTCAATATATAGGAAATTTGTATCAGAAATGTGAATAGAACCCAGGTCTCCTGGTTTATAATAATGGATAATGCAGTGAAAAGTATGTTTATAAAATTTGCAGATGACACCAAGCTGCAAGGAATTGCAAGCACTTTGGAGGATAGGAATAGAATTCAAAATGACCTTGAGAAATTGGAGAACTGGTCTGAAATCAACAAGATGAAATTCAATAAAGACAAGTGCAAAGTACTGCACTTCAGAAGGAAAAATAAAATGCACAGCTACATAATGGGGAATAACTGGCTTGCTGGTAGCAATGCTGACAAAGATTTGGAGATTATGGTGGATCACATATTGAATCTGAATCAATGTGATGCAGTTGTGAAAAAGGCTATCACTGTGGGGTGTACTAAGAGGAGTGTTGTTTATATGATATGGGAAGTAGTTGTCCTGTTCTACTCGGCATTGGTGAATCGTCAGCTGGAGTATTGTGTTCAATTTTGGATGCCACACCTTTGGGAAAGATGTGGGCAAATTGGTGAGAGTCCAAAGGACAGCAATACACATTATAGAAGGATATATCTTGAGTTTAACAAAGCTTTTGATACAGTCTCCCACAGTATTCATGCCAGCAGGTTAAAAAGGTATGGATTGGATGAATGGACTATAAGGTCGATAGAAACCTGGCTAGACTGTCGGGCTCAATGGGTAGTGATCAATGGCTTGATGTCCAGTTGACAGTCTGTATCAAGTGAATTGCCCCAGGGATCAGTCCTGGGGCCGGTTTTGTTCAGCATCTTCTATAATGATCTGGATGTTGGGATGGATTGCACCCTAGGCAAGTTCACGGATGACACTAAAGTGGGGGGAGAGGTAGATATTCTGGAGGGTAGGGATAGGATCCAGAGTGACCTAGACAAATTGGAGGATTGGGCCAAAAGAAATCTGATGAGGTTCAACGAGGGCAAGTGCAGAGTCCTGCACTTAGGATGGAAGAACTCCATGCACTGCTACAGGATGGGGACTGACTGGCTAAGCGGCAGTTCTGCAGAAAAGGACCTGGGGATTACAGTGGATGAGAAGCTGGTTATGAGTCAACAGTGTGCCCTTCTTGCAAAGAAGGCTAACGGCATATTGGGCTGCATTAGTAGGAGCATTGCCAGCAGGTCGAGGGAAGTGATTATTCCCCTCTATTCACTGGTGAGGCCACATATGGAGTATTGTGTCCAGTTTTAGGCCCCCACTACAGAAAGGATGTGGACAAATTGGAGAGAGTCCAGCGGAGGGCAACAACAATGATTAGGGGGCTGGGGCACATGACTTATGAGGAGAAGCTGAGGGAACTGGGCTTATTTAGTCTGCAGAAGAAAAGACTGAGGGGCGATTTGATAGCAGCCTTCAAGTACCTGAAGAGGGGTTCCAAAGAGAATGGAGCTCGGCTGTTCTCAGTGGGGCCAATGACAGAACTAGGAGCAATGGTCTCAAGTTGCAGTGGGGGAGGTCTAGGTTGGATATTAGGAAACACTATTTCACAAGCAAGGGGATGAAGCACTGGAATAGGTTACCTAGGGACGTGGTGGAATCTCCATCCTTAGAGGCTTTTAAAGGCCCGGCTTGACAAAGCCCTGGCTGGGATGATTTAGTTGGGATTGGTCCTGCTTTGAGCAGGGGGTTGGACTAGATGACCTCCTGAGGTCTCTTCCACCCCTAATCTTCTATGATTTCTAACTCACATCAGTGTAAGTATGTTTCAGGGACTCCAAGTCTTGAACACTGCAGTCCCAACCTGCCACTCAGTGTGCTGCCAATAGCTGCTGGAATAGTAGCTCAGCTCTGACAGAGGACTCCAGTCCAGGGATCTGACTAGTGGAACACTGGACATCCTGACTGGTCCTGAGCCTCTATTTAACCCAAGCACAGGAATAGGAAGTTGTCCATGCTGAGAATTGCTTCCCCTATGATACCTGTCCTACTGATCTCCTGAAAACCTGAGGACCTCCTGTCACCTGACTCTCGGTTTTGCCCCCTGGCTTGTATTGGACTCTGACCTCATGTAATCTGACCCAGCCTAATTTCCGACTCCTGCTCTGACCACTAGGTCAGACCACCCAGGCCCCAGTTGTGACAGGATGGCCTTGTCTACTTCGGAAAGCTGCACTAGTTGAACCTAAGGTGTGAATTTACACTGACTGAAGTAAATTGGTGTTTACTCCTGTGTGGTTATTTTTTTTTTTTCCACTTAAACTAAACTGAAAAAAGCCACCCTTAAGTCAGTCGGTAAGAGGTTTAGGCTAAACTAAAAAAGCACAAAACACTCTAATGGAAATAGGAGTATCCATATGGGTAAGCATCAGTTTAACTACACTGATTAAAAATATGAGTTAAACCAGTGCAACTTTCCCAAATAAATGTGTCCTCAGGAGAATCAGGCCTTCTGATTTGTTTTTAAGTGTGTCTCTTTATTTTTGATGCATTTTACTGTAATCTGCAAATTTTAAACTTTCATTCTAAACAACATTTTTCCTTTTAATACCTATCTACCATACTTCAAACTGTTCTGCTCTCCTGTTAACTCAGCACTGAAGCCAAATATAGACACCTGAAGGTAAGGGCTCTTTCCTCCTGCACTCCATTTACTTCAATGAAGTGTGAAAATTAGAGTCTAAGTGGGACTATTTATAGGGCTGGGCAAGGTTTTCTCTTTTCTTCCACTTAAAGAAAACAGAACCCCAAAACTTTGTTAGTGAAACGGTTTGGTTGCAGAGCAAAACAAGCTGGGCAACATAACATTATGGTTTCTAGAGTGTTGTCAACTTATTCCTCTGGGCAAATATGAACCATATAATAAAAACAACAGCACTAACAAACATATTAAACTACACATCACTTCAAAGGACTGGAAAAACCTATCTGTGTGCAACATGGGAAGGTTACATTGTTATAAGAGCCTGAAAAACTACTTCTGCTCCAAGTGAAATTAATGAGAGCCTTGTTATTGATATTAATGGAAGCAGAAATGGCCCTAAACTTCTGCAATTCCTTACTTTTTAAAAAATAAACTGTGCACCTTTAATAATATATTAAACAAAGCCCTTCTGGGCTATACTCACTAATGATGATGAACACTTACACAGGTAAATAGTTATGTTGATTTCAGGTACTCACTAATAGGAGTAGGGTCATGACTGCACAGTCAGCCCTGTAATTTCTTGCATTTTATTAGAAAATTTCCCATAATTTGACTGGTATGGTTTTCTGCAGTGTGATTTTGTGTTCCTTCAAAATGAGAGCACACCATTGCTTCCATATATTGGGATCAATATTGCCAGCCCCAAGCATTACAAAATATCATGAGTTAAGCCCCACAAAAATTAATAGATTGGCTTTAAAATATGTGGATTTTTTCAAATGGGTTCTTTAAATTGCCTTCTGGGTTCTGAGCTTTTAGGGTAGACTGGGTTCACTATTTCAAGCTTCTTTCTACAACCATGCAGGCTAGAAACTTTTTGCAGCTGAAATTCTCTTGATCTAGAAGAGGCGGGGGGGTTAACAAAAACACCAAACTGGTTGAAACTGTAGTAAATAACAGAATTATCAGACATGTAGATGAACATGATTTGTTGGGGAAGAGTCAACATGGTTTTTGTAAAGGGAAATCATGCCTCATCAATCTACTAAAATTATTTGAGGGGGTCCATAAGCATGTGGACAAGGGTGATCCATTGGATATAGTGTGCATGGACTTTCAGAAAGCTTTTGACAAGGTCCCTCACCAAAGGCTCTTAAGCAAAGTAAGCAATCTTGGGATAAGAGAGAAGGTCATCTTATGGATCAGTAACTCATTAAAAGATAGGAAATGAAGGGTAGGAATAAATGGTCACTTTTCAGAATGGAGAGAGGAAATAGTGGTGTCCCCCAGGGATCTGTACTGGGACCAGTCCTATTCAACATATTCATAAATGATCTGGAAAAAGAGGGAAACAGTGAGATGATAAAATATGCAGATGATACAAAGCTACTCAAGGTAGGTAAGCCCCAAGCAGACTGTGAAGAGTTACAAAGGGATTTCACAACACTGGGTGTCTGGGCAACAAAATGGCAGATGAAATTCAATGTTGATAAATGCAAAGTAATGCACATTGGAAAACATAATCCCAACTATACCTATAAAATGGCAGGGTCTAAATTAGCTGTTACCACTCAAGAAAGAGATCTTGGAGTCATTGTGGATAGTTCTCTGAAACAGCCACTCAATGTGCAGCGACAGTCAAAAAAGAGAACAGACTTTTGGAATAATTAAGAAAGGGATAGATAATAAAACAGAAAATAGCATATTGCCTCTATATAAATCCATGGTACTCCTACATCTTGAATACTGTGTGCAGATCTGGTCGCCCCATCTCAAAAAAAATTACATTGGAATTGGAAAAGGTTTAGAAAAGAGTAACAAAATGATTAGGGGTATGGAACAGCTTCCATATGAGGAGAGATTACTAAGACTGGGAATTTTCAGCTTGGAAAAGAGACGACTAAGGGGGAATATGATAGAGGTCTATCAAATCATGACTAGTGTGAAGAAAGTAAATAAGGAAGTGTTATTTACTCCTTCTCATAACACAAAAACTAGGGGTCACCAAAGGAAATTAATAGGCAGCATTTTTAAAACAAACACAGGGAAGTACTTTTTCACACAATGCACAGTCAACCTGTGGAACTCTTTCCCAGAGGATGTTATGAAGGCCAAGACTAGAACGGGAGAGAAAAAAGAACTAAGTTAATTCATGGAGGATAGGTCCATCAATGGCTATTAGCCAGGATTGGCAGGAATGGTGTCCCTAACCTCTGTTTGCCAAAAACTAGGAATGGGCAACAGCGGGTGTATCATTTGATGATTTCCTGTTCTGTACTTTCCCTCTGAAGCACCTGGCATTGGCCACTGCTGGAAGACAGGATACTGGGCTATATGGACCTTTGATCTGATCCAGTATGGCTGTTCTTAAGTCTCATAAAATTACAAGAATTGGCAACACTGCAACTGTCCCACCAGCTGAAAAGCAGATACAGAGCTCTAGAAGCTGTATGAGATGATGGGTTGTGAGTCTCCCAAAGCACTTCCTTGGATTTATTAAATAAAATGCTTAACTCTTCTTAAACAAGTAGTAATAGATCAAAGAAGCAATCTAATGGGTGTAGCTTCCAAGCCAGCTGTGTCTCCAGATTGATTAAAATGGGTGTAGGTGTGGCCCCCCCTCCTGTTCACTGGCCCAGTATGAGGTTGTTCAAGATAGAGGAAGCCTGCCTTGTGACGTTTTACACAACTTGGGAAACGGGGCCTGGGACTCCTTCGTGTGTACTGCGTTGTGTGTCAATGTGGGTTCACCTCAGACCAGACCCACTCAGACAAACCACCAGGAACAAGGCTTTATTCTGTAAGGAACGTAGAACAAGATTACAGTCCAGCAGCCTTCTCTCTGCTTGCCTGCTAAGTGCTCCCAGCTCAGTCAGTGCTGAGACCTCCTGCTTGGGTGGGGGGCAGAGGGTACATTCAGCCAGCTTGCCGCAGTTTGTAGTCCACAACTTGTAGTTCCCAGGGCTGCTGTTGAAGCATGCTGGACCTTGGGCTACATAAGGTTAGACATTAGTTTCAATGCTAATATTTTTGTCTGTGCAGATGCTTGTAGCTTATCCTGTACCTCAAGATACTATACCTCACATGGACTTCATCTTAGCTGATCTTTCAGTATGATTATTAACAATAAAGCTACAATACAATACAGTGTAGTAAGGTATTTATCAAGAGTGCCTCACAACTTTTGGAAATGTTGGATGCTAGTTGGACTGATTCTTTAGTAATTAATTAGGTGTTATACCTAAAACTTATGGATCAGACTCATAAGTGGTTCTTCATGGTACAGTAAATTTGATGAGATGTCTGTTAGTTAAACTAATCAGAGAGATAGAAATAGGCAACGGAATTCAGAAATCTAGACTTGCATCCCAGGCAATACTCTGTGGTACACAGTGCATGAATACAGGTTTGAAATACAATTTTAGGTCGAATTTAGCAGTGTTAAATCGAATTAAGCCTGGACATGTCCACACTACGAAGCCCTTTTTTCTGACTTAAAGGTCCCTTTAAACAGATTTCTGTACTCCACCTCCGACGAGGGGATTACCGCTGAAATCAGCCTTTCCGAGTCGGATTTGGGGTGGTGTGGATGAAATTCGATGGTATTGGCCTTTGGAGCTATCCCAGAGTGCTTCATTGTGACAGCTTGGGACAGCACTCTCAACTCAGATGCACTGGCCAGGTAGACAGGAAAAGGCCCGTGAAATTTTGAATTTAATTTCCTGTTTGCCCAGCATGGATAGCACAGGTGACCACGCAGAGCTCATCAGCACAGGTAACCATGATGGAGTCCCAGGATCGCAAAAGAGCTCCAGCATGGACCAAACGGGAGGTACAGGATCTGCTCGCCATATAGGGAGATGAATCAGTGCTAGCTGAACTCTGTTGCAGTAAACGAAATGCCAAAACATTAGAAAAAGTCTCAAAGGGCATGAAGGACAGAGGCCATAACAGGGACACACAGCAGTGCTGCGTGAAAATGAAGGAGCTAAGGCAAGCCTACTACAAAACCAGAGAGGCAAACGGAAGGTCCAGGGCAGAGCCACAGACATGCCGCTTCTACGGTGAGCTGCATGCCATGCTAGGGGGTGCAGCCACCACTACCCCAACCCTGTACTTTGATGCCATCAATGGAGAATCACGCAACAGGGAAGTGGTTTTGGGGGATGAGGAAGATGATGATGAAGACAATGAAGCTAGCTCCCAGCAAGGAAGTGGAGAAACCAGTTTCCCCAATAGCCAGGATACGTTTTTCACCCTGGACTTGGAGGCAGTAAACCCTGAACCCACCCAAGGCGTGCTTCCAGACCCTGAGGGTGCACAAGGCACCTCTGGTGAGTGTACCTTTGTAAATATTACACATGGTTTAAAAGCAAGCGTGTTTAATGATTAATTTGCCCTGGCATTCGCGGCCAGTGCAGCTACTGGAAAAGCCTGTTAACGTGTATGGGGATGGAGCAGAAATCCTCCAGGGACATCTCCAGAAAGCTGTCCTTCATGTACTCCCAAAGCCTTTGCAAAAGGTTTCTGGGGAGGGCTACCTTATCCCATCCGCCATGGTAGGACACTTTACCATGCCAGGCCAGTAGCATGTAGTCTGGAATCATTGCATAACAAAGCATGGCAGCGTATGGTCCCGGTGTTTGCTGGAATGCAGACAACATCCATTCCTTATCTCTCTTTGTTATCCTCAGGAGAGTGATATCATTCACGGTCACCTGGTTGAAATGGCGTGATTTTATTAAGGGGACATTCAGAGGTGCCCGTTGCTGCTCGGCTGAACAGAAATATTCCCTGCTGTTAGCCACGCGGTGGGGGAGAGGGGTGAAGTGATCATCCCAGAGAATTGGGTGAGGAGGGGGGCTAGTTGGGTTTGTGCTGCATGTTAACTCGGAAACTGCAGCCCCTCCTTTTACATTGCAAACCAATTTTAAATGGCCAACCCAACGGCCGTTTGGTATGGGAAATGAGGGCACTGCTGTTTGAAACCATTTCCACATGTTATGAAGGTTAAAAAAAGCCAAAAGACTGTGGCTTACCATGGCTGCCTGCAAGCCGAATTCTGTTGCCTGGCACTGCGTGAGTGATCTCTCACACCAAACCGGCAGGCCCTCAATATAAGAGGAAAAATGCAACCTTGTAACAAAAGCACATGTTCTGTGTAATGTGAACAGCAAAATGTAACGTGAAAGAGTGTACTCATTGTTCTCTAATATGTGTCTTTTTAACCACCTCTCCCTTTTCCTCCAACAGCTGCAAATGTTTCTCCTTCACAGAGGCTAGTGAAGATTAGAAGGAGAAAAAGGCGCACTCAGGATGATATGTTCTCGGAGCTCCAGATATCCTCCCACACTGACCGAGCACAGCAGAATGCGTGGAGGCAGACAATGTCAGAGTGCAGAAAAGCACAATATGAATGAGAGGAGAGGTGGCAGGCTGAATCGCGGGCTGAAGAGAGCAAGTGGCCGGCTGAAGAGGATAGGTGGCGTCAGATTGCTGACAGAAGGCAAGAGTCGATGCTCCGGCTGCTGGAACATCAAACTGATATGCTCCAGCGTATGGTTGAGCTGCAGGAAAGGCGGTAGGAGCAGAGACCGCCGCTACAGCCCCTGTGTAACCAACAGCCCTCCTCCCCAAGTTCCATAGCCTCCTCACCCAGATGCCCAAGAATGCAGTGGGGGGGCCTCTGGCCACCCAGCCACTCCACCCAAGAGGATTGCCCAAGCAACAGAAGGCTGGTCTGCAATAAGTATTAAAGTTTTAAAGTGCAGTGTGTCCTTGTCCTTCCCTCCTCATCCATCCCACCCTATGCTTCCCTCCTCCTCCACCACTCCCTGGATACCTTGGCAGTTATCCCCCTATTTGTGTGATGAATCAATAAAGAATGCATGAATGTGAAGTAACAATGACTTTATTGACTCTGCAAGTGGTGATCAAAGGGGGGAGGGGAGGGTGGTTAGCTTACAGGGAAGTAGAGTGAATGTGTGTGGGGGGGGTCATCAAGGACAAAGAGACAGAATTTTCACACCGTAGCCTGGCCAGTAACAAAACTGGTTTTCAAAGCTTCTCTGATGCGCACCGCACCCTGCTGTACAATTCTAACCGCCCTGGTGTCTGGCTGTGCATAATCAGCGGCCAGGCGATGTGCCTCAGCCTCCCACCCCACCATAAATGTCTCCCCCTTACTCTCACAGATATTGTGGAGCACACAGCAAGCAGTAATAACAGTGGGAATATTGGTTTCGCTGAGGTCTATCTGAGTCAGTAAACTGTGCCAGTGTGCTTTTAAACATTCAAATGCACATTCTACCACCATTCTGCACTTGCTCAGCCTATAGTTGAACAGGTCCTGACTACTGTCCAGGCTACCTGTGTACAGCTTCATGAGCCAAGGATAACTATAGGCATTTCAACATCCCCAACGGTTATTTTCTGGTTGGGAAAGAAAGTCCCTTCCTCCAGCTTTTGAAACAGAGTAGAGTTCCTGAAGACACGAGCATCGTGTACCTTTCCCGGCCATCTGACGTTGATGTTAGTGAAACGTCCCTTGTGGTCCACCAGTGCTTGCAGCAGCATTGAAAAGTACCCTTTTCGGTTTATGTACTCACTGGCTTGGTGCTCCAGTGCCAAGATAGTGATATGGGTTCCATCTATCGCCCCACCACAGTTAGGGAATCCCATTGCAGCAAAGCCATCCACTATGACCTGCACATTTCCCACAGTCACTACCCGTGATACCAGCAGGTCTTTGATTGCGTTGGCTACTTGGATCACAGCAGCCGCCACAGTAGATTTGCCCACTCCAAATTGATTCCCGACTGACTGGTAGCTGTCTGGTGTTGCAAGCTTCCACAGGGCTATCACCACTCATTTCTCAACTGTGAGGGCTGCTCTCATCTTGGTATTCTGGCACTTCAGGGCAGGGGAAAGCAACTGACAAAGTTCCATGAAAGTGCCCTTATGCATGCGAAAGTTTAGCAGCCACTGGGAATCGTCCCACACCTGCAACATGATGCGGTCCCACCAGTCTGTGCTTGTTTCCCAGGCCCAGAATTGGCGTTCCACAGCATGAACCTGCCCCATTAACACCATGATTTGCACATTGCTGGGGCCCATGCTTTGTGAGAGGTCTATGTCCATATCTATTTCTTCATCACTCTCGTCGCCGCGCTGCAATCGCCTCCTCGCCTGTTTTTGCCTTGGCAGGTTCTGGCTCTGCATATAGTCCAGGATAATGCGTGTGGTGTTGATAGTGCTCATAATTGCCGTGGTGATCTGAGCAGGCTCCATGATCCCAGTGCTATGGCGTCTGGGCTCAAAAAAGCCACGAAACTATTGCCTGAGGGAGGGAGCGAGGGAGGGAGGGGCGACTGATGACATGGTTTACAGGGAATTAAAATCAACAAAGGTTGCTTTGCATCAGGGAGAAACACAAACAACTGTCACATAGAATGACCCCCCTAAAGATTGAACTCAAAACCCTGGATGCAGAGTTGATTTCATGGGGGGAGGGGGAAGCAAATGAATACAGAACAAATCTGGTCCATCTATCTTTTACATCTTAGGCTGGCAGCAGACAGTGCAGCATGACTGATAGCCATCGGCAGCTTCTGGGTGCTTGGCAGAAGATGCTGCATTACGATTGCTAGCCATCATCATCAAGAGAGTGCAATAGGGCTGCCGGCAGGACTGAGTCTCCAGGAGACAAAACATGTCTGCCCAGGCGCCTCTGACCAAACTCACTGAGGAGTACGACGACGACTGATACCAATCGTAATACACCATCTGCTGCCAAAGGGCAAGGAGCTGTATAGCAATGCAGTCCCAAGTCTGCCAGCACCCAGATAGCCGATGACGGCTACCAGTCATACTGCACCATCTACTGCCAAATGGCAATTAGCTCCTGCTGTGTAGCACTATAGTACCACGTCTGCCAGCACCCAGATGACATATGGCGACGGTGAACTGAGCTGAGCGGGCTCCATGTTTGCCGTGGTATGTCGTCTGCACAGGTAACCCAGGAAAAAAAGGCACGAAATGATTGGCTGCCGTTGCTCTCACGGGGGCGCCTGATGACAAGTACCCAGAATCCCCCGCGACACTGTTTTTGCCTCATCAGGCATTGGGATCTCAACCCAGAATTCCAATGGGCGGCGGAGACTGCGGGAACTGTGGGATAACTACCCCTAGTCCAACGCTCCGGAAGTTGACACTAGCCTCGGTACTGTGGCCGCAGTCCGCCGACTTAATGCATTTTATGTGGGGACACACATAATCGACTGTATAAAAACGATTTCTAAAAAAAGGCTTCTATAAATTTGACCTAATTTCGTAGTGTAGACATACCCTAAGTCTCTTTATTTGCATACACCAGTGATAGCAGATGAAGCAACGTGCTGATAGCAAACCTAAAGTGAGTAGCGTAATGCATTCTTAGAATTTATGCACATTCCCCTCTTACATAGTAATAAAGATGTGTGTGGATGTTTTGTTCAACTTTAACGACACACTCTATTTTCATCAAAAGTACTTCTGTGCTAATCCAGTGACTCTTGCTTATTTGTCTTTGAAGAATTTCTTTATGGTTTTGTTATGATGCAGTGACTGATCAGCCATCTTCAATAAGCTTTCAGCCTATTGCTAAGGCTCCTTGTTTGCCACGGAGGTCACAGAAGTCATGGATTCCATGCCTTTCTGTGATCTCTGACTTCTGCAGTGGCTGGTGTGCCTAGCCTGGGAGCTGCCTGAGCAGGCAGCTCAGGCAGCCCTGGACTAGGCGCACTGGATACTGCTGGGGCAGTCTCTGGGCTCCCCCCGCAGCAGGAATTTGGGTGTGGGGGGGGTCTCAGGGCTGGGGATTGGGGTGTGGGGCGGTGCTTACCTTGAAACGGTGACAGGAACTCCTCTCCCTCAGCTCCTAGCTCCATGTGCCGCCTCTGCCAGCAGGCACCAACCCCCAACTCCCATTGGCTGCGGTTCCCAGCCAATGGGAGTTGCAGAACTGGGGCTTGGGGCAGAACGGAAGCAGCAGCATGTGGAGCTCAGAAGCCGGCTAGGGAGCCTGCCCCAGTCCCACCGACCCACTTCCCCCAGCACCCACAGCGCCCTCCCAGGCTGTGCCTCCCCCAGCACCTGCAGCACCCCCATCCCCGGGCTGTGGCCCCATGCTGCCCCCCCCAAGTTTTAGTCAGGGGTATATAGTAAAAGTCATGGAGAGGTCACAGGCCCTGAATTTTTGTTTACTGCCCATGACCTGTCCATGACTTACTAAAAATACCTGCGACTAAAACATAGCCTTACCTATTGCCTAAATCAGTGATTTGCAACTTCCTACACGCCCTTGGAGCAGAAACACCCAACATGGTCGCACCACCCCATGCCCTCTTTCCTTGAAATAATTCATTCTCAGTTCTCTGGACTATTTTCCTACATTACCTTTATAAGTTTCTTACATCTGCTACTCCTGTGTTGAACTGCTTCTTAGCTACTTTATCACTTTGTGCTTATCCTCTTGATATCAACAATGTCTATGCTGAAAAATTTAGCCCATCAGGATTTCTCTCTCCACTCTCCAAAGTTCAACAAATATAAGTAAGAAGACAAAATTTAACAATCAGAAGTATAATATTTTGGGGCTTATCCTCCACTGGTGGAAGTTGACGAAGCTCTGTCGAAGTCATGAAATCCACAAAACTGTATTGGTGTCTGATAAGTGATTATGGCCCATCATGTTTTAAATTTTCATTATTTTGGAAATGTAAGGAAGACTAGAATTAAAATTTCACTTAGAAGTGGACTAGACTAATTGCAGGCTACTCTAGCGGACATTTGCACAAGCCCTACTATCGTCAGTAAAACTTGTCAAATTATCTCCTCTATTGGATCAAGTAACTGAAGGAGGAAATGTACATACTTTTTCTAAGTGAAATTCTCATAAATTCAGTAAACGATATTTAAATTGAAAATGTTATTGCTTTCAAAATGACATATTAATTTGCAGCCCTCAGAGTAGCCATATCAGAACATGCTTTGTACACGCTTCTAGTAAGTGGTTGACCTTTCTTGATTTCAGGACTAAGCATTTCTTTCTCTTTACCAGTACTTTGTCAAACTGTCTTAATGTCTTCATAGACAAGGACCTGTGCAAGAAGCCTGTTCTGGTAGCCATAGAAACATACATTACATTATTCACTTTCTGTTGTCTAAAACATTTTGCTTTCTCATATCACAAAGCAATGACAATACCGAGAGCAGCATAATTTCAAGGGACGCTGGCATGCTTTAGACAATGCTTTTTCTTTTCCAAGTAGTCTATAAAACAGGGCAATAGCCTTTATTTAGGAATGCAAAGCTAGGCAAACTATGTAGAGAATAGGTATTATTTGTGACATTTCAACACCTGGAAGTTTTTTAAATGCAGGTTGATATCAAAGCTCTGAATGAAAGTATGGTGTTGAATCAAGTCCCTAGTTCACTGGACTAACAGAATGTGCTTATGTGGTAAAGATTGATTACAATCTTTGAACTAGTATAGCATCTCCAACTGAGGATCTCAAAGGCCTTTACAAATATTAAGGAACTACGCCTCACAGCTGGCCTATGAGGTAGATAAAGTATTGTTTCATACAGTCCTGCTCTCCTGAATTCCAATCCTGTGCTTTAAATATAAGTAACTATTAGAACCTGCTCCCATCCCTAATAATTGCAGTAGTGTTAGAAGAGATGTCATTGGGGAGAGGAGGAGAAGGGCCACCACAAGATGTGTGCCCTAATATCAACAATGTAATGAATGGAGCTGACAGTAAATCAAAGTTTCAAATGTGTGAGCATGAGGTAAGAAATTAGTCAAGCTTACATGCCTGTGCATATTTTGCTCACTGTAAACACACCTTTTGTTGTCTTCAAACAAGGTTGCTATAAAAGCTGTATTGGTTCAAGTTAACATGCTTGTAACAGGGCACAGACTCACCACAGTGGCGCCTTCTGCTGGTTGGTTTGGGAATTAACTCTTTCAGCAGTGCACCTTCACTAGTGGTGTCTCGCTCACTGTTACTCTCTCAGTCTCCACCGTCCTCACAGTTGGACCCACATCACTCCCGGACTGCAACATCTGCTTTTGGACATTGTCCTCCAGCTGTGCCGCTCCACTGGCTCTTCCCCGCTTCCAGGGGACCATCAGCCTCTGGTTCTACCACTCACCTCAGTGGCTCATTGCAGTCTTCAGTCTAGCCCCTTCTTCCAAGGGCAAACTGCAATCTGGCTTAGCCACTCTTCATCACTGGCAAGTGGGGGAAGAGATGGGGGCCCAGGCCTGCCCACTACTCTGGGCCCTGACCCAGGGACCCTCTAGCAGCAGCCACTTACTGCCCTCCTCTAACTCTCTTCTACTGCCTGCTTCTCTGGGCCACTTCCTCATAGCCCCAGCACCTTCTCTGCCCCTTTGTGTCAGGGCCCAGTCTGGCAATCGTCAGCCTAGAGCTCTCCCAGACTCTGCTGACCCTGCCTTATGTGCTTTTCTAACAGCCAGTTCTTCTCCCTTTGCCCTCCAGGGAGAGACTGTCCCTCTCTACCCTGCAGCCTTTTTATAGGGCCCAGCCTGGCCCTGATTGGCTGCTTTCAAGCCTCCACTTGATTAGCTCCCAGTAAACCCTTCCAGGATTGGCTAGGGGTCTGTGCAGCCTCTCTGGCTTGCTTTAACCCCTTCCATGCCAGAGTAGGGAAGCTGCCCCATTACAGTGCTATAATGCATTTGCGAGGTTGCCAGATCTGTAAGCAGAAATAACTGTCTAAAGCAGTGGTGGGCACTGGTGGGTACTTGGCTAAAGCAGTGATGGGCCCCAGGGACATGCTGGCCGTCGCTTCCCGCAGCTGCCATTGACCGGGAATGGCAAACCGCGGCCACTGGGAGCTGCGGGCGGCAGTGAAAATGTAAACAAACTGTCTGGCAGCCCACCAGCGGATTACCCTGATGGGTCGTGTGCAGCCCGTGGGCCACAGGTTACCCACCACTGGTCTAAAGACTAGAGGGGGAAATCTCAAATGAGCAAAAGCTTTTTCTCTATAGCTGTGAAGTTTGTGTAAGAGGCACACACCCAAGTATTGGACCACCCGGTGATCGTTTACAAAGATTTATGAATAAGTCAGTTAATGATCCTACTCTTAGCCAGGCTCCCTGAAGATTGACTGAAGCAGTTGTCTAAGGTTTGTGAATGAATTGCACAGAGAGTTAGTCATTGTCTCTAGGGTGAAATCCTACTCCGGTGGGTGGCTCAGGATTTTCTGGCACACATCCTATAGCTAAAAGTAGGATATTATTATAATGATTGTATTTGCTATAGAGCTAATGGGGCAGGAGAATGATGATCCTGGATTGTTTCTGGGACTGTGATGGTTCATACAGACTCTGCAGTATAATTGTGACACATGGTCAGAAATGGTTAATTAGCTTGCAGGCTAAAAGACACAAATTCAACCTTTAGAGACATGTTAGAAAAGTTAAGAAGGCTAGAACTTTGAAATGTAAACTTGTATTGTTAAAGAATTGGAAGAAGATGGGGACTGTAGTAGTCTATGTTTATCTATATCTTGTTAGAGGTTCACAATGTAACCAAACGGTTACTGTCTAGGGCTGTATTCTGTTAATTCAGAGATCAAATGGAAATATTAACATTTAGATGAAATTTGGGTGCAATAATGCCATTGTCTATGTCTCTTTAAAGTATGTAATAAACTGTTTCACTGATAAATTACCTTATGTTAATCCAGGTAGTAAGTACCAGTGATGTTTGGGAAACAGAAGTTTGCATCAAAGGCCTATTGTTTATTCAAGGACTCTGTGCTGCCCAGGAACCGTATAAAGGACTCTTAGGACCTGCTCCTTTCATCTCAGATCCGCTTGAACTTTATTCAGGGGAAGCTTAAGTCGCAACACTGAGATCTCCAGTCCCATCTGGATCACCCTGGATATGGAACATTGAACTGAACCTATGGACTAATTCTAAGAACTCTTTGCAACTTGAAAGCTAACCATCTCTATTATGAAACTGATCTCAGAACTGTACTCAGGTACTGTATGTATACTGATCTTTTAACCAATATTCTCTCTCTTTTCTTTTTTAATACATTTTAGTTTATTAATAAGAATTGGCTGTAAACGTGAATTTGGGTAAGATCTGAAATATTCATAACCCTGGGCAGTAATGTGTCCGATACTCTGGGATTGGTAAAAAGAACAGGAGTATTTGTGGCACCTTAGAGACTAACAAATTTATTAGAGCATAAGCTTTCATGGGCTACAGCCCACTTCTTCGGATGCATATAGAATGGAACATATATTGAGGAGATATATATACACACATACAGAGAGCATGAACAGGTGGGAGTTGTCTTACCAACTCTGAGAGGCCAATTAAGTAAGAGAAAAGAAAAAAAAAGGTGCCACAAGTACTCCTGTTCTTTTTGCGGATACAGACTAACACGGCTGCTACTCTGAAATCTGGGATTGTTAGAACTTTCATATTTGACATGGCTGTCTGGGAGGGAGTCCAAAGGCTGGGTTTCTTTTAAAGGAACTATGTTTTGGCTTCTGTGTAACCAGTAGGTTATTATAGAAGGTGTTTTGTGGCTAGCTTGGTGGATCTAAGTATTGGAATAACCACCAGCTTTCAGGATTGTCTGCCCCATTCTTTGCAGTTTGCCCTAATAGAGTAACCTCAGTTTGGCTCACCTGTGACCCTGGTCACAATAATATAATATGTTTCTGTAATCAAGAAGTTTGGTATAGTTAGAGCTATACTTTCTAGAACAATGCCAAGTACATGTAAAAGAAATTTGTGTAAAAACTAGGGTTACTAATTAGAAGTAAAGGTCTTGTTTTCTTCCTGCATATAGGGACCTCCAACAATCTGTGCAACTCGTCTTGACTAATTAGAAAGAATATTTGCTAACTTCACCTGTTAGTTGACTTCACTGCTCTCTATGCAATGCTGGTTATTATGGGCATTGCATGGCCACTTTGCATTTCTTGAAGACAGATGAGGAAGGGAAGGGAAGAGTTTTGGTAATTAGCAATATCTTGCTGTGAAGAAGCTTTTCACATTGGTGATCAGAAAACTACATTTGAGGGGAATGACAACGGTAATGTCTGTGGTCAGGAATTCAGAACAATCCATTCATTAAATTGAGAGGGATAGAAGCCAATGTTTAAAAACACAGAAAAAGCTGCTAAAATGGGTCTGATATTGCAAAATGCTGAGTATCACCTTCCATTTCATTTCAGAACCATGCAATATCAGAATGAGTATTATAGATGGGTAGAATGGTTCAGCTAAAACAAGGACTAAATCAAACTTTTTATGAGCTCTGAAAACATTCCAGTAACTTTTTTGATTTTTTCTATGCCCTTTCACCTCTTGCTTTCCATTGGGACTAGAGGCAGAGGTACCTAGATGCAGTGAAGATGGTCTTGCAGTTTGGTATTCTGAGTCCAGATGGAACAAAGATGTAGAAAACCTCTCTCAAGAAAGTAAGCTGCTGAGATGCATCTAAGCGAAAGAGGTTCATATAAATATTCAAATGTGATTGCTTAACTGAAGAGAACCTCCAAACCTTCTGAAATTCGATCATTGCTATATAGTGACTCTACCTTGTTTTCTCTCATGGCAAAGATGTCCAGAGAAAGTTTCCACATCCTCCCTAGATCTACCCACAAACACTTGAGGAGGTTGCAAGAAGGGGCAGTGATTGCTTGCTTTTGCCCAGCATTGCTTCCCCTCTGCTGTACTCTTTTCTTTTGGACTGAACATGTGACAAACCTTATGGAAATGAGACAAAGAGCACATTATATTTCCTATCTGGTGCTATGCTTTTTTTTCCCTTCTTCACAATTAAGTTTATCAATTAGAGAAGTTTAAAATGATTTGAAGACAGAGTAACATATCTAGCCTATTGGGAAAGAAAATATGCTTCAAAGCATTTCTCAAACCCACTGTGCATAGGTATTTGTTGGTGTAATGGCTTGTGTACCAGAATAAGGTGGGGGGTAACTGATCAATGCTTGTAAACCCACCAATCTACTTGATAAATTCATAAATCACAATACTAATTCCTACCTGGGTCTGTATATAAGCATTTACGGCATGAATTCTTATGTTATGCCTCCATGTACTTAGTTCTCAGTGCCCTGTGAAGATGCGTCCATTAGAGCTAGTCAGAACACTTATGCACATGGGCAGTGGGTATAATAGGCCAGTGGAGGCTCAACCTCCCCTGGCGCGGACACGGCCGCCGGACCCCTGATTGCAGGGCTTGGGGGGGGGGTTTATTATTTATTATGCCCCATGCAGGTTCTGGGGCAGCTATGGAGGCGGTATGTGCTATTCAGCTTCCAGGGTTCATCAGTAATATCCCTGGACTCCAGGTTGATTACTGATGAACCCAGGAAGCTGAGTAGAACATACCACCTCCTCAGATGCCCTGGAACCTGCATGGAGCATATCAAAAGCTTCTTCCAGAGAAGCGTCTGAGAGGGTACAATCTGGACTGTGAAATTGCTGTGCCCCCTTAACTCTCTAGCTCAGGTTACTTCTCACACTGTTCTGCTAGTGACAAGCAGCCCCTTCAGGCTTTTGCTGTCACACAGCCACTACCATGTGAAGGCACACACAAAGTTACATGAAGGCTCTCACAGCCAATCATGAACTGTATACAGGGAAATACATGCAAATTTCCCCAGTCCCAGCTTTGCACCCCAGAAATGACACACATTTACTGTGACCCCCTTGATCACAGTAAGCTCATTAATTAGTTCATCATACCATCAAAGGTCACGAATATGCGCCAGACTTTGTAACCTGAGTAGATTCCCCAAACGTCAATCAAAAACACACTTGGCTTAGATAAAACATTAAAATAGGTTTATTAACCACAGAACGATAGGTTTTAAGTGAGTATAAGTGGCATAGGTGTAGAAGATCAGAATTGGTAACAAAAAGTAATAAAAGATAAAAATTGCAAGCTGTTTGCTAAACTTTATCAGGCTAAGCCATACGATTTCTCTTATCCAAAAGCCTATAGCAGTCTGTGCTAACCGGAAATTTTTTCCAGTTAGGACCACTCCCCTCGGTACAAACGTTTCTTTGTCTTCCAAATGATCTTGTTGCTTTCAGTATAGGTGGGAGAGGAAAGGTGGTCTGATGATGTCACTGTCCCTTATTATAAACTCTCCTCTAGGTGTTGGAACAATCCTTCCTGTGTCATGGAATTAAGCAGTCCCATTGCCTGAATGCCCTGCATTCAGTCCTTCATATTCATTGCAAATTCTTCATTACACCCTTTGCATAGGTGAGACTTGACATGTGAGGCACGTGTCCACAGTTCCTTCATTATTTCCCAGGGGCTCATGAGTTTCCCAACATGTTTCAGTAACAAACATATAGCAAAATCTCATCACTTCACATATACAATGATGGTATAAACATTTCAACAGGACAGTAATGGTCAACAGGTTATGACTTTGCCAATGATATCATACAAGGCATACTCTTCACAAGATTTATCATAATTTTATAGAAGTGGTGACCACAATAGTGTAGATTGTCACACCTGCACCACTCAAGTCACAGGGAGGTTTGCTATTGACTTCAGTGGGGGCAAGATTAGGCTCCTTAGGACTCCTGCTGAGTAAGCACTTGGAGAATCAGGCACTAATTTTCAATGCACTGAAAGAGTTAAGAAATGCCACTTTATTTTGTAATGGGAAAAATATTGTCATCTTGGTATCTCTAGCTGTTTTTTCTTTTAATTTCAGAGCTAAGAATATTGTATAGCCCTAAAAAAATTAAAGTGACATCTGCTGTGAACTGCAAATGAGACACATCAGACCCAAGAGTTGCTTAAAACTTAAATAATGTAATTTGGTTAGATATTCCTATAACATCGCTGAGGGATTTAGTGCTGAGATTTTGGAGCAAACTAATCTCAGAAATGTTAATACTGTTTGCATCTTAACATGCTGCTCATAGTATAATATGCTCTGTGGGAGAAAACTAGTATCTTTCTTTTACTTTAACTAGGCTATTCCACCTTATAAAAAAATTAAAGGGGCTCTCTGCTAAATCAAAGAGACTGTAGTAAGTTATTATGAGGATAATAAAGCCTCATTTAAGCATGGAACCAAAGAGCACTGATATCCTGTCTTTTGCTTAACTTTCAATTTAGGCTTAAGTGGCATTTTAAGGCCAAATCCCTCAAAGTGACAAACCATAGATGCCAATAAAAGAGTTGAAGGAGTGCAGCATGTTGCAGAATTGGACACTCACAAAGCTGCACAGGAGTCAGGCAATATAATTGTATATTAATATATGATATTTAATAGTAGCAGTACTTTACATACTGAACTGGCAGTGACAATGGGGAGAAAGGATGGTCAGAGTAGCTAAAGGCCCTCCATTAATTCCACTTTTTTAATGTTAATATTTAAAACTTATGTCTCTTAAAAAGCAAAACCTACAAATGTTACACATCATCACAAATAACATTTTATTAAGGAGAGTAAAACACATGGAATAGTTTTAGGTTTTAAATTAAATAAAGGACAAAAGAGAAAATCACCTTTTTTACAGTCCCCCACTTCCCCCCTCCCCACATTCCATTTTTTTCATTGGGAATGCATCTCTTATGCAAAAAACATGCCCCTCACCCTGTTCTAAGTGCTCATCGAGACAAACTTTCTTAAGTAGAATCAGCAGGTAATAAGAGTCCTAATGTACCAAAAGCCATCTAGCAAAGGGAAAGGAATGAACTATTCCCCAGGTTCCACCTTTGCTGACATATCAGCCAGTCTTAGATTTTTGACTTTGTTTTCTAGGTCATCAGTTTTAGCAGAGAGAATGAGAAATATATTCCCTTTAATTACTGCTGACACTTGCCATCAAGCCAAGCCAGCACAAATAAAGTCCAAGTCTTTCATTCTGACCTCTAAATGTTGGGTATTAAATGGAAGTCCTCCCTTTCCCTTTTCTCTGTCCCTTTGTTTGTGTGCATGAGTAAGTGCTAGAAAATGGACCCTATCCATTGCTCAGATATTTGTGGAAGCAATATAATTTTTTTTGTAAACATGTCATACACTGAGATATTAACTCTCCCTACCTATATGCAGCTTCTTCTGAGGGGAAGGCAGTTGCAAAGGCTGCAAATGTATAGAAGAAAAAATATGTTGGTGGATGATCTCTTGATTTTATTCTAGTATTGTAAATGGTATTTATTTTCTTACCCTAAGTTCATTTCTTGTGAATTTCAGGTGGTGGGGGGGGAATGCTATGTTTCCCCAAGTGCAGCCAGCTCTTGCTTTAAACATTTTCCTCTACATCATTTTAAAGCTACATCATCTAGATTACCACTCCTGCAAGTACCAGCAAGGGGGCTGAAACAAATGAGTGATTAGAAATTGACTCTTTTTTCAATGCTTTCTCTCCCCATGCTCCACTCCCCACATCCACCTCAGGAGAACAGGTTGTTTCAAAGCTCTAGGAGGAAAAAACCACAATAGATACATTCTCACCTCTTCGCCTGCACTCCCTCTATTTTCCTGTGTATTACGGAGAATTATTTACCTCTCCTACCCAGTCACTAACAGTATGTATAAAGAACGAGGAGTACTTGTGTCACCTTAGAGACTAACAAATTTATTTGAGCATAAGCTTTCATGGGCTAAAACCCACTACATCGGATGCATTCAGTGGAAAATACAGTAGGAATATATATATATATATATATATATATATATATACACATACACACACACACACACACGGAAAACATGAAACAATGCGTGTTACCGTACACACTATAATGACAGTGATCAGTTAAGGTGAGCTATTACCAGCAGGAGAGAAAAAAAACTTTTTGTAATGGTAATCAAAATGGCCCATTTCCAGCAGTTGACAAGAAAGTGTGAGGAACCTTAGGGGGGAAAAATAAACATGGGGAAATAGTTTTACTTTGTGTAATGACCCATCCACTCCCAGTCTTTATTCAAGCCTAATTTAATGGTGTCCAATTTGCAAATTAATTCCAATTCAGCAGTCTCTCATTGGAGTCTGTTTTTGAAGTTTTTTTGTTGTAATATCGCGACTTTTAGGTCTCTAATTGAGTGACCAGGGAGTCTGAAGTGTTCTCCAACTGGTTTTTGAATGTTATAATTCTTGACATCTGATTTGTGTCCATTTATTCTTTTATGTAGAGACTGTCCGGTTTGGCCAATGTACATGGCAGAGGGGCATTGCTGGCACATGCTGGCATATATCACATTGGTAGATGTGCAGGTGAACGAGCCTCTGATAGTGTGGCTGATGTGATTAGGTCCTATGATGGTGTCCCCTGAATAGATATGTGGACAGAGTTAGCAACAGGATTTGTTGCAAGGATAGGTTCCTGGGATAGTGTTTTTGTTGTGTGGTGTGTGGTTGCTGGTGAGTATTTGCTTCAGGTTAGGGGGTTGTCTGTAAGCAAGGACTGGTCTGTCTCCCAAGATCTGTGAGAGTGATGGATCGTCCTTCAGGATAGGTTGTAGATCTTTGATGATGCGCTGGAGAGGTTTTAGTTGGGGGCTGAAGGTGACGGCTAGTGGCATTCTGTTACTTTCTTTGTTGAGCCTGTCCTGTAGTAGGTGACTTCTGGGTACTCTTCTGGGTCTGACAATCTGTTTCTTCACTTCAGCAGGTGGGTATTGTATGTGTGTATGTATGTATAGTATATCTTTTAGCTTCTCATTAGACCTTTAAGCCTTCATGAATCTTTCAGCAACAAGACATTTCTGTTTCTTATATCTTGTTCTCTTTTATTTGTTCATTTATTTTATTCTTGGTATTTTCATCTTGTTTAAAATTTGGCTCTCTAACTTCTTATTCTATTTCTCTTAATTGGATCTATATTTCCTTAGCCAAGTGTTGATTATGCCTTTTAACTTCAATGGGAAATACATATGTGCAGAGTGTTCACATAACTAACAATAAAATACACACATCTGCTTACTAGGAATGGGTATGTATACATAAAATACATAAATAAAGATTGTGTTGTGATTCCCTTTTTGGAATGTGATTCTATTGGAAACTAAACTCCAATTATGACTCCCACTGCACTCTGGAGGAAGTATTCCCATAGATGGAGAGAAATATGGTACCATTTACTCTGGTAAATAAAACTTCAGTTGTCAAAATACATCACCTATGCTCAGTTGATCTAAGAATAGAGGAGAGGCATTACTAATCATCAACTCCTTCATTTGTATAAACTGATTGAGTGGGTTTCACTGCATAGGTTTATAATGCATAAACGTACATGCAAAGTAAATAGTTACTTCCCTTTAAAATGAACTAGCAGGATTTTTCAGGAAAATATATTACTTTATGGGGGCTGGGATTGTAAAATCCCATGAATCACCAATGAAAATGAAATTGTTAAATTGCTGAATCCTGTGAAAACTCCACAAATTCTCGCGAGCGCCAACTATGTCATACCGGTTGGCATTGTAGTAGAATTTATGCACTTCACATTCACGTTTGGTTGCTTCTCTCTTTCCTATAACTAGTAGGTATGAAACTGCTGTCTTGTATGACATCTTTGCAAAATGAGAGCTTTGATAGCAAAGATGTGTTTTAGCCTTGTAAAAACATATAAAAAAGAACTAAATGGAATGCATGTGGTAAATGGAATGTATGTGGCTGTAAGTGATGCTTCACAATGGACCTTTCCTGCTTTCTACTTGATACTTTGTATATAATGTAAAAAAGTATGATGTAGCTGAACAACATGTTACACTACATAGTTACTATAGGAACAAATTAAAATGCTAACACATTTTGTGCTTTATGTTCTTTTGCTCATCGTAGGGAGGAAGATTTATGATTAAGACTGGGAGTTGGGAGATTTGTATTCTATTCCTGGCTACAACATAGACACACACACAAACTTCTGGTCTGATTGTGGGTGTGTCACTTACATCCTGATCCAATGACCAGTGAAACCAATGACAGTCTTTCCACTGGCTTCAATAGGCCCCAGGTCAGGCGCTTAATCTCTCTCTCCATCAAATAGCCATCTGTAGAATGGGAATAATACTCAATTACTGCCTCACAAGAGTGCAATGAGGTTAAACCTCAATGAGGAACTTGGACTAATGTGATGAAGGCCATATGAGTGTCTAAACAGATGTGCCAAATTCAGGGTAATTGTAAGTGAACAGAACTCAATAAACTTTTGCTTATATAGCTCTGAATTCAGCTCCATATTTTTAAAAAGAATATACAAAATAAAACTTGAATCTAGCCCAGAGATCAGCAACCTTTGGCATGTGGCCCATCAGGGAAAGCCGCTGGCGGGCCGGGACAGTTTGTTTATCTGCAGCGTCCGCAGGTTCGGCCGATTGCAGCTCCCACTGGCCGCGGTTTGCCATTCCAGGGCAATGGGGGCTGTGGGAAGCGGCGGCCAGTACATCCCTCAGCCCATGCCACTTCCCGCAACCCTCATTGCCCTGGAACGGTGAACCGTGACCAGTGGGAGCTGCAATCGGCCGAACCTGCAGACGCTGCAGGTAAACAAACTGTCCCGGCCCACCAGTGGATTTCCCTGATGGGCTGCGTGCCAAAGGTTGCTGATCCCTGATCTAGCCTTACTGAGCCATTGATATTAAAGGTGGAAAAGGCCCATTTTGTTTAGTCTATCACATTGTTGATGTTCAATTTTAATATATGTACTCCTGACACAGCCAATTAGATATACTACAAAATTTAAGAATCAGTAGTTACAGAAAAAAAGAAATTGCCTGGCATACATCACAGAATTTTTTATATATCTTTTTGGAGATTATATATATATATATATATATATATATAATCTCCAAAAAGATATATAAAAAATTCTGTGATGTATGCCAGGCAATTTCTTTTTTTCTGTAACNTATATATATATAATATATATAATCTCCAAAAAACTATGTGAAAAGAACATTAACATTGTAAAATCAAGTATTCAGAAGTTAAGAAATGACAAAATTGAGGTTGCCTGTGCAACCGTAATTCAACCCCGCTTTGCGCATGCATTATGATAGTTTTTAATCTGTGATCACATACCCTTTGTTCCCCATGACACCCCTACTTCATCCAGTGGATGGGTAGTTATTCAATATTTATCTTCCTCCCCAATCAATGTGTGGCTCCAGGCCTTATTTCCTGCACACAACAGTCAAGTCTTGCACTGAATACAGAATTAATTTTCTCCTTGACATTTCTGTAGTGCTCTCACCATATTATCAGGGTGCTTGCTTCACAAACACTAATGAATTTAGATTTGCAACTCACTTATGAGAATAGGTGGCATTATTATCCGCATTTTACCAATGGAGATCTGAGGCCCAGGGTAAAGCCAAAATTGTCTAGAGTATCCATTAACTTTGAGTGCCTAATCTGAGATGTCTGTAGCTTGACTTTTCAGAGTACTTCGAATTATGGCGCATACTATATGTTCAAAGCACAGCACTGACTTCAGTTTCAGTTATGAGTGCTCAGTGCTTTTGCAAATCAGAACCCCGTTGTTTCAAGGTGTGTACTTAGAAAATGAGAATACACAATTAGTGACCACCTGTGCAAAGCTTGGTTTCAGAATTGTCTAGCTTTACACAGAAACAATAAGGCAGAGACAGGAATAGAATCCATTTCTACACGGCAACATTCAACTGCCTTAATCATGAGCCCATTGTTTCTCTTTCTATGCTGTAATCCTCTGCCTTGTCCACTACATACCTTTCAATTGCTGCAACAAATGCAACGAACAGACATCTGTTTCCCTTTTTCCATAACTCTGATTTATCCCCATGGCAGTTCTATCTTGTGTACTGAATGAAACAAGGGTCTTATGACAAGAGTACTATATGATCATGTAATGACTGTTACATAATGCATACGCATAAGGAAGCTGAAGCTGAAGGCAACCTTAATTCTGACATTTCCTAACTTTTGACTGATTGAATTTGCAACCTTAATGTTATTTTAACATAATTTGAGTTCCATATCCTAGGTTTTTAAAAAAGCAAAATGAAAAAACAGAAATCAGATTCCGTAGTAGCATATTGACACCCACATGAGTCATTGACAAGGTTGGTACGTTTATTTCCACTGTACAGACCTCTGCCACTTTAGCTAATGGAATAACTGAAAGCAGTAGAAGATTGTTCTTTCATGTAGGCAGGGGCGGCTCCAGGCACCACCACACCAAGCGCATGCCTGGGGCGGCAAGCCGCAGGGGACTGCCTGCTGGTCACCATGGGGCGGCAGTCTGGCTGCATTCGGCGGCGTGCCTGCGGAAGGTCTGCCAGTCCTGCAGCTTCGGCGGCAATTTGGCGGCAGGGACGCTGAAGGCGCGGCACAGGCTGACCTCCCGCAGGCATGTCGTCAAATCTGCATGACCAGCGGACCACCCGCAGGCGCGCTGCCGAAAGCCACCTGCCTGCCGTGCTTACTCATAGACTCATAGACTTTAAGGTCAGAAGGGACCATTATGATCATCTGGTCTGACCCCCTGCATGCTGCAGGCCATAAAACCGTCCCTACCCCTTCCCTGGACTCTGCTGTTGAAGTCCCCAATCCTGTTTTAGGTGACTTCAATCGGCAGAAACCCTCCTGCTAGAGATCCCTGCCCTATGCTGCGGAGGAAGGCGAAAAACCTCCAGAGGCTCAGCCAATCTGCCCTGGAGGAAAATTCCTTCCCGACCCCAAATATGGCGATCAGTAAGACCCCGAGCATATAGGCAAGAGTCTCCAGCCTGACCCCTGTCAGCCATTATACAATTTACCTACCATTTCTTGGTTTTCCTTGACTACTATGTTTTACCATTAAACCATTCCCTCCATAAATTTATCTAACTTAATCTTAAAGCCAGACAGGTCCGTCACCCCCACCGTTTCCCTCGGAAGGCCGTTCCAATATTTCACCCCTCTGACGGTCAGAAACCTTCGTCTAATTTCAAGCCTGAACCTCCCCACGGCCAGTTTATATCCATTCGTTCTCGTATCCACATTAGTACTAAGCTGGAATAATTCTTCTCCCTCCCTCGTATTAATCCCTCTAATATATTTAAAGATAGCAATCATATCCCCCCTCAGCCTTCGCTTTGTCAGACTAAACAACCCAAGCTCCTCTAGTCTCTTTTCATACGACAGGTTTTCCATTCCTCTGATCATCCTAGTGGCCCTTCTCTGCACCCGTTCCAGTTTGAGTTCATCTTTTTTAAACATGGGAGACCAGAACTGCACACAGTACTCCAAATGAGGTCTCACCAGCGCCTTGTACAACGGAAGCAGGACCTCCTTATCCCTACTAGATATACCTCGCCTAATGCATCCCAAGACAGCATTGGCTTTTTTCACCGCCACGTCGCATTGTCGACTCATAGTCATCCTGCGGTCTACTAGGACCCCTAGGTCCTTCTCCTCTTCCGTTACTTCTAACCAATGCGTCCCCATCTTGTAACTAAAATTTTTATTAGTTATCCCCAAATGCATCACCTTACACTTTTTACTATTAAATTTCATCCTATTCCTGATACTCCAATTCACAAGCTCGTTCAAGTCTCCCTGCAGGATATCCCTATCCTCCTCCGAATTTACAACGCCTCCCACCTTCGTATCATCCGCAAACTTTATCAGCCCACTCCTGCAATCGGTTCCGAGGTCAGTTATAAATAGATTAAATAAAATGGGTCCCAAAACCGAACCTTGAGGCACTCCACTAGTAACCTCCCTCCAACCTGACAGTTCACCCTTTAATACGACCCGCTGCATTCTCCCCATTAACCAATTTCCTATCCACCTCTGGATTTTCATATCGATCCCCATGTTTTTCAGTTTAACCAATAATTCCTCATGGGGTACAGTATCAAACGCTTTACTGAAATCCAGGTATATTAGGTCCACCGCATTTCCCTTATCTAATAAATCCGTTACTTTCTCAAAGAAGGAGATCAGATTCGTTTGGCACGATCTGCCCTTCGTAAAACCATGTTGTAATTTATCGCAATTGCCACTAACCTCCAGGTCCTCAACTAGTTTATCTTTCAGAATTTTCTCTAATACCTTGCACACTACAGATGTTAAACTAACAGGCCTGTAGTTACCCGGATCACTTTTTTTCCCTTTCTTGAAAATAGGAACCACATTAGCTATTCTCCAGTCTAACGGGACCACCCCCGAGTTTACAGATTCATTAAATATTATCGCTAATGGGCCTGCTATTTCCCGCGCCAATTCCTTCAATATTCTCGGATGAAGATCGTCCGGTCCTCCCGACTTAGCCCCATTAAGGCATTCAAGTTTTGTTTCTACCTCGGATACGGTAATCCCCCATCCTGAACGCCCCTCTGTAGTGGTGCTAGTATCCCTAATACCTTCATTGGCCTCATTAAACACCGATGCAAAATATTCATTGAGATATTGCGCCATGCCTAGATTGTCTTTAATCTCCTCTCCGGCAAAAAACATAGAGCCGCCCCTGCATGTAGGCTGGCCGCTAAAGGGTTTCACAGCTATTTCCTAGACAGCAAAGGTATGTTGAAACTCTGGAATAAAGGGGTCATTCTAGATTCTGTGAAGGCTTTAGTTGGAACAGATCCTTCTGAGTTGATTCCCTCTATTGTGGTGCCTAGAGTGGGTCACAGCTGAGAATGCCAAACTCAGGATGGATTGTCAGAAAATAGGTCAGACACCCTCAAACTGGTTCTATATTTTCTCATTAGATTCACCAAGCCAGTAATAGAAGAGTATTCCTGGACCATTACACTAGTGGAATACATGACAATCATGTAACAATGGAATACAGACAATCCCCTTGGCATTCCAGCCTCTCTTTATCACCCAGGCAAACTGGACTTTTTGGTTTTAATAATCTTACATCATAAACACCATACGTTAGGTTCTTCCAGTCACTAAAGACCAGTCACTCACCCCAGGTTACTGCATACTTCAGGATTTCACCAAAAACAACACTGTTATCCCATCCTTAGTAAACTAACTAAAGAGTTGTTTATTAAGAAAAGATGAGAGTTATTAAGAAATTAAAGAAAATAATACACATTATAGGTGAATTAGCGCTTGTAGTTCAAATGATAGCACAGATATAGTCTGTTAGAGTCTTTTCATACATCCTCAGGACTTCCCGAAACTGAATTCTGCCAATCTCTGTCTGTATGCTTAGAAATCCCCCTGCCAGAGTTCAAGCAGTCCAAAAATGAATCAAAGATAGCAGGGTCGTTCCCATAGTACAGTATTTGTAGTTGAAAGCTGCTCCTTGAGGGTTACTGGCACAGCCTGGGTTTTCCTCTGACAAAGAATAGGTAATGCAGATAGTTTGTGAGTCTCCATTGTTAAACCAATGACCATTGCTTTGAAGTGAACTACCTACTTCCCATGCATACACTGATTTATATTAGGCGATTGCTGGCCATTCATTAAAATATGGAGGGATAAGTGATGATGATACAGGAAATATTCATTAGTTCCATGCAGTGTATACACATCTTTTGATCTTAAGGTTAATTGAGTACAGGATATAGACAGATGTAAATATACAAACAACATCTTTCTTGATTTCTTATCCACACCAGTCAATAGGCTGGTGTCTGCTGGCCCATTTAACATCCCTTTGTTACCCACACACAACTGAATTGTCCAGATTACATTGCAATGCCTCTTGACATGCCTTTAAGGGTCACACTTAGGGTACATCTACACTACAAGGGGGAGTTGATTTAAGATACGCAAATTCAGCTACGTGAATAGCGTAGCTGAATTCGACGTATCGCAGCCGACTTACCCCGCTGTGAGGACGGCGGCAAAATCGACTTCTGCGGCTTTCTGTCGATGGCGCTTACTCCCACCTCCGCTGGTGGAGTAAGAGCGCTGATTCGGGGATCGATTGTCGCGTCCCAACGGGACGCGATAAATCGATCCCCGAGAGGTCGATTTCTACCTGCCGATTCAGGCGGGTAGTGTAGACCTAGCCTTAGGTGAATTGGCCTGTTACTTTTGATCTGAGCTGGTTTGCCAGCATGACACCCTCTTTCTTCTGTTCTCTTCACACAGGGATGCAATAAACCAGGAGACTCAGTGTGCCTCTCCCCACAACACACACACTTAGCTCCTGACCAGAGCTGGGTGGCATAACCCTGTCACTTGACATTGCAACCCTGGGCACCAGGTTCACTATTCACTCAAATTTGGCTGGGCCACCCTTCCTTTTGGATGGGCCAAATTTCAGTGAATGGTGTTGCGGCCTGGAACACAAAGTCACAATGTCACTAACTCATGGGGTCACAATGCCACTGACTGAAATTTGGCCTGGACACACCTCTGTCATGAGGGAGGAGTGGCTGGACCATATATGAGTGAGTGGTGTTGCAACCTCATGCATGGGGTTGCTGTGTCACTCAAATTTGGTGCATTTGGACAGGTAACCTGGATCCCCTATTTATCAAAATTTGGATTGCATCCCTGTCTTCACCCCCTCTTATCAGGTCTCCCTGATCTAGGTTCCTGTACCTAGTGCCCTATTGGCCAGGAAAATTACAGAGAAAAGTCCTGATGAGCTTCAGGTTGCAGCATGCTCCATTACTCTGTGGACATGGTGTAAGCGCAGCCTTTCTGGCATGAAGTAATGGAGCATGTGCAGATAGAATTTTTAATGAATTTATTTAGCGGCAGACACTGGGAACAGGAAAATTCAAACCAAAGGACTTGTTTGGCAAAGTGATAACTAACACAAAACAAGTTCTTATACTGTCAGTAAACTTTAACTATAGGCAGAGCTACATTCACCACATATTTTAAAAAAGAGATGAACACACAATATTATGTAGTAACATTGATAGATTCTCTACATTCATGCATCCTGTGCTGAATGTAAGTAAACTAAAAATCTACTGGAAGCTCAAATGAAAATGTACAATGGTTCAAGAAAGATGACTTCTTTCCTTACGTGTGCATATCTGAATAGACTAATGTAAGTCTTGAGTTCCTTTGAAGTGTCAAATACTTTGGGTAAAGGATTTAAATCTCAGTAGACATGTAGTTTAGCGATGCAACAAAAATAACAGAAGAAGCTGTTGCAAAATGCTTTTTGTTCCAGTTAGAGGTAATTCATTCTAACCCTTACAGAAAAAGTTAGAACATAGGCAAGGGTTTTGCTATTACATTTGAATACTTATTGTGAAGTGTCTTTTCCCTTTCCAATTATAGATGAAAATTCACTTTAAGCACTGTTTCAGAAGCAGTGGTATGTTCCTCTTCCTTCTGGGATCCTAGCACCTTTACCTAGGCACTTGTATGGATAGCAAAGGACATCCAGACCTAACTTGCTTAGTATCTGATTGCTCCTGCCATAATGTAAATGAAATGCTAAAACAGAAGGTCATTTCAGTCAGGAGTATTATTATAAGACATGAGCTTTAAGTGACAGAATTAAGTAACCTTGCAGCTCTGTGTGTGTGTGGATGTGCATATGTGCACATGGGGGTAGGGACCAGGATTTATTTGAATGCCCACTGTAACACCCAATAGTTGTAGCAATAGTGCCAATTTTCTAAAGGCCACCATTAACCCCCTGCATGTGCTGACAGAATAGTACTAATTGCCTTTTTATTTCACTCACAATTCTCCAAGGAATTCCCACTAGTGAATGACCTACCTCCTTTGCTTGGTACCTGATGATCTGAATGTGCATTTAATCACTGTGTACTAGAAACAACGGAGCTTGATTTGCCACAAAAATCAAGGCTTATATCCACTCAGTTTTACAGGAAAGCCATTTTTCAGCCAACTCACTGTCTTGCCTTTCCATTCTTATAGATATAGAAAACTTGGCTCTCTTTGCTCTTTCATTTACTGGCCGTGAATAGCTTGAGCAGTTTTGATATTTCTTAATTGGGGTGGGGAGAGAGTGCTGACCGCTCTATGAGTTCTCTGAATTCAGAACAGCGTAATCTAGGCTGTAGACAGCAGAAAGTCTGCTATGAGTAGAGGGGGTCTACTTAGATCATGGAGAAATCACACATTTTTTGCAGGTTGGTCACGGCATAAATAGCAAATTTAATGGATATGTTAGACATCTGCAGAATTTGTTATTTATGCCGTAAGCAACCCATGAAAAATGTGTGATTTCTCCACAGTGTTTCTCAAACTGGGGTCCCCAACTCAGAAGGGGGGGTCACAATCCTATTGTAGGGGGGGCGTGGTATTGCCACCCTTACTTCTGCACTACTGCTGGTAATAGTTCTGCCTTCAGAGCTGGGCACCTGGCCACCAGCCTCTGCTCTCCACTCAGCCTTCAGAAGTAAGGATGGCAATGCCAAATTTCACAGGGAAAAGCAGATTCCACGGTTCATAATGCGAATTTCACGGCCGCAAATTTAGTAGACTCCTAACTCTGAGTGGGGTACCATGATATAAGCTATCTGGAATCATCACTTCATGGAGCCGGGCTGGAGCTTTTTATCCCATTTAGATGCTGATATGAGAACTGTTGTTATAACTGAGCCTACAAATCTATCCCTTTTGTGAGTCTAACTGTGGGAAAGTAGATAAAAGTTTATAAAGTGTCACAATTACCTAGAACCATAAATGTTAATGGGAAAGATGCAAAAGGGAGACCAAGACTGAATTAGTCCAAATAAAAAGACCTACTGATATAATTCAAAGATTATGTAATTCAAAGACAGGCAATTCCACTCAGCACCCCTTTTTGAGGTTGTCATAACTATAAAGGGAAGGGTAACAGCTGTCCTGTGTACAGTACTATAAAATCCCTCCTGGCCAGAGACTCCAAAATCCTTTTCCCTGTAAAGGGTTAAGAAGCTCAGGTAACCTGGCTGGCATCTGACCCAAAGGACCAATAAGGGGACAAGATCCTTTAAAATCTTGGTGGGGGGAAGGCTTTTGTTTGTGCTCTTTGTTTGGGAGTTCGTTTGCTCTTGGGACTGAGAGGGACCAGACATCAATCCAGGTTCTCCACATCTTTCTAAACAAGTCTCTCCTATTTCAAACTTGTAAGTAAATAGCCAGGCAAGGTGTCTTAGTTTTACTTTGTTTTCTCAACTTGTAAATGTACCTTTTAATAGGAGTGTTTATCTTTGTTTGCTGTACTTTGAACCTAAGACTAGAGGGGAGTCCTCTGAGCTCTTTAAGTTTGATTATCCTGTAAGGTTAATTTCCATACTGATTTTACAGAGATGATTTTTACCTTTTTCTTTAATTAAAAGCCTTCTTTTTAAGAACCTGATTGATTTTTCCTTGTTTTTAGATCCAAGGAGGTTGGATCTGTATTCACCAGGGAATCGGTGAAGGTCTCTCAAGGCTTCCCAGGGAAGGGAACTAGCCTTGGGATGGTGGCAGCGGACCAGAGCTAAGCTGGTAGTTAAGCTTAGAAGTTTTCATGCAGGCCCCTACATTTGTACCCTAAAGTTCAAAGTGGGGGATACAGCCTTGACAGAGGTTCTTAACAAGAGAAGACTTGGAGTGCAGAGTAATTAGCAGAAGACGCAATCAACAAGTGCTGCAGTGAGTTTTGCTATCATGGCTGCCACCCACACAGTCTCCTGGGACCCCAGAATCCACCATGACACAATTGTGTCTTCATCCTAATCTTGAGAAATATCCTGACAAGACCAGGCCTAGAGAGGGAGCTAGATGACACCCCAATCCACTGGATCTGGCTAAATTCCAAACAACACCTGGAATGTCAGACTTTGTTACATACCTCTACCACCATCTGGTGTGTCCTTTTCCTTCCCCACTTTATTCCTTCTCTTTCCAACCCCTCGCCTTTTGCCTTCAGTTTAATGCGTCTGGCTTAGCTGACCAAGACTGTATATTTTGCCATCATGCTGTGAGCCTGTGACCAGAAAGGCAACTAAAAGCAATGCCCTAAATAGTCTGATTCTGGTACAAGTTTGCCAAGTCTCATGGTGGCTAATATGACCAAGGGCCATGCCTGTGTTTCTTCAGCAATGAGTTTGCAAGTGAGACTCCATGCCAGAGACAGAAGCTGCATTTTCTCTTTCCTGTTCTTTTCTCTCCCCTTTTGGGTGTGAGTCCTGTTTTGTATTCTAGGAAATTAGATCAGACTTTACCACCAACAGCAGCAACAACAGTTCCAGCCCTTCTCAACTCACTTCTCTATTCTCCAGAAAGGACAGTTGTTACCATCTAAAAGACTGTCAAATATGGGTTTTCCTTCTAAAGACTTTCTCCAGCCAGAGGGAAAATTAAAATTAAAGCCTTATTTAATACTTTACATTTCAAATGCTTTAACAGCATTTCCTTCTTGTCTGTATCTTTAATAAAATATTAAACAGATGTTTAATGGTGTTTGCCAAGGTACTAAGCAGGCTGAGGTCTCTGTATACTAAACCCCAAACATTGCTTAACACTGTTTAATGTTGGACAGTGACTGAGTTATGTTAACACCATTAGCCCATATATTCCATCTCAACTAATACAACAGAACACCTGTGGAGCCCTGGCCAGGTTCTAAAGCTATCGTCACATGGGTTCTGTCAGGGGACAGTGGAATAAGTTCTGTTACCTGCCCTCTGCCCAGGTTGAGTTCTTCAGCAGGCACAGCTGCATGAATAGCTGCACTCAGGAGTTCTGGTTTGTTTCCACAGGAGTAAATCAGCCCAGTTCTCTTTATCCTTTCCCCATGAAAGAGCTCTGGAATTGGAGACTGGAATAGCTTTCCATTAATTTCCCTGTTCCTTTGGGATGCGAGTTTGAAATGTTATCTATAAAATGTTCTTGTGAATAACTGCTTTCCTGAGTCTGCTATGGGGCAGAAAGAACTCACACTAGCAATGAGGGGGTGGGGTGTTAAGGAGACTAACAGCTCCTGATTGGCAATGAGAGAGTTAAGGAAAGCCTGTAGACACAGTTGACCCCACCCTGCTACACCTATAGCCAGTGTCAGGTGTGGACAGGAGAGCTAAAAGGAAGAGAACTAGGTCAGTTTGGGGCTGACCAGGAAGGATAAAACTTTACTTTTCTTGATGGGAGAGAAGCCTGATTGCAGTCCTGAGACTTAGTTTGCTTGCTAGCTGGATCAGCTGTCCTAGGAAAGATGACCACACCGTGGGGGTATGGGTGAAAGCACAGACTGTTTGGGAGACAACCACAGAATAGATGGGTGAGGGCCCACTGAAGGTTAATGGGATGACCCTGTTCTTGAAATGTGTTTTGTTTTTGTTTCTGGTCACCTTTTAACCTTACTGCCCTGCTTTGGCTGGGGCCTAGTAGGGTATGTCTACCCTGCTATTAGACACCTATCTGCCTTTCACAGCTGACTTGGGCTTGCTGGGCATAGGTCAATGGGCAGTTTAACGGCAATGTAGACATCGGGTCTTGGGCTGGAGCCCATGCTCTAGGACCGTATGAGGTGGGAAGGTCCCAGAGCTCAAGCTGCAGCTCAAGCCCCATTGTCTACACTTCAATTAAACAGCTCATTATCCCAAGCCTAAATCAGCTGGCATGGGCCAGCTGTGGGTGTCTAATTTCAGTGTAGACCTATTGATAGAGACAGAGACATACCAGCAGAGATTTGTGTCTGGTTGAGGTCTGCCACGAAGGGCCCCAAGAGGGTGTTGCTCTGGTAAGATGGTTACAGAAGCACAATGATCCACCTTTTAATTTTTGTAAATGCTTTTTAGTTAAAATGTTAAGTACATCCAGCAATGTCAAACCAGACCACGCTGATTTACTCTGCTTGCCATAATAATATTGAGAGGTTTGTCATGCTATAAAAAGGAACTTACCAACAGATATCCCCAATGGTACCACAGTTACTTCTTGTTCTACTTGGAGGGGGAAGCTTGTGGAATCAGATACCACTGTGTGGTAAATTTAACATGATTTTTTTTTTTTTTATTGGCAACAACTGTATAGATCTTGGAAACATTTAACTTTTTAATGACAACTAATAAGGGCAATTGATTCAATGCTTTTCTTTCCCTTCTATGAGAGGAGAACTAGCTTCAGAACAAACACATATGGGGCTCAGCTTTTCTGTCCTGATCAGGGCCCCTATACCCTGCTTGCTGCAAATGATCCTTTAGGAACCAAGGAAGAATTCTATAAGCACAGGAGCAGCACTGGGCTGATGGAAGTGGTACTGCAAGTCCAGAATAAGGGATAGCGGTGGAGAGGGTGGGGAATGTGGGGGTTCAAATTAGTCATAGTGCATGCACAGCAGTGGATTTCTGGGAATGCTTCTGTAAATTAGAGCAGGGTATATTGAAGCAGGCTGTACAGTTCCATGCATAGCTGTGGAAAGATGGGATCTGTTCAGCAACTGATTCTTAGTCCCATCTCTGTCATGCTGCACAACCACTGTTCTTCAGGTGCCTCTCATGTACCTGGGCAACAATTTTCCCATTGTTGCCAAGACCTTTCCTTTGTGTGGGTGTCTACCCCCAGAATATGGGTGGTTAAGGCATTGACCTGTGATCTAAGAAACTTAAGACTCAAGTCCCTGCTGCGCCTGATTCAGAGCAGGGATTTGAACCTGAGATACCCACATCCCATGTGAGTGCACTAAGTAGCAGGCTATTGGAGGAATGAGAGACTGTGTTTTCCTCCCTCTAGAATTTCTATCCTGCACCTGAGAAATCTTTCCTGATGAAAGTTTGGTTAAAACTCACATGTTCCCATGAAAGATTTTAGTTTTGCAAATGGGCATTTTCCAACAACAACAAAAGTTGAATCTATTAATTCCCAGTCAGCTCTGTTATGCTCACCAGAGGGTGCAGGGAGGGGCAGTTCTAGGACAGTTTTGCCATTGACTTCAACAAAAGTAAGATTGGCCGTGAAATATTAGCACTTTCCTTTGTGTGCAAGATTGATTACAACTTTCAAAAGTGTATTAAACAGACCAATGTATTAACTGCTGACCGATGGTGTTTGTTAATTTTTTAAAGTGCTTAAAATATTTAAGTATAAATACAGTACTGGGGGGAATTAAATGGGGCCAATCAGCAGTTCAGATGGGAAATCACTGCTTATATTCAACCTACTCAAAATATAGGACTCTGATTCCTCTTCACAGAGCTGTTTTGTGTTGTTATTTGGCTGGAGGAAACTAACACAGGGCCCAGTCCTGCAACCCTTGCACAAACAGTCCCATCAAAGTTCAGTTGAGCTTGTGTAAGGGTTATGGTGTGATGTTCATGGATACTGTGTCTAACCAATTCTGTGCACTGCTGCTTACATGGGTTCATGTTTGGGTCTATTGCAGATAAGGGGCTGGGGAGAGTCTGTTATGCTTCTTTAGTAAGGCAAAAAAAGCATTTGTCCTTACCTGAAACTAAGAAAATTAATCTGAGATCAATGCAACATGAGAGCAAGAAGGGAAAACTTTCTTAAATGCACAAGGAAGATGGATCAACATTTACTGGGAAATGGCACAGATTCCTTCCAGTCTTTTTTCTTTTCTTTTTAAAACCTCATTGTAAGTTCAGTTACCCAAAAGTGGGTGTAAGTAGTGACATGGATGCATTACTGATGGTGTTGGATCAAGAGATGTACATTTTTTCTTAGTTTTTTCTTATGAGCTTTTGAAATTTAATGAATTCTAGAGATTTGACTGCAACAATAAATAGAAAGAAAGGTGAGATCAGATCTAGAAAAACTAAGTTCAACGTACTGTATACTGTATAGCACAATTCATACAAAATTGCACAGAATGCTTGCCCACCAAGTACAATTTACACTATACAAACTAAAGCATGTACTGAAATCAGAAAGAAGAAAAAAAAATCATTATTAAGACAACTTCCTGCCACTGCAGGGGTTTTTCACTAAGGTACATCTGTTATTAATTAGAGGCAGCTAAATTCTGACTTCATTACTTGGGCAAATTGCCATTGAGATCTATGGGGACAATGAGTGCTCTCCTCCATCTTTGAAAGTCAAGGTGCTCGTTCAGATGTTTAAATGTGGTTTTAGTTGTCTGCCTTCAGGCACCAAAGTGTTAAAATGTTAACCTTAAGTTGCTAGACAAAAAAAAGTATTGATTTTATTCTCTCAATGCCGTATTTCTCTTGTAGCTTGCTTCCTCATTAGCTACACATATTAAGAACTGTTCTCACCTTTTGTCTGCAACTTCAAGGTCTGCATAAGGCCTTCTAACCTTACTCTGTTCCCTCTAGGAATGTCACAGTTAAGTTTCTTCTGAAGAAGTGGGTTTTTTACCCATGAAAGCTTATGCCCAAATAAATCTGTTAGTCTTTAAGGTGCCACCAGACTCCTTGTTGTTTTTGTGGATACAGACTAACACGGCTACACCCTGATACTTGACAATTAAGTTGCTACTCACTGGGTAAAAACTGTCTTCAAAATAAAGAATCCAAAATAACACTTACATTTCATGTTGGTATTTTGTTTCACGCATATCTTCAGATTAACGTTCTTTGATCAACAACTGGTCCTGATTTTTCAAGATTTCAAGACCTTTTTTTTCCCAGCCATGGCACCAGCCAGATCGGTTTCTCCCCACACAGGGATCTGTGGGTTGGGGAGTGGTAGGGTTTTTAATTATTTGGTGTGCAACCATTTTATTTAAAAACATGTCTAACTATGTTGTTTAGAGAAACAAGAAAGGGAAGGCTAGCTTTTACTAACTATCTCTTACTGCCAACTCAGGAGTGTCGCCCCCATAATTTAGTCATAGCGTTCTTTTACCTACCTTAGGGGACATCATGATCAAGACCAAGGAAAATATTCACAATTCCTAACCATGGCTATTTTGTTATTAAGGAAATGAAAAGAAAACATTAAACAACACAAAGGATAAATTAGTTACTTCCTTTATAATCTCTTCTGTATGTCCCTCTGTGGAGATCTTTTAACAGAGTTTACACCCTTGAGAGTGAATCATCTCTGGGAGACCCTTCCTCTTGGTAAATTAAGACTAAAGTATATTATTTTCCAAAAATATTGGGAATTCAGTTTCAATATTAGATATTTAAAACTGTTTGTGGGGAAAATAATTTATGGTTAAGTGAAACCTTCCTAGTTATTAACAATAACCTAACAGTTTATGCTAGGGCAAGGGTGGCCAAATCGTGGCTCGTGAGCCACAGCCAGCTCTTTTACAGTTAAAATGCAGTTTGCAGAGCCCCCCATGTCCTCCATTCTCTGCCTACCAGACTGGGGGGGGGAGGGGAGGGGGTCTTGGGGCTTCTGCCCTGTGGCAGGGTGGTGGGGCTAGGGGCTTCTGCCAGAGACAGAAGTACTCAGAGTAGGGGGCACAATTTAAAAATTGCACACCCCGCCCCCCCAACAGCTTGAGTCATGCCTCCCCCCCCAAGCACACACCCCTTCTTACCCTCAGTGGCCACTCCCTGCAGCTCGCAGGTGTTAGCTTCTTGTGGAGAGGCAGAGGTAAAGAGCTGGGAGCTGTAGGGTGGGGCTGTTGCCACTTTAGCTCCCTGGGGAGAGGCAGCAGCTGTCCTCCGTGCAGCTCCTAGCTGTTTGCTACTGCCTCTCCCTACAGGGCTCCTCAAGCCTGGCAGGTGCCTCCCATGGGGCTGAAGCCCCAAGACACTCCTCCCCACAGGGCTGAAGTAGGTGTGCCATGGTTCTTGAACTTCTGAAGATTGTCATATGCAGCTCAGATGTTCTGTAAGTTTGGCCACCCTTGTACTAGGGCAAAGTAAACAATCTTGACTAAATCCTATGAAATCAAAGAGAATATTTAAATTAGTTACTTAGAAGAAGCCATTTAAGGAGCTGAAGCCAGTTATGAATATGAAGACTCTAAAACCCAGTTACTTCCCACTATTTCTCTGTTTACCAATGTTTAGCCCTATCTTCTTTCCATGAATACATGGTCTTGTTGATTAATATGAGAAACTGTTAGTTTTTTAAATTACAACATCATTTCAATATTCCACCCAAATCATTATGAGAATTTTAAATCTAATCTCTTGGCAGTGTTTTAGTCAACTTCCTCTCACCAATCTATGTTAAAGTCTTGGGAAGGTTTTCCTTGGCTTGGTTTCTTCTTGAGTCTTCTGTTTTTCTTATCTGTCTGTGTCAGCTTGCTTGTGGAGTGCTGTGTTTGAGAAGAGTAGCAGAGGATGTGTGTGAGAAGTGCTCGCTTCAGAGTTGCTATTCTCTTCCTATTTTCATGAAATTATAGGAAAACACACTTATTTCAGGCTTTTTTAGATTCAAAGTTGCTGTCACCCTTTCAATGGCTTCATGCCTTTGGGTTTTGCTTAGGTAACACTTTCAACTCCTAATATTCAGCTTGTTTAATAAATATGCAACATTTCTTTAATTGTCTTTGTTTTTCCTGTGGCAGGAAAGATTCAGATAACTTTTAAAGTTGGTTTTAACTCTTTTTATTCAGTCTAGATTCTGAGATATTCTTTCAATTTTATTACAGTTTGACAAGAAATTCTGTCTTCAAGAAGTCCAAACACCCCTGTTTATGTTTTTAGTTCTCAAAACTGTCTTTTTCAGTTAAGTAACTCTTACAAAGTCTTTAGCTTAAATAGTTAAAGTCATTTAGTTTAGAGAGATGATTCTCATCTTCCAGAGTTGGTTGAGGGTTTGCTTGTGCACCGCCAGTAATTAATTCCTGGTTAATATAAATAGTCTACACTTAAATGGCTTGTTACACTAATTTAGCAAGGTTTTTAGTATCCATGTTGGTACATAAAGCATTTTTATATAGCAATGACATTAGGAGCTTTGCATTTAGTTAATATATATTTGCAAGTATGCACTTCACAGAGCTTTTTGTTATTGCAACATTTAAAAAAAAAACCCCAAATTTAAAACATCTCCCACTACACCTTTTTCTCTAAGCTTTTAAGAACACAAGCAGGTTTTCTTGCAAGAGGGTGGGGGTTGGTAGAGCCTACTTCATCAAAGCAAAAAATCTAGATAACATACCCTATATTCCTTTTTACAATTAGGCCTCTACTTAAAACATGAATGTTTTACAGGGTCGGTCTTCTTGAGGTTTGTCTGTCCTTGGGAGATAGGAATTCCAGAAGATTTCTGTTTCTTTGATTAGCGTTAATATTTTGTAATACAACTAGCTAAATGTGTTATATTTCCAAGCAACCTGGCTAGAACATGGTCCAGTACTCTAGTTATTATGTAGTCTGGCCTTGAATGCAGGGGACTGGAGTAAATGACCTTTTGAGGTCCCTTCCAGTCTTACAGCGACAAGAATCCTATATGTGTATCTTAATATTCAGTAAAGGTGCAAAATATATTCATAATGACTTAATATTTTAAAGTTACAATAATTCTGTTAATATTTTTGCATCAACATTGAGGTGTCTCCCCCACAAATCCCACAGCCTTTATCAAGGCCCTGACCCTTCATAGTGACTCCTCCTTGATATTGGCACATTTCCATGCAGAACATACAACTTCAGGTTTTGATTTTCAGGAAAAATCACCATTTTTTTCTCTTCCTCCCATTGACCATTTCCTATGACCTTTCACCAGATGCCCTTCATTGTGAAGCACAAGTTGATTTTCAGGAAGCCACAAGCAATCCAATCAGAAGTGATAGTTCCCCCTCTTCTGGATTTCCAAATGCCACTTTCCTTATGGAAAATCTGCCCTGCTCTCTGAAGATCAGCAGAGCAATCTGCTGTCCAGTGTTGGTACTTCCATAAGCATGTCCAACAGGACAAACTCCTAGTCATAGCTTTGTGACACTTGCATCAGAGCTCAGGGTTAATGGTTTTGCATGAAACATACTGCATCAATATGCCATGTGACACACAACTTTGTTAATTGATGTTTATGAATCCCAAAAGTGATCTCAAGAACTGTGAGGTTTTGTACAAGCTGTGTCAAAGGAACACAGAATCTTCCCGATAAAGTTGGGGTGACCTTGCATATACTAGGAAGGAAAGCAACAGATGCAGGAATGTTGGTTATTTCACTTTGCAAGAGTCTATGCAAATATTTTTGGCTTCAATTTGGATAAGCTGGTGGCCTCCACCACTGAAGTTTACTTTGTGTTTTGGGTCTTGGGTCTGAACTTGGTTATATTTTATCTCTGGGACACTATTTCAGGCAGTGGATGCTATTTTATTATATGAGAAGGGGACAGAGTCTCAGAGGCAACATTCCTAAAAGAATATAGTATGAAATTTGTAACATTTTCGTAGAAACTTTTATAAGCAACATTAGTCCAGTAAGCAAGCAAATCCAAAAGGATTACTGGGGTAACAGCACCAGCCACATCTTCCTTCCTTTTAAAAAACAGAAACACAAAAAAGCCACGCTAACACTTACAAATTTATCTAAATTGCTACAACTGATAGAAAAAGAAATTTATCAATGATGGTGTGCCCGTATACACCTCAGTTTTCTTTGTGCTAGTCTCTCTCATTAAATTTTATCCTACAACATTAATTTTGAGTTAAACTAAATAAATAGGTCTTCTATGGAGTTGAATAAAACCTTTATACTGAGACAGATGCTCATTTCCTTGAAGGCCCCTTTACACTGCCAAAGTAGAGTAAAGTGGCCTTAGTGTAAAAGAGAATGGGATCTGTTGTATTTTATTTATGCCATTTTGGGTTTAATGGAATGTGAAAGGGAAACTCAGGCTAAGTGAACCCACTAAACTGGAAAAGCAATGGAAGAGTGTGATGTACAAGCAAACCAAACAGTTTAACAAAAGATAGCCACAGGTGACTTAGGGCAATACCTTTTGCTGCAAACTACATTTCACTGCTATTTAAAGCACCAGCTTTTTTTTCCTTAGTCCTGAAATTAAAGATTGTGCAGTGACCAAGAGATCAGTTTATTCCATTTCTGGCAGTAAAGAGATAAGAAGGGGCTGAGGAACACTAAAAAAAGGAAAAGATAAAAGCAAGCCATTAGTTACAAACCAATCAGTACCAGAACACTCACCCACAAAGTGACTACCCAAAGCATGCTATTATGAGGGCTTTTATTTTTTAAAATTCCACTTTCCCTTCACAGTAATCCTTTACAAACTGTGCTGCAAGTACAGCATCAAAGTGATCACTGGATACTCTAGTCTAGAAGACACCTGTATCATTGTTTTTCCCATAATAAAAAACTTATTTCTACAACTTAGTCAAAGTACACCAAGTTACTATAACTCACATTTGGGATAAGCATAAAATGGTCTAGCTGACTTTTGTAGAGGTGGCAGAAGTTAATTCCTCCACTTTAATAAGGGTAATGTTTTTAAGAGGAATCAATTTTGAAACTCTCATACTCCAAACCATTTAGAACCCTACTCAAGGATGTATGTCCTAATTAGCATCTTTGTTACTGCATTAATGTATATTGCTTTATGGAGCTTTACATTTTATGCAAGCCAATAGTGTAGCATTTTAAACTGTCTTCAGCAAGATCTTTTCCATCTTTACTGAGAGTGGAATGTATTTGCCTCTTGTCAGTGTAAGAAGAGTGAATGTTGGGCCCTTACTTCACATCACCTTGGCATGGAAAATGACGCCCTTGCTGTAGACTGTTGCTGGTGCCAATTCTGCAGCATCTTAGATGTGTGTAGTGTAGCTTCACAACGTATGCAGCATCTAAATATTTATTTTGTTCTTTTGCTCTTTGCACAACAAAATAACATGAAGAAGTCACTTAGGAATAGTTGGATCCCAAATAGCCATGTTTACTAAATATACCCAGATATTTCTGGCCTTGATGTTCTGAGTAGTTTCTGGTAGTTTCAAAAACATCAAGCACAATGAACACCACTACGGCTTGCAAACTGTTTAAAGGAATATGACTTTATTTCTAAACATTACACTAGCCCTCATATTTACAACATTGTGTAAACTGCTGTAGCGTTGTCTTTCTGAGTTGGCAGGGGGTCTGAAACTGATTGACATGTCTAGGGAAACCCCTACCCTCATTAAATTCACTCACCTGTAAAGTCTAATAGCTCTTCAGATGTCAACACTAACTGTTTCATTGCTGATCATTTTCATGAAGTGAGAAGCCCATGGGGAGCAGGATTGGGAATTGTTAATGTGAAAGAGATGAAGGAGAAAACAAAGACAAGCAAGATGGAAAAAAAGAGAAAAAGGAGTACCAGGAAGGAAGAGAAACAAAAGACAAAACAGAGGTGGTCCTAAAAATGAGCAAGTTGTCCCTGTGTGATGATCAATACTACAATAAGTTACTCAAGAAGTAACAATGAAAATTTTAGTTACTACATAGACTGGTCTACTCTTTATCTTTGTGCAAACCTTCCTTTAACACTAGTGGGAGATCTCCCATAGCTAAACCTCTATAGCTTTCTGATCCCCTGGCTACTACTTGTTCTCATAACAGTTCCTTCTGCAGTGGTCTGTTTACATAGTGGATTCACCTCAGGAGCAAGACATGTAGTTGCTGCTCCTGATGTCTTCCATAGTCGGTGGCTGTGCATTACTTTTCTCAGCACAGGAGCTGTGTCAGAAGCATTCTCGATGTTGTGTACATTTGGAAAGCCAGTGTCGTCCTTTTTATTTGAGATGTTTTTTTCTGTTCCTCTTGTAGGACTGACTTTCAGATGGAGTTATAGTATCATGTGAATGGGGTTGTGATTTTTTTGGCAGGCTTCCAGACACTTTCTATATGAAATTTATCAGAGGGGTAGCCGTGTTAGTCTGAATCTGTAAAAAGCAACAGAGGGTCCTGTGGCACCTTTGAGACTAACAGAAGTACTGGGAGCGTAAGCTTTCGTGGGTAAGAACCTCACTTCTTCAGATGCAAGACATTGAAATTTATGAAATTTGACATTCTCTTCCTCTTGCAATTGGGTAACTCTTTGCAATTCTTATCATAGTGTGAAGGGCTTGGAAACACAGACCTGGATCATAACAATAGTTTTTAGATTATTTTCAGTGTTTCTTGATTAAGGATGTGAAGTGGAAAGTTTGATGAAACAAGCAGAGTAATTCAGTGCAGAAGTGTTGCTCTTGGGCTGTGGATTGAGCGAGAGACCATTGAACAGTGGTGCCTGTTTAGTTGCTCTCTATTCTTCTCCAATATTGAAAGCTGGTCAGTCAAATCTACCTTAAAACTGCAGCTCACAAATGTATTTAATCACCACTAGCTTTGTTGATGTGATCAACAGGGATATTGCGAGATGAGAAGAAAAGCTTTCCATCACTGATATGGAAAGACTATATTCTTATAGTTCTCGCTTCCATTGCATTAGTGTCACCTAAGGTGTTGCAGGACAAAGAAGCCATTCTGCAGAACTTTTTGAATGTTAAGAAATGATTACTCAGATTAAGTAAGCAATTTCTTAGACAACTACTTCACTCTGTAATTTACAGATTGGAAGCTACATTAACAGTTTGAAATTTGAAGAACTACTGTTATAATCTGGTGATTCTTAAAATCCTATGAGCTGCCACTTTTGCAACAACCATATCCAAAGTGAGATTCAACTATAAGGAAAATGAGCAGACTGTGGGCACACAAATAATATATCAGTCATCTAATAAAGGGATGCACTATTAGCTGCTTTCAAGCAGGATTCTTGAGTCTTTAACATCCAATATATTCTACTAAAGTATTCCTTGGATGGTTAAAAATGTAGAACTGCAACTTTTGCAAGAGTTGACCATAAATAGTTCCTGAGTTGCTAATACATTATCTAATCTTTCTTTTTTGCATATGGATTTCTCGTCATGAAAACAGACTCCCTTTGATATGTGGTAGTGGAGACAGATTAACTTTGTCTGGATAGTAATGCTCTACTCGGAGCTGATCGAAAATGCACTACCGCTGTACATGCTCAAATGCACCCACAAATTGCACAGGAACACTGGATGTTATCAGTTAGCAACCCAAGAAAACTCAGCTCAAATACAGATATGGCTTTTGAAGTTATCTAGTCTTTACCCAGCTCTCCAGGTAGATGCCCTATATTGACAGGAAGAGATTTAGTGTCACACAAACTTTAGAAGCTGATTAATCATATTGGGTTTGGAATGTTATCAGCTTTAAAAAAATCCCATGCCTTTTGTGGCCCTCTTCCCTCTGTCTCTTGTAAAATCTGTTCATAGTCCCTCCCTAACTTTATTTGGCAAGATATTCAGGGGCTTGTGGAGGAAGCTGCAGAAATTCGGGTGCAGTTAGGGGTGTACATTTCTTCTCACAGGGTGAAATCTGATGTTCCACCCCTCTCCAATGGCATCTGAAAATAATTTTTAAAGAGAATGTACTTTTGTAATTTTGGCTGCCTACTGAGCAGCAGTTTTTATTGAGTTGTCACAATAGCACCCCAGTCTTTCCAGAGTGTTTACAGTTAACTTGGAACCAAAATTGCATATAAATACTTCAAATTATTCATTCCGATGTATTACTTTTAGTCAACATTGATTTCACCTGACATTGTGGTGTGTGCATCCATCTTGCTTGGTTAGGTCCTTCTAAAATTCCTCCAAGTCTTTTTTTAGTCTTGTTTAACCTCAGTTTTGTGTCATTTGATATTTTGGCCGCCACATCATTCATCCCTTTGTCCGGATAAATGAATTATATTAAGCGCCCGTCCTATATGGAACATGGTGGCATCTTGCCTTGACTCTTAACATGTTATAATGATTCATATGTAGCTATATGGTTGAACCTTAACTCTGAATTTTCTGGGTTGTTTATTATGTGAGTGCTAATAATATAGACTCTGTACCAAGTTAAAAGAAGATACAGTCCATGCCTCCAAGTTTCACAATCTAAAAAGAAAGGACAAAGAGTGAAAATTAAGAAAAGTGATCCAACATCCAGTACATGATTTAAGGAAGACTGGCCTTAACAATTTTTTGGTTTTTGTTTAGTTTTTCCTCTATTTTTATTTGGAGATTGCATTTTTTTAAAAGCTTATGCTCAAATAAATTTGTTAGTCTCTAAGGTGCCACAAGTACTCCTGTTTATCTTGTTCTCCATCACTTTTCAACTTTGCCATTATCAGATGGATAGTTTCTTGTAGGCCTCATAGAAGATATGGGTTCTGAAGAAGTTTTTGTTAAAATCTCTCCCTTGATACTTGTGCTTTTCTTTGTCCTTTATTGTATCGTGCAAAGTTGGATATTTGTCTACTCATATGTACTTAGTTTATGACTCATAATGCACACATAATTAATCGATATTTCTGTGCATCTTGATACTTTTATTTTGTTCAAATATTTGCATGAAGTGTGGCATCTTTGTGATTCAGCGAATAGGGTAATTGATCATGTTGGAAATTCAATTAGAATGTCCCTGCAAATGCATCTATGTGCAAGAAGCAAGCATTTAGAACAAATAATCAGCAGTCAGAAACAGGGTTTTACAGGTGCATTTGTGTCTTTTTTTGTTTTGCTTATATTTATTGTTGAACCCTACATAGTTACTTTCATAGTATGTGGTCAAATTCTGCTTGCAGTTACCTCAGGGCAACTCTCAGTGAAAACAATAATTTGAAGTAGAATTTTGTCTGTTTCTTAGCTTAAAGAAATAAGCAAACAAAAACCTAACAAAGATGTATAATTGTTAGTTCTTAAGCTGATCCAAAAAATGTTCTCAACAAGGATTTTTATGAACAAAGGATTTTAGAAGGAAACTAAAATTTGTTTCCTTCAAAATATGTTTATTTTCATTATGTATTTTTTCTTGGGAAACCCCCAATTTTTTCCCTCTATTTATTCCACTGAAAATGTGTGTCAAGAGAAAGGACAAGAGGTTCTTTGAGTTGTGATGTCCAAATGGAATCGACTACTTTCCCTCCTCTGTACCTACTATGGAGTCATAATCCTGGAGGATTCTGTACTGGCAAAACCAAAGGACAGTTGGGCCCATTCTGCCCTTTATGCCCTCAGCAGGAGATAATGAGGGGTGTGTGGGAAGGCACTTAGGGCATAGGCACGGCCCCAACAGACATTGCTGGCCAAAAGCATCTGATCTCACACATGTGGGCCACATGCAAACCAAAAGTGTAATCTGAACCACATCTTGAACCACATTTACAGTAGTAACCATTCTTCACCAGGGATTGTTCTGGGGAGCGATAGAGAACTTTGACTCCTTTTATCTAATCATGTCTCTTAGGCTGGGATCCTGTGCTGAGGGGTGGCTCTATATCACCCAGTCATTCCAATATGCCGAGGGGCTCTTCAGATGACCAGCTTGACCAGGTTTCTGCTACCGCATCACCACTATAAGAGTGCAAAGTAACAAGAACAAATTACAGGTTTCAGAGTAGCAGCCGCATTAGTCTGTATCCGCAAAAAGAACAGGAGTACTTGTGGCACCTTAGAGACTAACAAATTTATTTGAGCATAAATATTAGAATATTTTGTTCCTTTAAGGTTCCATTTATAAATAAAGCCTTGTCAGTTATTTTTTCCTTATGATTCTAAGTACTTATTAATTTACTAAAAATAAATTTTGAACTTGTAATCAGTAAAACTTCCAGGAGTAACAAATTTATTATTGAATACTCCATTTATTTTGTAGCAGCAGTAAGTAGTTCAATGTAATAAAGAACTACTTCGAATATTGTTTATAAAAATGTTACTAGACATTTTTTAGATTTCAATTAATTTATATTAGTACTACATGATTGTACAATTAGTAATTAGCACTGACATCTTTTTCTCCCATTTAAGAGAGAGAATACACCAATCTGTGGTCCACTGCTGGGTTTTTGTCTACCCACCCATGTCTATCCCATGGATACAGGTGCACTGATTTGGAACAAAAGTGCTCTTCTGCAAGAGTATCTATCTCCCTGGAATAGTATTTTTAAAACTAATTACTCAAACTAAAGGTTGCAACCAACGCCATATAGGACACACATTTGCTATCAATCTTAAAGTGTGTATGTGTGTGTGTGGTCCTCCAAATTAGTTGTTGGGTACAGACCAAACCAAACAATATAAAGTATCCCTGCTCTTGTGCAGCAAGTTTCAGTGATACGCCCTCTGTGAAGTCCCATTGATCTGATCCTTTAAAATGGAAATGATAGTAGACAGTTTTCTGCCTGGTGTGTATTTCATTATTGGAATTCTCTTCCTCCATTCTCATGAGAACAGCAAATCTCCCAAGAAGGAGACAACCCTACTTCAACCAGTTCTGTCAAGAACCATTCTGAGGACATTCTACTGCCTGAATATCCATAAGAACAGCTTGTTCTCAGGGAGACGGATGAGGAGATTTCAAATGCTGTGAGATTTAAAAATATTGCTGTGCACTTTGAGGCATTCTGACAGGTGGACTGCCAACACCCTGTGGCAATATAACAAAATAACTGCAGTAACCTGGCTTTCTGCCACTTGTCCTTGCTAAATTAATGGATAATTGGTGTCGTATAGTCAGGATTTCTGAATGAAATCTAAAGCATGGGCTTGTGCGTACCACAGTTTAAATAAGTACCTCAAGTGCTTCTTTCAGTTGAGGTTCCCTCTTGTGTCCATATCTGATATTACAGGTTAGATTGTGAGACTCCCCAGAATGCGAAAGTGGTAATGAGGGGATATTATAGTAAAATAAATCAATCATAAAACTAGGAACAAATGCATCTAATATAATCTTGATAGTGCTGACTCATTCTTTGCCTTCATCCCTTGACTTTGCTGTCTATTCAGGTTTAGTACCTCAGAACAGAAACTGTTTTCTCTATGTTCTAAGAAGCATTTGGCACATTTTCAGATGCTAGATAAATGACTCACTTTTTAACTAGAGCTAGTCAGGAATCTTCCATAGAAATGATTTAAAAAAAAAAAACAGAAAATGCTCTTTCCACAGAATCAACATTTTCTGTGGGGAAAGTTTTTTTTTTATTTTAATTTATTTTAATTTTTTCAGTTGGGGAAAGTCAAAATGAAATGCTTCATTTTGGGTTGGCTAGATTTGAATAAAAATACTTCAGTTCTTTGAAGTAACTTGAAGTGAAACATTTCAGTTCAGCTCAACATTAAAAAGCATCTTGCTATACTGCCATGGTCCCTCATGGAAATTGGTAGTTCATGACCCAGTTCGTGCCTATGTGTTGGAATCCTTAGCCAAATTATAGCTTCTGTGATGCAACATGGTCTTCCTTCTGAACTAGCCCTAGGGTACAATTATGGGAGTTGTAATCCAGTCAGGGAGCTCAGCCAACAGGCACCCAAACTTCCAACTCCCGTGAAGCACTGTGATACCACAGGCAGATGCAGTTTAATGTTGACCTGACTTGAAATGAAATACTGACATTTTCTGAATTGGAACTTTTTGTTCTGCGAAAAATATTGATACTTTAGCTGTATCTCTATTCAGGACAGAAACAACAGTGTTTAACATCAGAATTGCTTGTGGGACAAAAACTCCAATTTTAACTCAGTTTTATCTGTAACCCACTCTTGCTGAGCTCAACTGTATTTCCTTTGTGGCTGGCTTCTTGGCAATCCCAGCCTTAAGGGAAAGCAGCTGTACTATTTTAAAACTCCATTCAGGGAGTAAGTGTTAATCCTTTGATCATCCTCCCTCACTTCAGTCTGCCAAGCACAGGCAGAAATTCCTGAGTAACTTCCAACTCTTGAAGTAGCAGATTAGACCTAGAAGTGGGGATGCTGCACCACTCCTTTCCAGAGAAAGGAAAGCAAGTCACCCAAGTAACCTATATGGAGGGAGAAAGGGTGGGGGGGAGAGGCCAAATTGTTTTACTTCCTGACCCTATGTGGATTGGGCTGGAGATGTGAGTTTGGCCCTGAGCAGCAGAGAGGTTTCCTCCCATCTCTGCTTAAAACCTTGCTCCTGTTTTAGGAGGCTGGGGGGATGGGGAATTCATGTAAACTACTCACTTTAGCTGTTCCTATCCTTTTATACTGCAGTACCTGTCTTAGTTCAGGACATTGAATATGTCTCTAATATGAGCTGTGTTTTATGAATGGCACAATATCTATTCCACAATAAATTACATGTCAGAGCTGTGTGTGTCAGAAGCAAAATATCTCCTTTCAATGAGTGTGACTGTCACAAGCCACATCTTAGTCTATTTATATTTTAAAGTTCATTCAAGAGGCTTATTAATAAAAATCGAAATGCAATTGAAAAATACTGTAGGACATTCCAGTGAATCATGAAATACAGCAGTGTTAGAAATGGCACTAAAAAGCCTACTTTTGTCCATGAAAACTTCTGGAGAGAAGACAATTTAATATTGCATGAATTAATGGGGGCATATACTCCCCTGCATAGAAAATATGCCTTTGAAATGAGTCCGGTGAGTAATCTTACCTGGAGTGTAGAATTCTTCAGCTTAGAAATTACCCACTGGTATGCTGAGGTTATCTCACTACATGGCAATTTATACCATGGAGAAGGAAATACTTCCCTAATGTGCCCCTTATTTTGTTCTTTTTAATTTGGGAGATTTTTTCAAAACAGATGTGCCTTCTATTTCAGAGACTGAATAATTATATTTAAATAGTGGATTTTGGTAATTGACTCAGGAATTAACTCAAGGTGAGACTGTGTTTTCTGAACTAAGACTTTACATCCCTTAAAAAAAAAAACGGTTTTAGGTAACAGAAACAACAATTGAATAAGAAGATTTGTTGTGAAAGATTGAATTAAATTCTACAATAGGAAATTGCATGAAGACTGGGAACTCTACCAGAAAGGGATGGCTCATGTTAAAATACAAGCTCTGTAATAAGCAATTTCAACAAGATTTGCTTTGCTAAATTAACTATTTTCATCACATTAACCCCCCCCCCCTCCCCCAATGCAGCTTTGAGCCTTTTTAGGCCATTGCCAACTACAAGGAGAATCTGCATGGATTTTCAGCCAAAAGTGACTTTTTTGTTTAGTGTTGCAAATAGTGACCTGGTTTCCGTATATGGAATTTTTGCTGGAAAAATTAAAGATTATTTTACAGTATATTATAATTGGTCTTACTCTCTTCATATCAAATGCCATTAAAAATTTGTTTTATGGGAGACCTATAACCACTTTTTCTCTGATAACATTTGTACATACCATTTTAACACCCCTCTTTTCCCCCCAAGACAGCAGCAAATGACCTAGATATCTGATAACCAAAGACCAATTTATAATTCAAAGTGTAAATAATTCTGATGTAAAATCAGCCATGGCATATTTTTCATGGTTGTTATTTAATTGGTCAATATTTAAGTTTTAAAGTTCTTATCTTATTGAAGTGAATGGAAGACGGTTACATGACTCTTAGAGCAGATGTCCCATACGGAAAAAGTTCTTGCTAAATGAGCGCTGTCATAGCTTCAGGGTTAGCTGCACCTTTGACTGACCTGCTCCACAACTCAGGGGTGGGCAAACTTTTTGGCCCAAGGGCGACATCTGGGTGGGAAAATTGCATGCAGGGCCATGAATGTAGGGCTGGAGCAGGGTGTTGGGGTGTAGGAGGGGGTGCGGGAGGGGACTTGGGATAGGACGTTGGGGGCTCAGGGAAGGGGGTTAGGGTGCAGGAGGGGTGCAGGGTTAAGGAGAGGGTGTGGAGTGCAGGAGAGGTAACGGAGTGTGGGATGGGTGCAGCAGGGGGCTCAGGGCAGGGGTCCGGGGTGCAGGAGGGGTTCGGGGTGTGGGCTCCAGCCTGGCGACACTTACCTGGAGCAGCTCCGGGGTGGCAGCAGCATGCAGCGAGGCTAAGGCAGGCTCCCTGCCTGCCCTGGCCCCGTGCCATGCCCGGAAGTGGCCGGCAACACGTCCCTGCGGCCCCGGGGGTGGGAAGGAGGCAGAGGGGCCGCGCGCTGCCCTCGCCTGCGGGTACCTCCCCCGAAGCTCCGATTGGCTGCAGTTCCCCATTCCTGGCCAATGGGAGCTGTGGAGGGCAGTGTCTGTAGGCGAGGGCAGCACATGGAACCCTCTGCCTCCCGCTCCCCTAGAGGCCGCAGGGACATGGTGCTGGCCGCTTCCGGGAGCGGCGTTGAGCCAGGGCAGGCAGGAAGCCTGTCTTAGCCTCATGGCACCACAAGGGTGGCAATTCCATGGGCCAGATCCAAAGCCCTGACAGGACGGATCCGGCCCACGAGCTGTAGTTTGCCCACCCCTGCCCCAAACCTTTGCCTGCTTGAGGGCATCCATTTAAGGGTTTCGGCTCCCAGCCATCACTGCTTTTAGGCACAGAGCTGCATCTTTCTCCCTCCAGATCAGCATTTCTGCTTGCAGCACCCCTGCACCTTACTGTAAGTTTCCCCAGCAGGTCTGACTGGGATCTAGCACCTCTGACTAATTTTCTCCAGTGACTATAATAATGTACACCAGTTACCAACCTGTCTTTACAGAGTAAAATACTTAGTCAAAAGCATTACAGAGAAAACATATAAAAAAACAATTAACCTACATGCATGCTAAAAGCTTACCAGATGTCACCCCTGACTCCAACATAGGGCTCAGGTAGGTGTCAGTATTTCCAACCCTTCAGCTGGGTTTTCTCTCTGGGAAATGGTCTGACCAATATTCAGATAACCAGCCTGGGTTTGTTTGTTTTCTTAAAAAAAAGGGAGCGTGGCACAAAGCTGACCCCCAATCAGGACCTTCTCAGAAGGGAGAATGGGTTAAACCATACCCATGAGGGAGGCAAACCCTGAGCAGGGCCCAAAAAAGGAACCTGGGTATTTGAAATGCTTTTATTGCAACAAGAATGGTCATAAGGGAACACACCGTTCATAGGTTTTGGAGAAAAAGTACAGCCCATGTAATGGGCTTTAGGCAGTAGGCTTGCTAAACATATCACAGTGCGTGGCAGGGATCTGTGCCACCTTAAAACCCTTGGCAAGGAGGAAGACAGATGCGGGTCACTGCCCAACAAAGATGACTGGGAACCTGAAACCTTAAATAGCTGCACTTCAAGAGGCAGGATGGGGGGGCGGGGTGTGCAGCTAACCTTAAAGCTGTGACAGACCCAGTCCTGCAAAGAGATCTGAAAACATGAAGACTCTTATTCCCATGTGGAGTCCCTCTGGCTTGGGTACCAAACAGGAACAAACATTGACCTGTGCAAATGTGTTCATAGGATTGGGCTCATACTTACTCCCCTGTGTAGAAGAAGCCATTTAGTCTGCTCTGCTGAATCATAATGCCAAGAGTTACAGCTATCTATGCTGTAAAAGCTATGGTTGAGAACTTTCAGACATGTATGCCACTATATTGATATCAGTGGGACTACTCCATGTGTGTAAAGTTACTTATGAGCTTAAGTGTTCGCAGAATCAGAGCTTATGTTTGCAACCATAAAGTGTAGAAACTGCACTTAAACAAAAGTGTAGGTTCTGGAAAATACAATAAATGCTGTGTAAGAGCAAATTCTCAGAATCTGCTGATTTTTTTCTGCAGCCGTGTTTTTTCCATTAAACCAGCCCAACACAACATTTTCTATTAAACCAGCTCACCATTTTTGTACATCAAGAAACCAAGTTACTTTTTAAAACAAAACAAAAAAAAGAATTAAGCATGGAAATTGGATCTAATTTCTATTGTCCACAAATAATTGCTTGTTGTAGTCTATGCTGATCTGTACTCCGAAAATATTACAGTTTCAAAGCCATGTCATGAAGACCAATTAAAACAAGTTGAAATTCTCCTCTCCCCTCCAAAAAGCCTACAGACATAAAAGTAATCAAAAAGACTAGATAGATTGATGCTAACATGAATCCATTTTTAAAAATGATACTAAGTGTTGAATTATAACTTCATTTGTAAACTTTTGAACTAGTAAACATCACAACCCAGGAGGCTCCATGCTGCTGCTTTGCAGTTTTGTTACAGTAAAAATTAACACTTTGGAACTGCTCCAGAAATGACTTCTAACTCAGTCATTAGTAGATTTATAAAGCTAGACTGCAGTGCTTAAATACTGTAGAGTAGCTTAAATTGCACTGTACTAGTAGCTACCTCCTGGATATCAATTATCTCTGCTGTCCTATAGTGGAGGTGACATGATAATGTTACAGACTGAAGCACCATAGAAAGAAGTAGCATTTGGCTATTAAATATTTAAGATGAAATGGGTGCTGACTAGATGGAATGGAACTGCAGTTACACAAGGGAGGTTAAGACTGGGATTTTCTGGCAATCTGAACAGTGACTCCTGGTTCATGGGTCTCAGGAGCAGCTGCTCTTAAAATTGTGGCTATTCTGCTGCAGCCTGGACCTTCTGCTATTCCTGTTGGGCATACTGTGCCTTCATTTGTTACACCAAGTTACATCAGTGCAGCTCCATTGACTTCAGTTGGGCTATGCCAATTCACATCAGCTAAACCCTTATTTAGTCTAATCTGATTCCGTTCCTGGGGTTTGGCTTTATTGGCAACTCAAATAGCAACAAACAAAGTTAGGGCTGAACTTGCTCTCTAAGCTTAGCAATGCATAGAGATTTGCACATAACAATTTCCCAGCATCGGTGTCCCTGCAAACACATTCTGGATACTCATTTTTAGACAGCCTGTTACTTACCCAATAGTCTGGATTTAAACACTTGAAAAGTGGATAGTCTATTTTACATTACTTGTCTTTTAAAAACTCTTTAAGCAAATTATTCAGTTGGTTTTCTTTTCTAAAATATCTAAAGGGAGCGTTCTATATTATGGTATGATGGCCCTAAAAAATTAAGTTTAAAGGGCTTTTGCTTTTCCATAAACTATTGAAATATTTCCTAAATTTGCTTCAAGGGTCATAATTAGAACTGGCTTTACCATTCATTTAAATCCATATTCATAAAAAATTTAGCATTGTTAGGAGTGCTAGTGCCAATATAGGATCCAGACCTGTATTTTTGCCTGAGATAGTATTTTGGGTTTTGCTTCCCTGTTTGATTTTTTTTTTTTGATACACATACATTTTTACTAATGTGTGTGAACAAAGGGATCCTTACAAATATGTGACAAAGATACTATGTATGTTGCTTTTGCCTAAGCCAGGTGGGCCTGTCAGTATAATGGGAACAGATAAGAGTAGCTAGAGTGTTACTGGGCATGGTGGGAGTATAATATGTGAGCGCACACTTGGAGACTCCTCAACTCCTTATCTCAAGGCAAGGTCAAGCAACAAGTTGGGAGGGGCAAGGGAGGATTGGGGGGAGGTAAAACACTAAAAGACCAGAGAAATGCCTGCCCCTGACCGTAGCACAACCTCACTTCTTACCCCTCTCATGGGGTACAAAAGGGGTGGGATGAAGACTCCAGACTAACAACCCCCCAGAACGGAAAATGACCATAAATTGCAAGGGGTGGGAAGGGACTGTGGGTATGCATTTATGCCTGCTGAGGAGGGGGGGAGTCAGAACACTGGGAAACAAGGCTCTGCGGCGTCAGAGTTATGGGACACATGCCTGCTGGAAACTAACCCCAATAAAAACAATGAGGAGTCTTTGTGGCACCTTACAAATTTATTTGGGCATAAGCTTTCATGGGCTAGAACCCACTTCATCAGATGTATGGAGTGGAAAATACAGTAGCAGATATATATATACACAGTACATGAAAAGATGGGAGTTGCTTTACCAAGTGGGGGGATTGGTGCTAATGAGACAATTCAATTAAATCGAAGTAGGCTTAATTGAATTGTCCTATTAATACCAACCCCCCACTTGGTAAGGCAACTCCCATCTTTTCATGTACTGTGTATATATACCCGCTACTGTATTTTACACTCCATGCATCTGATGAAGTGGGTTTAGCCCATGAAAGCTTATGCTCAAATACATTTGTTAGTCTTTAAGGTGCCACAAGGACTCTTCATTGTTTTTGCTGATACAGACAACCCCTCTGAAACCTAACTCCAATAAACATCACATAGCCTGCACTTCGGCCTTCTGGTCTTCTGCTTTCTGTCTGCGTGACAAGAACCAGGGGAGAGGGTGAAGAGAAAGCCCTCTAACAAGCATCCACTGCTGCTTTAATTTCTAATTGGTTGTTCACATACCTCCTCCTCCACATACCTATCTCAGCATGGTTATTATGTTGTTGTTTGCCTAGTAGTTTTGAAAAATATTCTTTGTGGACTCTTCACTTCAACTTTTTGTTCATTTGTGATTGCTCCTCACCTGAGCCACCTGGTATGATTTTCACTCACCGTTCAGATGTCTGAACGTTTAAACAGAACAAAAATTTTGTATATGGTTTGCACCACGGATCACAGCAGATGAAATTTGAAACGTTCAGGATGTGCATACGCTTTCTCAAATATACCAAACTCACCTGAATATTTGCAAATAACTAGTAATAGGACCCCACAAATCATACCAAACCAAACTAGGTGCCTTTTTACATTAAACATCAGTTTAACAGTTCAACCAACTCTAGCTGTATAATTTGCTGTATTTCTTTGGCACTTCCTTAACTCCAAAACTACCTTACTGATTTCCTTCCTCCTCCCCCAATAAAAATAAATGTTGTTACATTTATTTTTGGTTGAGACCTTGTGTGTCAAGTAGCAGCCTGGAGCATGTTTTAATGGATGGATTTTAAATCCCTGATATGAGGGGATTTTAATAGGAATGCTGGCACAACCTCAACCATAACAGTGCAAAGAGAACCTCTGTAATAAAAACATCATTTGCTTGATTGCAATCTATCACTCATTGAAATAAAAAGATTAAAAATCTCCAGAGTGTCTGTTTCTCATTTATAAGCAGCAGTGCTGTGATAGGAAGATAATTAAGGTGAAATAATGTTATTAAAAAGAGGAAAGTGAAAAGTTAATGCCTATGTAAAGTAAAACAAAAGAGAAATATAAGTTTTAAAGGGTGAAAGGTGAACAGCTGGCTGGTGGTGGTTGACTTTGATGGTCCTCAGCATAGAAACATCACTGATGTATACCTGAAAATTCTTTTTAAGATGATTTCTGACCCAAAGGTTAGAGATGGTTGTATATACCAGGAGTGTGAGTCAGAACTGCATAACACAGCAAAAGGAATATTATACTTCCCTTGTATTTAACCAGTTTAATATTTTAATTGTCATTTTCTTGTCAAGAGACCTGCAATTGGCCTAAAATGTAAGTTATAGAAATGTACGGCTAAACAATATTTAAAGTGGGAGCCATGTTCACTATTAATTGTAGACTTCTAGAGCCAGTAGCTCTTTGTTTTCTTAGGATGAAAGGCTGAAATTTTCATAGAAGCTTTCAAAACAGAAAGAAAAAATATTAAAATACTTATTGATTTGTTTCTATTTTTCTGTTAGCATTGTGGGGGGAAACGCTACCAATTTTTAGTTCTGCTTAAGAACATTATATTGATTTGTGGTGAATTTACAGAAATACTACATAAGCATTTTCTTCTTTAGAATGAAGTCCATATATCCATCTTACAAATGCCACTGGACACAATAAAGTGCTCAGTGACTTGAATAGTTATAGTACCTACAAAGAGTATAAGCTGACAATTGGAAGAGCTTGTTTCCTTTGCTCACTTCTGCTGCCTAATGCTAGAGGGAACATGCTATTCATAAAAAGGAATATAAAAAGATAGTGGAGAAACTATTTACTCTAAACTGTAATATTTAGGATTAATTATTTATATTTCTTTCACTCTTCCAGTCCATCAGTAAAATCTTGAAAGTCTATTAATAAGATAAAGCTGGGATTTTCTTTAATAGCTAGAGAAAAGTACACTACTCTTTGGTATATAATATTAAACCAAATGTCTTTAATATCAGAGTGCTTGGGTGAGACCAAAAGAACTGAGATACAAAGCAAGTGGGTCTGTCTTATTTGAACAGCGAACATGAGTAATCATTCAAAAAGCGGCATTAGTTCCTTGCACAAATATATTTTGGGCCATATTCTGTCTCAGTTATATCTATGCAACCCAAATAACTAAGGGCAGAGGTTGGCTTTATATTATATGTTGGAATAAATGACCTGGGCCCTCATCCTATAAACAATCATGCAGGCCCAGCATGAAAACTTTGGGACTCCACAATCTCATGTTTACTGGGGCCCCACCCCCTCCCATTTAACTTTATTTACACAAATATTACATATATTTTGGGGGCCCACATGAACTCGGGGCACCATTGTCTCCCCTTTCCCCACCTTTTGTCAGCCCTGCACTTATGCATAAGTTTAACTCTTTCCACCTGACTAGTTCCATTGACTTCACATGAGTAAAGTTACAATCAGCCATAAGTATTTGCAAGATGAGCACCTGAGTGCACTAACATCAAACTGGCATTTCATACTTGGCTAGAAGCTAGGGTTCAAACTGTAGCAGCATTAATTCAAATCCTTCTTCCTTTAGAGGTAGATTGAGTTCAAAACATCTTTACTTTATGCGGATCTCTCAGATGAGATACCTGAAACCAAAACCTCACTGTTTTATGTGGACATTAAAATGTTTGTGACCATTTTTTTTTGTAAGAGTAAAGGGGTTACCCTTGTGTCCTTGCCCAAGTATTCTGCTTCCATACCACTGTGAAGTGTACAGTGAACAGGTTAGTCACCAATCTCCACCTCACAGGGGACTACATTTTCAGGTGTGTTGCAGTGTCTGTATGTCATAATTATTGTAATATCTACCAAAAAATTGAGATCACTGAGCACCAACAGGTTGTGTCCTAATCCAGCAAAGCACTTAAATGTGTGTTTAACTTTAGGCAGACGAATAGCCTTTTGATTTCATTGGGAAAGCAATTGCTTAAATGTTTTGCTGGATCAGAGCCTAGCTAACCTATGTAACCATATCTTTGTTAACACTGTTTCCCTCCTCTTCCACTCCTTTTGTGCATCTTGTCTTAAATTAGTTTGTAAGTGATTTTGGGGTAGGGATTTCCTATATATTTGTACACAATTTAGCATAATGGGGTCTAGATGCTGTCTGGGGCCTTCTGTGTGCTATTGCAATACTAACAAACTGCTTACAATACAGTTATTACCTTATAAATAGAACATATGCACAAGCTGACTACACTCTAGCACCATGGGTCTCCAACTTCATTGGTTCATATATCTTCTTTAAAATTTCCTGTGGAGTGAATTGATGGACCATCCACCAGTGATATATGTAGAAACCATTTGGAACCCTTGCTCTAGAACAAAAAGTTAGGTGTTTATAGAAAATAAAATATGAGGCAAAAGGCTGATGTGCTCATTAGTCCAATACATGGCTGTGACACAGGCAGACCAGGTGCCAACTCATGTCAAGGCTCCTAGGCCTCAAAAGAACACTGATAAATGCATAGCTGGAAATCAGTCTGACTCACTTGTGTGTTAGTATTAGCAAAATAGAGATTAGGTTTATGAAAATGTGTTTAGACATTATGAAATGCTTTTAAGTTGCTGCATGCATTAATCTCATTTCTAATATCTCTATCCCATGTTATAAAGTAACATTTAAGCGTTTGCTCTGAAACTGTAAAACTACCTGTCAGGAGAGAAGCATTACCAATTATGAAATACTAGTTTACCATAGGAGGTATTGTCTCCTGCCCAATAAAAGAAGGACCATAGACACGAGACAAATCATTGTGGAACATCAGAGGACAAAAGAAATTTGATTTTCCCCCTCAAACCCAGGAATAGGCGACATGCATAGGAACTCGCCCCATCAGTTTGAACTCTGGGGGAAGGGAATAAAAAGCTCTGACAAGAAGAAACTATGTTTAGAGAGGGAAAGATTTCTAAGCATAAGTAAGGGATCCCCAGCTGTTAGCTTGGGTTAGCCCTAGAGGACATATAGAGCTTGCATAATACAGCAGCTTTTGGAACCTAAGACTGTAACTCATTTGTGTGCATCTGTTTACTTGCTTTAACCTTGCAAATAACTCTAATTTCTCTTTCTTAGTTAATACGTCTTTAATTAATTGATTATAGGATTGGCTACAAGCTTTGTCTTGGGTGTGAGATCTGAGGTACAATTGACTTGGAGTAAGTGACCTGTCCTCTGTGACTAGGAGTAACCTAAATGTTGTGATTTTTGGTTTAAGGGACCATCTTCCGCAAAGGAAATCTTGCCTGGGTGGCAAGATAGACCGAAGTACCCAAGGTGGCTGTCTGTGACTGAGGCTGTTATAGTACTTGAGGAGTTTACACCTGATACTTGGTTGGTGAAATCTAAGTATAGAACTCACAACCAAGGCCAGATTAACACTTTACACACTGCTAGGCACAGCATCTTCAGTGCCCCTCCCCCCCACTTTTGTATTTTCTATACAAAATGAAACTTTTAACCCACTTTTAACTTTTAGGCACCCCTAGAATGCTGGTGCCCCTAGGCACATGCCTACTGTGCCTAATTGGAAATCTGGCCCTGCTCACAACCAATTTGGGGTATGTGATCTGCTTCTGAACAGTCTGCTCCGAGGTTGGTATTTATGTCCTTGAGCCACTCCAGGCAGGCTTACAGTTTCAGACAAACACTTAAATATTGCCTTATAACATGGAATACAGGTATTATGAGTGAGATTAACGCATGCAGAAGTGTACAAGATTTAATAAAGTCTAAACACTAAACACATTTTTTATAAATCTAATATCTATTTTACCAATACTAACACACGGCCAGACTGGTTTCCAACGATGTATTTGTCAGTGTTCAGTTGAGGCCTAGGGGTCTTGGCATGAGCTGGCACCTGGTCTGCCAGCATCACACACCCAATGTAAAACTGGTGTAGGAAAGGGTATGACCAATGTTCCTGAATATGCCTCAGGGCTCCCCTATTCTTAATAAACCATCTGCCAGTACATTTTCTTTCCCCTTGATATGGATTATTTGCATGTCATATTCTTGCAGAGCTAGGATCCAGTGTAGTAACCTGGAGCTGGTCCTTTCAGCTTGATGCAACCATATTAAGGAGGAATGGTCTGTTAAAACCTTATTTGTATAATAAAACCTAATATTTTTTATTATACAAATAAGACTTAAATTGCTTAATAGCCCAAACTATGGCATAGCATTCCTTCTCAATGACAGCATAGCTCTGTTCAGTGGTGGGGAGGGTCAGTTTTTTTACTCAAGAAGGCAATAGGTTGCCTCTTTTCCCCCACCCTATTGTGCATTAGCACTGTACTTAACCAATATTAGAAGCATCAGTGCACATCACAAAGAGTTTGATGAAATCAGTGCTCACTAAAACTAGTTCTTTAGACAAAGCCTCTTTTATGTCCTGAAAGCCTTTCTCACGGGCATTGATCCATATCACCTGGTCTGGCTGAGGCAAAAGGCTGATGTGCTCATTAGCCCAATACACAGTAATTATGGAATTTAATATGAATAGCCCCTGCCCTTAACCTTTATATTGAGGTTAAATAAAATATTCAAATTTAAATAATTAATTTAAAAAATCTGATGTCAAGCTAATAAATAAATTGTGTTTTAAAAAGTTAGACCTGTTTGGCTTTTTCCTGTTTCTCTCTCCTTTTCTGCCTATTGTCATTCATTTAGTTGGCATTCTCTATCATCTCACTTTCTTTCTTCTGTCATTACTTCTTTTCTCCCCTTCCCCAAAACTTTTCTTCCCATGAGTCAGTACTGTAACTACTGTAGATGTTACTTTCGTTTTATATACTGGGTTTAAAAATTGAACTTGAAGAAAGACTATGACATCCCAGAGTGCAATCCAGACCACTGAGGGGCTGTGTCACCACCTGCCCAGCAACCTCAGGTGCCTTACAATGCTTTGCTGCTGTAGCTTCCACCTGAGCCTCTCATGAATAGCCTTCCAGCATGTAGATAACACCCTGAGTGTCTCTGTATAGTTGCAGGCTCCCAGCCACACATCAGTTGCACTCTGGCTTCCAGCAGCCTGGATTACTACTTGCAAGGTGACCGCAACATACCCCAGATTTCCCAAGATTGTGTGTTCTGCACTGACCAGCACTCTTCCGGACAGTTCAGATATTTTAGGTCCTTGCCCCTGTAATGGGATAATATCCAACAGTTTGCTTCCTTAAATGGAGGTGCCCAAATGGTTCAGTTTAAAGACAACATTGGATTAGTTTTGATTAAAGAATAAAACAAGTTTATTTAACTACAAAGAAATAGATTTTAAGTATGTACAATGTATTAGAGTCAGAAATGGTTACTAGAGAAATAAAGATCTAGCACTTCCTAATAACTATAGTTAAATAAAAAAGTCTTAGTTCAAAGTAAAATTCTTACCATATGTTCCCAGCAACAGGGCTGACTAAATTCTCAGGTCAGAATCCCGCCCAGAGTCCAAAGGTCTGGTTTCTTTTGTCTTCTTCTTCTTCTTCTTCTTCTTCTTCGAGAGAGAGAACGAACACCTTGGGTATTTTGCCCCTTCTTTTGATAGTCCATTCACCCTTTGAAATGTGTTTTCCTGAAGGTTACCCCAGATAAAGTTCCTTCCAGATGTGAGGATGGAGACATGGCATCTTGCGATGAAAGAGGCTCCATGGTGTTGTTCGATCTATTCTTGCTCCCCTTCACTGCCAAAGAATGGCCACTTGACCACTGATTGTCAATCAATTTTGATGACACCTGTCTAGAGGCATCAGCTTGTCCTTTGTCTTCAAGAAATTGCTTTACCCCTTCCCCAGACTTGTCTGGTAAATACACTTCAGACATAACTTCAGCTTATGTTCATAACTTTACATATAGTGTTGCTACATTTCACCATAATATTATTGACCAGTCAGTTAGTTTTCAAATGATATCTCACAAGGCATATATTATAAAAGATTATTTTATACAGGGTTACAGGAGCATGTGATAATCCTAATAAAAACAAGGTATGTAAATACTAAAGCCTTCTCTAAACTAGAATAAAGGTCAAGTTCAGGTCAGGTTTAGTTGACAGAAGTTAGATAAATCTGACCTAGACTCAACCATTTTTCCTAGGGTAGATTCAGGGTAACACCATTACCTGGAATTTAGTAAGTCTAACAATAGTCTAGAGTGACTATACTACTTTTCCTAGTCTAAATAAGGCCTAATATAAAACAGTTATTCTTTTGACCTGTTGGGAGGAGAAAGGCATGAAGAGGAATGGAAGAACAGGATTAAAAGGATTTTAAAACATCACATTTCTCTTATGTATGAATGGTGAAGTCTATCCATTGTCACTGAAGGGAGGGAGAAGTGGTGGTAGTATCTTTGCTGGCAAACCACATGAATACTTCAGCTACAATCACAAGTTAGATTTGCATAATCATGGCACAGTTAGACACCCCTAGAATCAAGCAGAATGAAAGGAATTAAAATAATGAGAAATAAATGTAGTATTGTGCATCAATAGCAGTGCTATGACTAGCTGAGACCTTTCAATTTCAGTGTTCTTATTAATTTGAAGCACCTACCAGTGTTAATTCAGTTGAGGTTTGATCTGTCACACATTGAGGTCAATGGGAGTCCTTCCATTGATTTCAGAGAGCATTTAATTAAGGCCTTTGATCCAGGGGTGAAGAGGATTAACTTTGATCATACCCTGACGGTAAAGATATAACTTAATATTCAATCTTATTTAAATGCCAAATTGAGATAGAGGGGTTATATTTCCTTTTAAGTCTTAACAGTTTTAGGTGTTCTCGGTATTTAAAATTACTTAAGATTCACATTCTGAGACTGTTGTAAAACCATTTCAAAGCAAAGATTTAGTAAAATTTAAATAAAATAACAAATTAATATTTACATCCTCTGTGCCACTCTTCCCACCAAACAGTAACAGTGGAACAATGAGTGCATGCCAAGGGACTTTGCTACTTTAACTTTGGTCATAGCAACACAACCTGATTATAATATGGTCATATAGGAGTTCAGACAGTTTGCTGGAACCTGGAGCTAAGGAGACAGCAATCATTGAACACAACCTTTAGTTCAAAAGCTGAATGTAAAATGTTTGAAGTCAGATCCTGAGGCAGGTAGTCTATTGGGGTATCCCTAGGTTAATCTCCTCCAGCTGGTTGAGTGTGAACTCATCTACATTTCAGGCATTTGCCTCTTCAAAGCTGTCTGAGACAGTCGTTGTTAAAGTAATCAGTGCTCTGCTGTAGAGCATATAAAACAAGGGCCTCTTTTCCAACAGAGATTTGTGACCTGTTTGCAATTATAAACCACATCTTTATCAGCTTTTCTTGACCTAAATACCTTTGTGTAAATAGGTGGGAAAAGAGCTTCTTGCTAAATGCATCTTGTTCATATAATCGATCTGCAGCTTTCCATTGAAATATTTAATATGTGAAACCTTCTTTCGGAAAGGAAAGGATGTAATGGCTAGAGCAGAGGACTAGGGACCTAGGTTCTATTCCCAAGCTTGCCAGTATCTTGCAGCTACTCTTAGAAAATTAACCACTCTGTGCCTCAGTTCCTCTCTTTAAGGCATGGGAATTGTGGAGAGATAATATCTCTAGCTGGCAAGCTGTGAGCCACATGCCCTCACTCATCTGTCTCACAGTTGCCATATGAATATATGCCCCACCTATGCAGTATGTGTGTATCTATTTATCTATCTGTGTGACTGATTTGGATCTGCATTGTAGTAATTTATAAATATGATATGTTAGCCTGGTTATTGGGATGTTTACTATGTGAAAATAGTGGTTTAACTCAAAAGGGGACTGAAGGCAAGAAGGCAATAGGCAAAAAGGAGAAGTTTGGCTCAAGATAGCCACCTATCAGCAAAATCGTAAGAGTCATTAAGGGACAATGCTAGACCTATTATCTGAGATGATTCTGTCTCAGTGTCTTTAGCCAACCTATGAAACTGGTTTTGAGTAGGAATGACCAATACCCACACAGCAGAGAAAAGGACTCAGGCAGGGTTTAAAGAGAGCATTCTCTAAGGTGGGGAGAGCTAAGGGGGAAGGCGACTCAAGCACAGGAGTCTACTGGGGTGGCTGGAGAATCTGAGAGTGCCTAAATTACCATCACCATTATGAGATGTTCTGACCAAATACAATAGCACACAGATGGTTGTTTTAAAAGCCTTTTTTTTCTCTAATCCTTTGGTTGACACACAGGGTATTATAGCTCAGGGCTTGGTCTAACAGTGGGAGAATTACAAAATTTCACCGTGAGTCAGGTAAATACCTGAGGCTTGACATCTAAGGGGGTGCACACAGAGAGACCCAAAAGGGATCGGGGGGGGGGGGAGCGGTGGGCAGCTACCTCATAACCATGATGATCTATATGAACAATAACCCAACAAGAAAGAAAAAAATTAAACCACCCCTAGCAGAGTCAATATTGCCTGCACAGACTCACAACTCTCTCTGTGTTCATGCTACATAGGTGGTACATATATTCATATGCTAGCTATGGTACAGGGGTGTGTGGGAACTGGGTTGTCACATTACCTCTATAAGTACCACTTGGCCAATTAAGGTTGTAAATCTGTTTCCTCCAATTCAGCATTCCTGGACTGAATAACAATATATTCTCTTTTGCTTAGGGTACATTGCACAGGCATGCTTTTCTCCCCCAGTGGACAGTTGCGAAGGTGGGTAGTATGGAGGCTCTGATGAGGCGGGAATGCTTAAATGATTTTTTCCCTCCTGCTGATGGATTATTATTCACTGGGGAGTCAATTGTTTACTTGTATAACTGTATACTTTAAAACCCTCTCAGGAATCAGTGGCAATACCCAAAGCCACAGATGGGTGGTGTTTTAATTATTATTATTTGCACTGCAGGTCCCAGAAGCAATCAAGGCTCCATTGTAAGCACTGGCCATATTCATAGTATGAGACAGTACCTGGATTGAGGCACTTAAAGGGCATGAGAAAGGGAGTATTATCCTGATTTTTAAGAGGTTGAACTGAGGCACAAAGATTAGGTGACTTGCTCAAGAAGTCTGTGGAAGAACCAGGAAAAGCCAGATCACCTGTGTTTTAGTCCAGTGCTTTAAGCACTAGACGATCTTTCCTCTACGTTTTGTTGTACAGAAATCACAATGAACAAATGCATGGATCTACATGCCAGTCCAGCCTCATCTCACCTCCCAGTGTTGTTTTCTCATGCAAAACTTTTGACATTTAACCCCCATTTTAAAACATTTATTCTCTACGGTGGTTTGAGGGACATATGAACATTATACATTATTGGGCCAGGAATACGTATACTAAATCACCAGGTACACCTCTACCCTGATATAACGCTGTCCTCGGGAGCCAAAAAATCTTACCGCGTTCTATCAAACTTGTTTTGATCCGCTGGAGTGTGCAGCCCCACCCCCCCGGAGCGCTGCTTTACTGCGTTCTATCCGAATTCATGTTATATCGGGTAGAGGTGTATATATTTATTTCAATGGAAGATTGGTTCCTGGCTTGCATTGCTTTTGAAAATCCTATTAGGCGCATATCTGGCCTCTACCTCTCATTGACTTTCTCTATTCCTTCCTCTATTCCCCCTCCTTGAAAAATTCAACTGGAATCGACAAATAGACTTACAAAAGTGAATAGACTGTCAGGGACCTCAGGAGGTCATCTAGTCCAACCCACTGCCCAAAGCAGGACTAATCCCCAAACAGATTTTTGCCCCAGATCCCTAAATGGCCCCCTCAAGGATTGAATTCAAAACCCTGGATTTAACAGGCTAATGTTCAAACCACTGAACTATCCCTTCCCCCAGATCTTGGTTGCCTAACTTGAAATATTTTGAAGGGGGCAGATATTTAAACATCATTGAGCACCGCCCTCGAAAATCATTCCTGCTTTAAGATGTCCAAAGGTGGGCACCCAAAGTCCCCAGAAATGTTTGTAATTTAGGCCATATCTCTTATGAAACCAGTAATTTTCAAAAATAATGAATGAACGATAAAAGATTTCCAAAAAGCCCAGGACTTTCTTGCACAAAATTGCAATATTTTGCCAGCAAGTAGTGAGTCACAACATGTTAACTTTAGAAAGCAGATGTGACTTATTTCTTTCCCTAGATGAACTTGCAAGTTACACGGATGTTCTCATTTTGAATTCTTTAACAATTCCATGAAAAGGTGTTCTTAAAAAAGCAGTAAGGGGTTAGTGCTAAGATCCTCACTCTGTGAAATGGCAACACCCTGTTAAATAGAGAGATTTGATGATTATATAACTATATAATGTCTCTCTAAACAAAAGCTCACTGTTGTAATGATTATTATTTTGTCTCTAATATTTACATTGCAAGGGTTTGCAAACCTGTTAAAACTCCCTAACTAAATAAATAGTTTTTTAAAAGGCAGTACTGCATCTGTACCTGCAAACACAAATAATTTCTAATATGCTAAAGAAAATCCATTTGGAGTCCCCCATTTTCCTTGAATAGTAGTTAATTTGAGTAATGTCAGAAGTTCACATCTGGCCCTATTTGTATCCATGAAAATCCTTTTCATGAAATAAGGTTTAGCCAAGCAAATAGCAATAAAGGACAATTTGGGGAATGGGAATGTGTCTGTACCATTTTTGTATTATGTGAGATTATGAACTCTCTGTATGTATCTTTACCAAGCTGCAAACTCACTTGTCAGTGTGCAGCCCTTTTGCCTGTACTCTTAGTTGTTTCGACTGAAATTCCAAAGGCTGGTGGCAAAAGAATAACAAAAGAGAGTTGCTGACATTAGGAGCTCCCCAATGAAATGGAATAACTCTAAATAATAGATTGACTTCCAACCAGGAGAATTGGTATATCAGTGGAAAGACCATATTGGTAATAAAGTTATCTGCTGGGAGTATCTGGTTACCAGTTGTGGCTGCAAGGTAATTGCAAGGTTATATAAAGGGAGGAGCTGTTCTTTGGGGCCAGTTTTCTTCAGCTCAAGATGAGGGAAAGCAACCCAATATATGGGTGCCTGATGTGGCAGGGACCTTGACTGCCTTCGTGAACACAGATGATCCCCCAAAGACTCCCCCAGGGAAGAGTGAGCTAGTGAGGTGATAGTATTTAGAATGTTTGTTTTCTAAATTACCTCGGCATAATTCTCATGCTATTAAAGAGCAATGGTGTGAGAATCTGTGTGAAGTGTGTCTGTATGTCTTATATGGTATGCTTACTGTGTGCCTCCTGAGAGAGTTACACTGTAAACCAGAGGGTCACATGTTTGGGTGGAGTTCTGGGACAGGGTGTGCTTAAGCAATGGGAGAGTCTGAAGTGTCAGCACTGAGCCCAGGGGCTAAGGAGCAGGACAATGGGTTCCAATTCTAAGGGGTGCCAGACAATGGGTCTGTATTCCAAGAGTGTGCCTATGATCCCCAAGGTTCATAGGTACAGGGTATGTTGGCAGTGACTGGGCAGTGGCAGGGCTCTGTTCTTGCTCAGGAGTCTCAAAACACCGGGGGATCCCTTTACAGAAGTCTGAGTGGTCAACGGGAGTTGCTCGACTGGCACCTGTAACACTTTGCTTGAGAAAGATCTTGATTCTGCTGAGTTAGAGCAATAGGCTCAGAGCAATAGCTGCATTGGCCCTGCGTTGCTAGCAATAGCAATGTCTTGCTTTTGTCAGGAAAACTGGCTTATTACTAATACTAATCACAAATATTGAGCATTAATACAACATTTTGTATCTTCAAGTTTGTGTACAAACATAACGAATTCACATAAACAATACAAACTTTTGCAAAAACTTTGTCTACATATTCTATTCATAGATTCTATCACCCTTTGATCCTAAGAGACCCTCCTCCCACTAAAAGACCAGAGATACTTCCTCTTACTCCAGCCTTCTCACTTAGGCTCTTCTAGGATATGTCTACATTGCAATGAGACACCTGCAGCTGGCCCATTGTGACACTCTGTACCTCAAAGTAGCACCGTGGAACCCCCATATTCACCACTGTCATACAATTATGATATGTTTTGTACAAACTATGCCTTGTGAGGTGTCATTTTAAAAGTCTTGATCTGTTGAACATTAAGATCTTGTTGGATTGTATGTGCTATCATTGTACATGAAGTTACAAAGCATTGCTATATGTGTTACTGAAAGATGTTATGAGGTTGGGAGACGCCCTCAGCCAACCTTTCAATTGCAACAAAGGACCAGAGAACATGACCTATGAAGGAAGGCTGAAAGAATTGGGTTTGTTTAGTTTGGAAAAGAGAAGACTGAGAGGGGACATGATAGCAGTTTTCAGGTATCTGAAAGAGTGTCATAAGGAGGAGGGAGAAAACTTGTTCACCTTAGCCTTTAAGGATAGAACAAGAAGCAATGGGCTTAAACTTCAGCAAGGGTTTCAAGGTTTAGGTTGGACATTAGGAAAAAGTTCCTAATTGTCAGGGTGGTTAAACACTGGAATAAATTGCCTAGGGAGGTTGTGGAATCTCCATCTCTGGAGATATTTAAGAGTAGGTTAGATAAATGTCTAACAGGGATGGTCTTGACAGTATTTGGTCCTGCCATGAGGGCAGGGGACTGGACTCGATGACCTCTCGAGGTCCCTTCCAGTCCTAGAATCTATGAATCTATGAACCAGCCAGACTTGCTGATGGCCCATTCAAGGGAATCCAGTCTCCCAACAGCCATCCCAGAGACTTCTCAGAGAGACCACTTATGCAATGAAGATTGCTTGACCAATGGGGACAGCCTGATCCCCATGTCACGGCAAACATCTTTCCAGCAAGCTGAAAGAAAGTAAAAAAGAGAGCCAGTGACCTCATCACTTGGCCTCTCTCCCCTCATCTCAACACCTGGAAGCACATCTGGAAGAAAAAGACTTTGAACTGGGGAAGGATGGTCCTAGGCTGGAAAAGAGAGTCCAGTCTGTGCACTGGAGAACTATAACCTGCTTGTACCAATCAGGGTGAAACACTGCTTTATTCAAATCCTCCTTAGTTTGTAGAACTTAGACTGTGTTTACTTTTTATTTTCATAAGGTAACTAACTCTGACCTTTATGCCTACCACGTATAATCACTTAACATCTACCTTTCTGTAGTTAATAAACCTGTTTTATATTTTATCTAAAACAGTGTTTTTTGGTTGAAGTGCTTGGGAACTCTCAGCTCAGTTTACCAAGGCTAGTGTGTGTCCATTCCACACTGAGGGAGTGATGAATTAAAGAATTTGCCCTGCCCAGGGGAGCTTTGAGCAGTGTAGGGCTGGGACTGGGCGGGTGGAGGGGGTGTAGGGCTGGGACTGGGGGAAATTGGCTGGAGTCTCTCTATTGATGGTTCATGAGTGACTGGGAAATCATTCATGTAACACAGTTGGGTGTATCCTGGCCTATGGATGGTTGTGTAACTGCAGTGCCTGTCAGAGGTTTGTAGCTTGACATCCGCATCACAGTGTCAGAGGCAGCCCAAGTTGGTGGGTTTGAAGAGCTCAGCGGTCCCACAGTCTAGGTTGCACCCCAGGGTCCCCATCACACCCATACCAGTTGACTTGGACTCGAGGGGCTTGGGCTAAGGAGCTAATTAATTGTGGTGTAGACATTCAGGCTTGGGCTGGAGCCTGAGTCTCTAAACTCTGCATTGCAGTTAAACAGCTCCTTAGCCCTAGCCCTGCGAGCCGAGTGTGCTGACAAGGCCAGCAGGGGTTTTTAATTGCAGGGTAGACAGTAACAGTTTGTGCCATAAATGTATCACTAAAATCAATGAAAACATTTCCATGACCTTCAGTGGGAAATACATTATGTTCCTATCAAAAGATTGTCAAGCCCGAGCAAAGACAAGAAATTTTAATGTGACTACTTTCCACAGACCTAGCCATAACTGTACCATACACTTGGTGTCAACATTCCAAACCACATCTTTTTTTCTTCCACTTACAAAATAAGAATTACTCTACATTTGTTTGATTTTTTTTTTTTAGTGGAGAGAAAACAATTAAAAAACGTCCTTGCAACTCTGTATAAAAAGATCATCTCAATATAAGACACTTACTCATAAAACACCTATGCTCCTTTACATGCAGTTACATAAAATTCTAGGAAAATAATAAAAGTCTTTAAATATTTACAGCCCTACAGGATGTACACAGAGCTGTTTACATCTGGACCAGTTGGAAAAAGTTTGTTACATACTAAAAGATCACCAGCATCAGCTTGGAATTCCTTATCAAAATGTTTTCCTTTTATTAAACACAAACTGCTGAGACTAGCAGCCTGCTAGGCAAGGCTGAGAGCTGAGACCTTCTTAACAAGGCTTTGATCCCTCAGCCCTTTAGCACCCATCAACCCTTAACCAGGGGGTGGGGCTACTTAGGAAGACCAGGGCTTTAAAAAGCCCGCTCCTAAGTGACCAGGGGAGCCAGTGAACAGGAGTGCCTAAAAGGGGAATTTTGCAAGGGAGTTTACAGGAGTAATGTGTGTGGGGGGAGGTGCTACATACACTTAACATTCCTTAAGCTTCTTTAAACTTAACCCAAAAAACACCCTCTGATAAAAGTAAAACAACAAAGGAACAAGCTGCAGGAGTAAGAAGAGAATGCAGGCAGAAGTCCAGCAACAGAGTGGGGACTACCCAGTTTATTGCACCCAATGCAGCATGTATGATTACCTGCCCTATGGGCAGGCAGTGTATGTGTGCATTCAGTGCAAGGAGTTCCTGGCCCTCAGAGACTGTGTACGGGCTCTGGAGACAAGGGTGGCTGAGGTGGAGGAGCTCAGGGAGACAGAGAGGTACATAGATGAGTCTTTCTTGGACACAGTAGAACGGTCCCATACCCGGTCTGACAGCCTGTGTGCTGTTGAGGAGGATGAAAACCTCAGGGAAGGAGAACATTCAACTGGAGCAAAGGGAAATGATCCCATTGTTGGGATGCTCCTTCCAGATGATGTGGTATCCTCTCACACTGAGGATACCTCTCCGGGGGAGGGATCTCCAATTATTAGGAAGAGACAGGTAATGGGTGATTCAATCATTAGAAACATAGATAGCTGGGTTTGTGATGACCGGGAGAACCACATGCGGATCTCTTGAGACATCTAGATAGATTTATGTGTAGTGCTGGGAGGAGCCGATAGTCGTGGTACATGTAGGTACCAATGCCTTAGGGAAGGATAGGAGAGAGGTCCTGGAGGCCAAATTTAGGCTGCTAGGTGAGATAGAAGTCCACAACCTCCATGGTAGCATTCTCTGAAATGCTTCCAGTTCCATATGCAGGGCCAATTAGACAGGCAGAACTGCAGGGTCTCGATGTGTGGATGAGATGATGGTGAAGAGAGGAGGGGTTTAGATTTATTAGGAACTGTGGAAACTTTTGGGAACAGGGAAGCATATACAGGAAGGATGGGCTCCACCGAAACTAAAATGGAACCAGATTGATGGCACTTAAAATTAAAAAGGTCGTAGAGCAGTTTTTAAACTAAGGGCTAGGGGAAAGCTGACAGGTGTGGAGGAGCATGTGGTTCAGACAGAGACATCCCTTAGGGGAGAATCTACTGATGGAGATTCTCTATGTCCTAGTAAGGAGGAGAGTAAAATACAGGTAGGATCTGATGAGAAAGAGTCAAATGAAAAAAAAAATCCCTGTGATGGGGTGCACTTGCCTTGCACCGGATGGGAAGGAGTTAACACCACATTGTGGGCTGAAGAAGCCACGCCCCCTTCCCCCTATTGGGAATGCTCCAGGTTTACCAGTATAAAAGAGAGCAGCCCAGCTCAGTCAGGGAAAGACGCCGGAGGGGAAGGACATATACCAGGAGCTCCTGCTGTGGACAGCCTCCAGCCTGTGCCAGAGGGGAGCAGAGTCGTGGATCACAGCCTCAGACCCCAGCAGCCCATGGAGCCCCAGGAAGCGGCCGGTGCTGGGGAACTAAGAGATCCCAATGTCTCCTGGACTACAATGCCCAAGACTGCAGTAGGAAGTTACCCAGGGGTGGTGTTGGAGTGGTATCTCCCACCGAGGTAAACTTGGAGTGTTTCGGTGGGACTCCCTGCTGAGCTGGTAGTGAGTCGTTTCACCGCTACTAGGGCCCTGGGTCAGGGCCCGGTGGAGTCGGGTGGGCCCGGGCCCCCCTACCTGGGCTGCCAGCCATCCTGCCGATGGCCCCCATGAACTCTGTCATTGGGCCACACTGCCCTGACAGAAGGAGTATGTTGTTTGAGCTCCGGCCACTAGGCCATGCTATGCCAGCTGAGAGAGTGATCCTATGAACTTTGGCCATTGGGCCACCCTACCCGCAGCTAAGCACAAATGTGCGAACTTGAGATGGGGGAAATAGGCACGTAAGGCTTGTGCATCTGCCTCTGTTCCCCAAGGAAGGCGGGCACACTCACCCAGCACCGGATGGGGCCCACCTTAATTGTGTCACAGTCCCATTCAATTATATCATGTAATGGGAGATAGCTAAAAAGTGACAAGTTTTTAAAGTACTTATATACCAATGCTAGAAGTCTAAATAATAAGATGGGTGAACTAGAGAGCATCATATTAAATGAGGATATTGATATAAATAGGCATCACAGAAACTTGGTGGAATGGGGATAATCAATGGAACACAGTAATACCCGGGTACAAAATATTTTGAAGGACAGAACAGGTTGTGCTAGTGGGGTATGGCACTGTATGTGAAATAAAGCGTAGAATCAAATGAAGTAAAAATCTTAAATGAACCACACTGTGCCATAGAATTTGTATGGATAGTAATTCTATGCTCGAATAATAAGAATATAGCAGTAGGGATATATTACCGACCACCTGACCAGGATGGTAATAGTGATTGCGAAATGCTCAGGGAGATTAGAGAGTCCATTAAAATAAAAAACTCAGTAATAATGGGGGATTTCAACTATCCCCATATTCACTGGGTACATATCACCTCAGGACAGGATGCAGAGATAAAGATTCTTGACACCTTAAAGCAGTGATGGGCAACCTGCGGCCCGTCAGGGTAATCTTCTGGCAGACCGCGAGACAGTTTGTTTACATTGAACATCTGCAGGCATGGCTGCCCGCAGCTCCCATTGGATGGTCAATGTAAACAAACTGTCTTGCAGCCGTCCAGTGGATTACTCTGATGGGCCGCGTGTAACTCACAGGTTGCCCACCACTGCCTTAAATGACTGCTGCTTAGAGCAGCTAGTCATGGAACCCACAAGAGGATAGGAAATTCTTGATTTAGTCATAAGTAGAGCACAGGATCAGGTCCAAGAGGTGAATATAGTTGGACCGCTTGGTAATAGTGATCATAATATAATTAAATTTAACATCCCCATGGCAGAGAAAACAGCGGCCCAACACTGTAGCATTTAATTTCAGAAAGGGGAACTTCACAAAAATGAGGAGGTTAGTTAAACAGAAATTAAAAGGTACTGTGTGAAAAGTGAAATCCCTGCAAGCACATGGAAACTTTTTAAAGACACCATAACAGAGACTCAATTAAAAAGAAAAACATAGTAAGAGAACCAAAAAAAGAGCTACCGTGGCTAAACAACAAAATAAAAAGCAATGAGAGAGAAGAAAAAAAAGGCATCCTTTAAAAAGTGGAAGTTAAATCCTAGTGAGGAAAATAGAAATTATAAAAATATAATTAGGAAGGCCAAAAAAGAATTTGAAGTACAGCTTAGCCAAAGATTCAAAAAGTAATAGCAAAACAAATTTTAAGTACATCAGAAGCAGGAATCCTGCTAATCAACCAATGGGGCCACTGGACAATTGAGATGCTAAAGGGGCACTCATGGATGATAAGGCCATTGCAGAGAAAATAAATGCATTCTTTGCATCTGTCTTCATGGTTGAGGATGTGAGGGAGATTCCCAAACCTGAACCATTTTTTTTTAGATGACAAATCTGAGGGAACTGTCCCAGATGGAGGTGTCATTAGAGGAGGTTTTAGAACATATTAATAAGCTAAACAGTAATAAGTCACCAGAACCAGATGGTATTCACCCAAGAGTTCTGGAACCTATCATTTAAATCAGCTTCTGCACCAAATGACTGGACGATAGCTAATGTGACACCAATTTTTTAAAAGGGCTCCACAGGTGACCTTGGCAGTTACAGGCCAGGAAGCCTGACTTCAGTACTGGGCAAACTGGTTGAAACTATAATAAAGAACAAAATTGTCAGACACATAGATGAACATAATTTATTGGGGAAGAATCAACATGGTTTTTGTAAAGGGAAATCATGCCTCACCGATCTACTAGAATTCTTTGAGGGGGACAACAAGCAAGCGGACAAGGGGGATCCAGTGGATATCGTGTATTTAGATTTACAGAAAGCCTTTGACAAAATCCCTCACCGAAGGCTCTTAAGCAAAGTAAGCGCTCATGGGATAAGAGGGAAGATTCTCTCATGGATTGGTAACAGGTTAAAAGATAGGAAACAAAGTGTAGGTTAAATGATCAGTTTTCAGAATGGAGAGCGGTAAATAGTGGTGTCCCCCACAGGTCTGTACTGGGACCAGTACTATTCAACATATTCATAAATGATCTGGAAAAGGGGGTAAACTGTGAGGTGGCAATATTTGCAGATGATACAAAACTAATCAAGATAGTTAAGTCCCAGGCAGACTGCGAAGAACTACAAAAAGGTCTCTGAAAACTGGGTGACTGGACAACAAAATGGCAGATGAAATTCAATGTTGATAAATGCAAAGTAATGCACCTCAAAAAACATAATCCCATATATACATATAAAATGATGGGGTCTAAATTAGCTGTTACCACTCAAGAAAGAAATCTTGAAGTCATTGTGGATAGTTCTCTGAAAACATCCACTCAAGGTGCAGCGGCAGTCAAAAAAGGTAACAGAATGTTGGAATCATTAAGAAAGAGATCGATAATAAGACCAAAAATATCATATTGCCTCTATATGACTCCATGGTACTCCCACATCTTGAATACTGCATGCAGATGTGGTCGCCACATCTCAAAAAAGATATATTGGAATTGAAAAAGGTTCAGAAAAGGGCAACAAAAATTATTAGGGGTATGGAATGGCTGCCGTATGAGGAGAGATTAATAAGACTGGGACTTTTCAGCTTGGAAAAGAGAAGGTTAAGGGGAGATATGATACAGGTCTATAAAATTATGACTGGTGAAGAGAAAGTAGATAAGGAAGTGTTATTTACTCCTTCTCATAACACAAGAACTAGGGGTCACCAAAGGAAATTAATAGGCAGAAGGTTTAAAACAAACAAAAGGAAGTATTTTTTCACAAAACTCACAGTCAACCCATGGAACTCCTTGCCAGAGGATGTTATGAAGGCCAAGACTATAACAGGGTTCAAAAAAGAACTAGATACATTCATGGAGGATAGGTCCATCAATGGCTATTAGCCAGGATGGGCAGGGATGGTGTCCCTAGCCTCTGTTTGCCAGAAGCAGGGAATGGGCGACAGGGGATGGATCATTTGATGATGACGACCTGTTCTGTTCCTTCCCTCTGGGGCACCTGGCATTGGACACTGTCAGAAAACAGGATACTGGGCTAGATGGACCTTCGGTCTGAACCAATATGGCCGGTCTTATGTTCTTATGTAAGTAGTTTAATACAACAGTCTAGCCAGTTTAGAAGCTAACACTCCCCTCCAAAAACTCACTCCATCCTGTTGTTCTGCATAGCTCTGTCTCTTTAATTAAACATGTATAGGCTTTGGGCCTAATCCTGCAGACATTTACTAATGAGTATAGTGCCTACTACTGTGAGTGGCCTTGGTGACTTCAGTGTGAGTATTCACTACTTAACCATGAGCTTAGCCTTCATCCAGTGAGAAAAAAAGTTACAGTAGCAGTGTTGTGGGGAACTTTTGTCTCCCAAGTGCATTCAGAAACTAAGAATAATTCTTTAATGTTTTAGGTGAAAAAACGTTATTTAACTAGCAATCACAAAGAATTAGCAGATATCTCAGTTTATTGCAACATATTTGCTCATGGGATACAATGTTACACTGTACATGTATTATTAATTAGCATATGCAAATTACATTTATGTAAAAAAATAAATCAAAAACAAGGCCTGGCTTAGTGAGGGATACAGTTACCACTATTCCTGGACAAGATATTGTCTCAAAAGCAAATGTGTACATAGAACTACTAAAAATACAGGGTAACAGTGCAACAAGTGTACATTTGTAACCTACATACTTTTTGATACAGAAAAAATGTTTTTCATGCAAAATTTTTTTGTAAATAAATCGCTTAATTGTGTACATGTGCTTAGGGGACAATGTTCTAAAACACAGTTGGAGGACCATTAGTGCATGAGTTAACACAACACATGTGCTTGCAGGGTATACCATTACCCCACAAATGTGAATGAGGGTTAAAGCCATTTTAACATGACCTTTTATTATTAAGTAGCACTTCTGGCAAACAGGACTACCACAGCTAACATGTACTCCAGATTACATGTAAAATACTCAACCCTTTAGTTACTGAAATGTAGCACACTACAAAGCGCATATTCAACAGGTGAATTAAAAAGGAAGAGAAAAATATTACCAGGAAACAAACTAAGTGATCGATATGACTGCCTGCATTGCAATCTGACAACAATAATATCTAACAGATAATTAGAAGGAAATGTAATGTTTTGATGTGTAAAATATATACTGAATTTTTAATTCAGTAGATGAAACTTGCTTAGATTGAGGAGCCGCCTAAGAAACCTATGGACCTTCCTCCAACAGATATGTCTGCACAGACACGAGAAGTTATTACTTTTACTTGGAGTGAATTATTAATTCTTTGTGATATATATGTTAAAAGGCTACAACTCATACGCAGGGTGAAAAGAATCCTTTGAACTGGGCCATTACTTTTTGCAATGCTCAAAATGAAAAGGAAAGATTAGATATCAAGGGATAGTGATTTTAATCTTTATCAAATATAATACAGAAAAAGTATCTCATATAGCAATATACTTGTAAAACACATGATTTACAATAGGCTGCTAACAATTTTGTTATATTTTCTGCATGTCATTTCAATTTTTTTTAAATATAACGGTAAGGTTGAGAAATCATTAAAATCGTTTTAGTTCTCTCACATTAATTAGGTCATGTTACCAATATGCAGAACTTTCTACTTTTGTTTTCCTTGTTAAATATAACCATGGAAGTACAGAATGTGCAACATGTGCAAGTTAATGCTACAGGATACACTCCAAGGGCCAGACTAATATCCTTAGTCATAATCAGTACTCTGTAAAGTGGTATCAGGTGCTATTTGCTGTGAGTAAAGGTATCACAATGGGGCCACATTGTGAGTTCATTTGACCAGAAACATTATCAATTCAATTCTTTTTATCATCAGGACTGCCCCCCCCCACCAAATGTTTTTGCAACATTTTCCAGCTTCTTCATTTTTCTGTGAAAAACAGTATGATTCTAAATGAAACTCCTAATATACAGGTTTACATTCTCACAATTGTAAAGGGAGAAAAACCTCCTCATCACATTATTCCATTTCCCTTCTTATAAAATGAGTAACGTCTGACTTGTCCATCGGTTCTCCTTTCCAGGACACTGTCAGGGGCAAGGAAGAGGGTGAAAGACCACCATTTAAAACAAAACTAATGTTGGGATAAAAATGCCTGGGGAATAAGGAACAAAAATGCAAAATTAGAAAACCCTAAGTGTTCTATGCTAGACAAAACCCAAGAAATCTCCCAGCAATACACCGATAAATATAAAATATATTCAGTATCAATGTATTTCCATTTATGGTGCTCTATTGAGCCCATACAGTCTCAAAACAAAAAAAGAAGAGGAAGAAGAAAGAAAGACAGTGTACTATTAACAGAAAGTTAAAAGGGGCTCAGAGAGATTCCAGGCAGAAGCAGAATTCGCCCCTCTCTGCATTAACGAAATTTACAGGACTGTAGCTACATTATAAGAATCATCATACTGGGTCAGACCAATGGTCCACCTACAGTTTGTTTCTGACAGTGGCCAACATCCTGTTTCTGACAGTGGCCAGCATCAGATGATTCAGAGAGATTGAAAAGAACAGAGCAATTACTGAGTGATCTACCCCGTCATCCAGTCTCAACTTCTGGCTATTGGAGTTTAGGGACAACCGGAGCATGGGCTTGTGTCCCTGACATTCTTGGATGATAGTCTTGGATGGACATATGCTCCATTAACTTATCTAATTCTTTTTTGAACCCCGTTATACTTATGGCCTTCACAACTTCCCCTGGCAATGAGTTCCACATGGAGACTGCATTGTGTGAAGAAATTCTTCCTTTTGTTTGTTTTATTCTCAGATATAAGAAGTTATAAAAATGAAGCCTAGAGGTCAAAAATGCATGGACCACTATGATCAGGTCTGTGTCCAATAGGATAAGGAGCAATCTTCTGGCTAATCACATATCACGATGCATCCGAAGAAGTGAGGTTTTTACCCACGAAAGCTTATGCCCAAATAAATCTGTTAGTCTTTAAGGTGCCACCAGACTCCTTGTTGTTCACATATGAAAAAGGACATTTAAAAAAAATTGCTGCCAGAAGTCCGCGGATGAACTGTCAAAGTCTCAGGGCCCTCCATATTTCAATTGTTAGGAGGAAGCAAGTGCTTTAAATCACTTTCTTCCTGCCAGCATCATTTCAGTGTTGTCTGGTTGCAGAGTTAGCCAGCTACTCTTCATCCAGATGCTGATTTTCAGATAGATGTCAAGAAAGGTGAGAGATGATGCTGTTCAAATTTGATCTAATTGAAATGTAAGAAATGCAATGGGGTAGTATGAATTTCTTATTAGAGATCTATGGCAAGATCACATAATGCCTGCATTAAAAAATATTATTATTTGCAATTGATCAATGCCATAGTTTTGTTGCACACATAGCTTTTCCAGAGAAATAAAGGTGTGTTGTCTTGATAGAAATCTCTTTATTTCTGAAGTGCCAATTGTTAATTTAAGGAGTTTGTACAATACACTCAGATGTATTGCTTGCCATTTATGCTGTTCTATAGATCTTTAATCAGAAGAAGTGGAGTGAGTCTGGAAACCTCAAAATGGTGCATCATTCTTTAGTGCTGTTCATTCAAGTGTATCCAGATAAGTCAATCTGTTTACAAGTGCAACAAAGCCGCACATAAATATATGAATTATTGCCAGCACTGAGGCCCACATTCACCAACAACACTTCAGAGCTGATGGATTTTCAAAAACACTCAAAGCAAAATGCATAATTGCATTACTCTAGCAATAGGCTTAACAGTCCGTGTGTGCCTTATGTATGTTGTAAGGCACAAGGGCTTTTTTCCTTGTGCTTTCAACCACTTGATGTGCACCAATAGACTCTTATTGCAAACCCTGGCGGTGTTAGTCATTTTTTACAATTTAGTGAGAGAAAAGAGGAGTCCAAATTGGAAGCCAGAAATGACTACACTGATCACCTAGTCTGACTCCTGCATAACACAGGCCATAGAACATCACCCAGGTCAATCCTATTTAGGATCAATTTATTCACATGACTAGTCCCATTGACTGCAATGGGACTGCAATGAGATATATGTTCAAATACTGTGTTGGAAAAGTCCTGTCAGGATGAGATATTTGCCACTGATGGTGGAATCAGACTTCATTTCTAATAACAACCCTTAACCTGGATTGGAGGACCAGATTCAGGAATGACTAAAATATCCATGTGATATTACGTGATCTATAATAGTGTAGAATAATGGCTTAACAATGCTGCAGATGCTATTTCATACAAGCCATTAGCCTCTGCCAACTTTTAGGATTAGATTTTCACTGTGCACATTATGAAAGTAAAGCATAGGTGTCAAGTATCAGAGGGGTAGCCATGTTTCTCTGAATCTGTAAAAAGCAAGAGAGGGTCCTGTGGCACCTTTAAGACTAAGGCCTGGTCCCCACTAAGTCCCCACTTCGGACTAAGGTACGCAAATTCAGCTACGTTAATAACGTAGCTGAATTTGAAGTACCTTAGTCCGAACTTACCGCGGTCCAGACGAGGCAGGAAGTCTCCCCCAGTCGATGCCGCGTACTCCTCTCGGCGAGCTGGAGTACCGGCGCCGACTGTGAGCACTTCCGGGATCGATCCGGGATCGATTTATCGCGTCTTAACCAGACGTGATAAATCGATCCCAGAACATCAATTGCGTGCTGCCGGACCCTCCGGTAAGTGAAGACAAGGCCTAACAGAAGTATTGGGAGCATAAGCTTTCGTGGGTAAGAACCTCACTTCTTCAGATGCAAGAAGTGAGGTTCTTACCCACGAAAGCTTATGTTCCCAATACTTCTGTTAGTCTTAAAGGTGCCACAGGACCCTCTCTTGCTTTTTAAAGCATAGGTGTGCATAACATAGAATCATTAGCTTTATATGATCACAATTACAGAATGATCAACTAGGTATCAGGGCCGGCTCCAGGCTCCAGGCAACTAAGCACATGCTTGGGGCGGCACCTGGTAAGGGGCGGCCAATCTTGGGGTGGCGGGGGGGCAGCGCGGCGCTCGGTGGGGGCGCTCTGGCGGCGCGGCACGCAGCGCTCGGTGTGGGGGGGGGCGGCACAGGGCACGGCGCTCAGGGGGGGTGCCGGCGGCGCGGCGCTCGGCGGGGGCGGCTCAGCGAGGCGGCGCTTTTTTTTGCTGCGTGGGGGTATGCAGCTTCTAACAGATCAGTTTCCTTTTTGTTCAAGAAAACAATAGCTCTAGTGTCCACAAAGATAATTCAAAGCAAGTAAAATACATAATTTAAGATTACTGAGACTAAATTGTCATTTAAAGAGAACTAAACATACCTTTTGTAAAAATATTAATGTATTTTATACTTAAGTGCCATGTAATTTCTCAGAGATTAGTTATAATTTAGTCATAGTCTTGTAATATCTGTACCTCTGAAAGAGTTCTGAAAGTAGTATTTTGCATGTACACCTTAGTAGCAGGACAAAAACATTCTCTCGCTCTTTCTTTTTCCATAAGAAACAATGAAAACTTAGAATCATAGAATCATAGGACCGGAAGGAACCTTGAGAGGTCATCTACTCCAGTCCCCTGCACTCATGTCAGGACTAAGTATTATCTAGATGAGGGATTGCCAGCCTTTGGCCCGTGGCCCATCAGGGAAATCCACTGGTGGACCGGAACAGTTTGTTTACCTGCAGTGTCCGCAGGTTTGGCCGATTGCAGCTGGCCGCAGTTCGCCCTTCCAGGCTCATGGGGACTGCGGGAAGTGGCAGCCAGCACATCCCTCGGCCTACATCGCTTCCCGCAGCCCTCATTGGCCTGGAACGGAGATTCCACAGCCTCCCTAGGCAATATATTCCAGTGCTTAATTACCATGACAATTAGGAAGTTTTTCCTAATGTCCAACCTAAACCTCCCTTGCTGCAATTTAAGCCCATTGCTTCTTGTCCTATCCTCAGAGGCTAAGAAGAACAATTCTTCTCCCTCCTGCTTGTAACAACCTTTTATGTACTTGAAAACTGTTATCATGTTCCCTCTTACTCCTCTCTTTTCCAGACTAAACAAACCCAATTTTTTTTCAATCTTCCCTCATAGGTGATGTTTTCTATACCTTTAATCATTGTTGTTACTCTTCTCTAACTTTCTCCAATTTATCCACATCTTTCCTGAAATGTGGCGCCCTGACCTGGACACAATACTCCAGTTGAGGCCTAATCAGTGTGGACTAGAGCGGAAGAATTACTTCTCATGTCTTGCTTACAACACTCCTGTTAATACATCCCAGAATGATGTTTGCTTTTTTTTGCAACAGTATTACACTGTTTACTCATATTTAGCTTATGTTCCACTATGCCCCCCAGATCCCCTTCCATAATACTCCTTCCTAGGCAGTCATTTCCCATTTTGTATGTGTGCAGCTGATTGTTCCTTCCTAAATGGAGTACTTTACATTTGTCCTTATTGAATTTCATCCTCTTTACTTCAGACCATTTCTCCAGTTTGTCCAGATCATTTTGAATTTTAATCCTACCCTCCAAAGCACTTGCAAACCATCCGCAAATGTTATAAGTGTACTCTCTATGACATTATCTAAATCATTGATGAAGATATTGAATAGAATTAGACCCAGAACTGATCCCTGCAGGACCCCACTCGTTATGCCCTTCCAACATGACTGTGAACCACTGATAACTACTGTTTGGGAATGATATTCCAACCAGTTTTAAACCCAACGTATAGTAGCTCCATCTAGGTTGCATTTCCCTAGTTTGTTTGAGAAGGTCACGCAAGACAGTATCAAAAGCTTTACTAAAATCAGGATATACCACATCTACCACTTCCCCCCCATCCACAAGGCTTGTTACGCTGTCAAAGAAAACTATCAGGTTGGTTTGACGTGATTTGTTCTTGAGAAATCCATGCTGACTGTTACTTATCAACGTATTATCTTCTAGATGTTTGCAAATCACTTAATTCTTTGCTCCATTATCTTTCCAGGCACAGAAAGTAAGCTGACTGGTCTGCAATTCCCTGGGTTGTCCTTATTTCCCTTTTTATAGTTTGGCACTATCTTTGCCCTTTTCCAGTCTTCTGGAATCTCTCCCATCTTTCATGACTTTTCAAAGATAATGGCTAATGGCTCAGATATCTCCTCAGTCAGGCTAGGTCTACACTACGGGGGGGGGTGTCGACCTAAGCTACGCAACTTCAGCTACGTGAATAGCGTAGCTGAAGTTGCATATTTTAGGTCGACTTACCTGGCAGTGAGTACAGCGGCGAGTCGACAGCTGCCATGCCGTCGTCGACTCTGCTTCCGCCTCTTGCCGCGGTGGATTTCCGGAGTCGACGGCAGAGCTATCGGGGATCGATTTTGTCACGTCTTCACTAGACGCAATAAGTCGATCCCCAATAGATCGATTGCTACCCGCCGATTCGGCGGGTAGTGAAGACGTGCCCTCAGTTCCTCGAGTATTCTAGAATGCATTTCATCAGGCCCAGGTGACTTGAAGACTTCTAATTTGTCTAAGTAATTTTTAATTTGTTCTATTCCCATTTTAGCCTCTGATCCCACCTCATTTTCACAAGCATTCACTATGTTAGATGTCGAATCACCACCAACTTCTTGATGAAAACTGAAACAAAGAAGTCATTAAGCACCTCTGCCATTTCCGTATTTTCTGTTATTATTTTCGCCCCCTCATTGAGTAATGGTCCTACCCTGCCCTTGGTCTTCCTCTTGCATCTAATGTATTTGTAGAATGTTTTCTTGTTATCCTTTATGTTTTTAGCTAGTTTGATCTCATTTTGTGCCTTGGCCTTTCTAATTTTGTCTCTACAAACTTGTGTTATTTGTTTATATTCATCTTTTGTAATTTGACATAGTTTCCACTTTTTGTAGGATTCTTTTTAGCTATTTAGATCATTAAAGATCTCCTGATTAAGCCAGGGTGGTCTCTTGTCATAGTTCCTAGCTTTCCTATGCAGTGGGATAGTTTGCTCTTGTGCCCTTAATAATGTCTCCTGGAAAAACTGCCAACTGTCTTCAACTGTTTTTCCCCTTAGACTTGCTTTCCATGGGATCTTACCTACCAACTCCAAGTTTGCTAAAGTCTGCCTTCTTGAAATCCATTTTCTTAATTTTGCTTTTCTCCCTCCTACCATTCCTGAGAATCACGAACTCTATCATTTCATGATCACTGTGGTGGGGCGACTACCCCACACCCAGAGAGATGGGGCTGCAGCAGGCCTAGGCACCTGCATAGACTTGCGGCCAATCAGGAGAGGGCTTACTGGGAGCCAATCAGAAGGCAGATTGGAGCCAGCCAATCAGGGCCCGGCTTAGCCATATAAAAGGCTGCCCAGAGCAGGAGCGGTCAGTCTGTCCCAGGCCTTCAGAGGGGAAAGTCTGTCTCCAGAGCTGGGAGGCCAGCATCACGGACAGCGCAGTGCAGGCCAGCCTGAGAGAGTGGGAGAAGGCCCTACTCCATAGCCTGCTAGGCGGCAGGCCTGGGAGGAGGAGGCCTAGCGTAGTGAAGGGCTGTTGGGGAAGTGGTCCAGAGGGATAGTCAGAGGAGGAAGGAGAAGGAAGACAGTGGGACTGTCGCCCGAGGGCCTCTGGACCGGGACTCAGAGTAGTAGGCGGGCCTGAGTCCCCCCCTTTTGTCCCCCCTTTGTTTGCTGTGCTGCCCTACGCACAGCCACAGGCCGCAGGGAGCGGCTGGCCAGAACCACGCCTGGTCCTGGACTGTGAGGATTGGACTCGAAGGCGTGGGGCTGTTGTTTACCTCCCCCCCGGAAGGGGGTGTGAATGGACCAGGGAACACTGTCGGAGGGCAGTGCTCCGGAAGAGGACGCCGTACGTGGAGAGCAGCGCAAACTCGCGCACCCAACGAAGGCGAGACGACAGGCGGGACGCCACCCAAAGAGGGCGCTTTACTGGCTAAAACTAATTCCCCGAGACGACCAGGAGGAGGCGCCGCCGCGGTGACCTACCGACCCTGTCACAATCACTTTCACCCAAGTTGCCTTCCACTTTCAAATTCTCAAACCAGTTCCGCCCTATTTGTCAAAATCAAATCTAGAACAGCCTCTCTCCTGGTAGCTTACTCCACCTGCTGAAATTAAAAAAAAAGGTCTCTAATACATTCCAAAAACTTGTTGGATAATCTGTGTCCTGCTGTGTTATTTTCCCAACAGATGTCTGAGTAGTTGAAGTTCCCCAAGTCCTGTGCTTTGGATGATTTTGTTGGTTGTTTAAAAAAAACTTCATCCACTTCTTCGTCCTGGTTAGGTTGTCTGTAGTAGACCTTCTCTTCATGTGTCTGTATAACAATGCCTGCATTGTTTTCACTCTATGCATCTGAAGAAGTGGGTTGTTACCCATGAAAGCTTATGCCCAAATAAATCTGTTATTCTTTAAGCCACCAAACTCCTTGTTGTTTTTTTGGATACAGACTAACACAGCTACCCCCTGATACTTGACACCATGCAAGGCACTGAATTTAGCCGTATGGAGTGGAAATCCATCAACTTCATCAAAAAACTCACACAGATACAGACAGACATCATCTTCCTCTCTGAGTGCAAACAGATAGACATCATACCAAATGGACTGAAGGTAAAAAATCCATTGCAATTGACATACTACACTGACTATGGTGAGAGACTGTGCCACACACTCTCAAAGAAACTGAGGAACCACGGGATTAGCATACTGTATAGCAGACAGGAGAAGATCAAGAATGAGCTCTCAAAACTGCAGACTCTCATACAAAATGAACTGTAGCAGGGTGGTCACCCCACTCCTGCCCTGAAGGGCATAAAACAGCCCTGGGAGAGGGCTGCAGTGGGGAAAACCCAGGCTGATTGGGGGAAGCAGCCACAGGTGGGGCCATGCCCCAATCAGGCCACAGCTGGCCCTATAAGAGGGCTGAGGACCAGAGGCTAAGACAGAAACTCTCTCTCTAGACTTTTGAGAGAGGAGGACCTGGCTGCCTGGGAGCTGAGCAGGGTACCTGAGGTGGAGCAGTGCTGCGGAAGGGCAGAGGGAGCTGGGGAGCTCCAGTCTAGCAAAGCCCCAGGCTGCAGGTTGAGTTGAAGGCCCACAAAGTTACTAGGGCTGCAGAGGGGCGGCTCAGGAATATGCAGAAGCAGCTGGTCCAACCCCCCCTTGCCGATGATGAGTGATTTATAGACTGCAGTCTGCCCCAGGGAGCGGAAGCTAGATGATGACTGGAAATAGCCACTGAGGCAAGGTGGGGATAGAGGATTGGGGGTTCCTCTGGGTGGGGTGACCCAGACAGAGGGGGTACTGCGGTGGGCAGAACCCCTGGGCAAAGGGCACCGGGAGGGACACAGGGGCTAATTCCCTGGACAACCAGCAGGAGGTGCCGCGCCGGTGAGTCATCACCCTGCCACACCAACTTCCACATGGCTGGACTTTACAAAAATGAGACAAGCCATTTACAACGCACACTTCACTTCTCTACAGAGGATAAAGGACAGTAAACTATCTAAACTCCTACATGCCGGGGCTACAAGAGTGGTACCCTTAACTCACCCAAGAATATTGTTAATATAGCCAACCACACACTTAGTCCTATGTCAGGAACTCTCTTTTTACCCCACCACCGCCACGAATGTGATACTGTTCTAGAAGATCAGGAAGAAGGTGATCTGGAAGCCTACTTTCGTCATCTCTGACTCAAGGAATATTTTCAACACACCACTGAACAGTGCACTGACCCACAGGAACTCTCCTACCCAACTCTACAAGAAGAATAATTCTGAGTGGACTCCTCCTGACAGTTGAAATGACAGACTGGACTTCTACATAGAGTGCTTCCACAGACGTGCACAGGCTGAAATTGTGAACAAACAGCATCACTTGCCCCACAGAACGCAATGCCATCCACAACCTCAGAAACAACTCTGACATTCTAATCAAAGGGACTGACAAAGGAGGTGCTGTAATCATAATGAACAGGTCGGATTATGAACAGGCGGCTGCCAGGCAACTGTCCAACACAACCTACTACAGGCCACTATCTTCCGATCCCACTGAGGAGTACCAAAAGAAACTACACCATCTGCTCAAGAAACTCCCTGCTGTAGCACAGGAACAAATCTACTCGGACACACCCCCAGAGCCCCGACCAGGGGCATTCTATCTGCTACCCAAGATCCATAAACCTGGAAACCCTGGACGCCTCATCATCTCAGGTACTGGCACTCTTACAGCAGGATTGTCTGGCTATTTGGACTCTCTCCTCAGACCCTATGCTACCAGCACTCCTAGCTATCTTTGAGACACAACTGACTTCCTGAGGAAACTACAATACATTGGTGATCTTCCTGAGAATACCATCCTGGCCACCATGGATGTAGAAGCTCTTTTCACCAATATTCCACATGAGGATGGACTACAAACTGTCAAGAACAGTATCCCTGATGAGGCCACAGCACACCTGGTGGCTGAGCTTTGTGACTTTGTCCTCACCTACAACCATTTCAGATTTGGAGACAACTTAAACCTTCAAGTCAGCGGCACTGCTATGGGTACTCGTATGGCCCCACAGTATGCCAACATTTTTATGGCTGACTTAGAACAACGCTTCCTCAGCTCGCATCCCTTGGTGCCCCTCCTCTTCTTGCACTACACTGATGACATCTTCATCATATGGACCCACGGGAAGGAGGCCCTTGAAGAATTCCATCTGGATTTCAACAATTTCCACCCTACCATCATCCTCAGCCTGGACCAGTCCACACAAGAGATCCACTTCCTGGACACTACAATGTAAATAAGTGATGGTCACATAAACACCACCCTATACTGGAAACCTACTGACCGCTACACTTACTTGCATGCCTCCAGCTTCCATCCAGGACACATCACGCGATCCATTGTCTACAGCCAAGCTCTAAGATACAACTGAATTTGCTCCAATCCCTCAGACAGAGACAAACACCTACAAGATCTTTATCAAGCATTCTTAAAACTACAGTACCCACCTGGGGAAGTGAGGAAACAGATTGACAGAGTGAGACTGATACCCAGAAGTCACCTACTACCGGACAGGCCCAACAAGGAAAATAACAGAACACCACTGGCCATCACATACAGCCCCCAGCTAAAACCTCTCCAGCACATCATCAACGATCTACAACCTATCCTGGAAAACAATCCCTCACTCTCACAGACCTTAGGAGGCAGGCCAGTCCTTGCTTACAGACAACCCCCCAATCTGAAGCAAATACTCACCAGCAACTACACACCACTACTCAAACACTAACCCAGGAATCAATCCCTGTAACAAACCTCGTTGCCTACTCTGTCCCCATATCTACTCTAGTAACACCATCAGAGGACCCAACCACATCAGCCACACCATTAGGGACTCATTCACCTGCACATCTACTAATGTTATATATGCCATCATATGCCAACAATGTCCAACTGCCATGTACATTGGCCAAACTGGACAGTCTCTACGTAAAAGAATAAATGGACACAAATCAGACATCAGGAATGGTAACATACAAAAGCCAGTAGGAGAGCACTTGAATCTTCCTGGACATTCTATAACAGATTTAAAAGTAGCTATACTTGAACAAAAAACTTCAGAAACAGACTTCAAAGAGAAACTGCAGAACTAAAATTCATTTGCAAATTTAACACCATTAATTTGGGCTTGAACAGGGACTAGGAGTGGCTGGCTCATTACAGAAGCAACTTTTCCTCTCCTGGAATTGACACCTCCTCATCTATTATTTTGAGTGGACTACATCCACCATGATTGTATTAGCCCTGTTAACACTGGTTCTCCACTTTTGAGGTAACTCCCTTCTCTTTATGTGTCAGTATAACAAGGCCTGCATCTGTAATTTTCACTCCATGCATCTGAAGAAGTGGGTTTTTTACCCATGGAAAGCTTATGCCCAAATAAATCTTAGTCTTTAAGATGCCACCAGACTTCTTGTTGCTTTTGTAGCAGACCCCTATCATGACATCACACATGTTTTTTACCTCTTTTATCCTTACCCAGAGACCTTCAACAAGTCTGTCTCCTATTTCCATCTCTACCTCAGTCCAAGTGTATACATTTTTAATATATAAGGCAACACCTCCTCCCTTTTCCCCATGCCTGTCTTTCCTGAGCTAGCTGTACCCTGTTATACCAATATTCCAGTCATGTGTATTATCCCACCAAGTCTCGGTGATGCCAACTATGTCATAGTTTTGTTTATTTACTAGCATTTTGAGTTCTTCCTGCTTATTCCCCTACTTCTTGCATTAGTATACAGACATCTAAGATACTGATTTGATTCCTCCCACTCCCAGTTCTGTCCTGTCTCTCCTTTATCCCTGCTATAACAGCCCATATTTGCCTCCCAAGTTCTGACCCTTCTCCCAGGTCACCTGCCACCTTCAAACTTAGTTTAAAGCCCTCTTCACTACGTTAGCCAGTCTGTATCCAAATGTGCTCTTCCCCTTCCTCAATAGGTGGACCTGATCTCTGTTTAGCAGTCGTTCTTCCTGGAACTGCATCCCATGATCAAGAAAACTAAGTCCTCCTGGTGACACCATCTTCGCAGCCAGGCATTCACCTCCAGGATGCATCTGTCTCTGCCTGGGCCCCTACCCTTGACCAGAAGGATCGAAGAGAACACCACCTGCACTCTGAACTCCTTCACCCATACTCCCATGGCCCTGTAGTCACTTCTGATTTGCTGAGGGTCATATCTTGCAGTATCATTAGTGCCACATGGATGAGTACCATGGGATAGAAGTCCAGGGCTGGATGATCCTCAACAATCCCTCTGTAATGTCTCGGATATGGGCCCCTGGCAAGCAGCATACCTCCCGGGATGCCATGTCAAGGCAACAAATGGTGCCTCCATCCCCCTCAGAAGAGAGTTACCAACCATCACTACCCTACATTTCCTCATGGTAGTGGTGGCTGCAATCCTCCCAGCCTTAGGGGTACATGGCTTCTCCTCCTCCACCGTTGGGGGTGATTCCTTATCACTTGATGCCAGGGCAGCATATCATTTTTCCATCACCATGGTGGGTGGGTTGGGAGTAGGGGTGGAGCACTGCCTGCTGCCAGAAGTAACCAGCAGCCAGTGTTCTCCCTATGACAGAGCCATATCCTCCTTCCCCGGTGGTGTGACAGCCATCCTCTGTAGCTGGATAGCTTCGTCGACCTTAGATGTCTCCATATTCATAGTGTCAATGAATTCCTCGTGGGCATGGATGCTCCTCAGCCTAGCCACCTCCTCCTGTAGCTCTCCCACCTACTTCCTGAGAGATTCCACCAGCAGGCACCTTTTGCACTGGATGGTCCCCCCAGCCTGGCTTTCTGTGAGTGGGAAATGCAGGCCACAGTCTACAAATCCACATCAGGATCTAGGTAGAGGCATCTATGGTTAGGTTATCTGTCCAGATACAGGTGCAGGGGGAGGAGACAGGAGCAGTGTTGGCACAGGTGATGCGCCCCTTCCTAACCATAGTGATTATATCATGACTCCCTCCTTCAAACTCCCATTTGCTAACTCCCCTTGGTCACTTAGCCTCTGGCTTTTAAGGCCTATTCTCCTAGGTCAGCCCTACCCCCTTGTTAATCACACAGGGAGAGGGTGATCACAAGGCTGATTGAGGCTGATCAAAGATGATCAAGGATGATCCAGGGAACAAAGGCTCAAACAGTCCCCAGACACACAATCCCAACTGACGCAGTAACTGAGATAACTGGAATAACCTGAAAGAGAAAGAAAAACACAAACATAAGTAATCACTGACATATACATATAACAGGCAGGACTGGTAGTATCATCTATTATTAAATTGGCCAAATACTTCCCAGTATAACACCTGATTTTCAGTTGCTTATCACTTTGTCAAACTTTAAACATTAAGGCTTACATTTTCTAATCCAGCTGTCTACTTAAGATTAAAAAAAAAAAAAAAAAAAAAACACCTGTAACCAAAATGGTTTAAGTCATTTTCAAGAATGAGACTAGAGAAATATATGTTGTTTCCCCCCATGGTTGACCTTTCCTTTGGAAAGCTATTGTGACACCATGAATTGAGGCAGGAACTTAAAATTTGGCAAGAAAGGGGTCTCCATTGTGTCAGGAATGTTCCTTTTGCCATCCCTATGAAAAATCTGACAATATTTGGCCAAGTTATAAGACTTTTAAAAGTGACGATTTTCCACATGGTTGGTAGAGACTTCTTTGATTTTAGCACTAAAATTGCCACAGATTCCATCCTCACTGAGCTCCCAGTTCTGGAGGGTAGAGACTATGATGGGGTGGGGAAGGAAACTGGGACTGGGAGTTGGGGATAAAAAAAGGCTGGGACTGATTAGGCAAGGAGGCTGGGCTGCAACTGTGAGCCAATGGGGAAGGCTGGGACTGGGAGCTGGAGTGAAGAAGGGAAGGCTGGAAATGATTGGGCAAAAGGACTGGGACTGGAACCAGTAAGGGAAATGCAGGAGGACAGGGAGTAAGTTGACTGGGTGGGGGAAACAGAGATCAGTCAAGGAGCTGAGGGGATGCAGACTGGCTGGACAAAGAGACTGAGACTAGGAAACAGTATGAGGGGGATCGAGATGAGTGGAGAAGGGAGAGAGATCTGACAAGTTGCTGGATTGCCAGAGAATTGGGACTGGCTGGGCAAGGAGACTGGGACGAGGAGCTGGGACAGGGGTGGAGAAGAGACAGGACTGGGATAAAGACAGATTGTAAATATGTGGCTAAAGTAATCAAGCTTGGGAAGATTGTGTGGGCAGGACAGGCTGTGCCTACTAGAATACACTCCTCTGTAGAGCCTGGGATAGAATCCAAGTTTCCTGATACTCACCATTCCTCTGCTGTTAGCAAACATCAGTGAAACCCACTGGTAAAATGTGTGCAACATCCCCTTCTAGAGCTGGTGCACATAGAGGATAACAATCTACTACTGCTACCAGTTACTCGCTTAGCTCCCCTGTCAGAAGTCTGGGTGGTGGATCTAAAAGTTCTAGATCTGCTGATGGACCATGTGGGTGTCAGTATGATGTCATATGATGGAATTTCTGGTGTTTTTTTTTGTGTTAAAAGAACATTATTTAAGTTGCAACACTAAGCACTCAAAAAATAGGAAATGCCAGAAGTAAGATTACCTTTGAAACTTTATTTTGATCCCCTTGTGTATTAAGATACAGTGTTTCATTACATGTTCACATACCATTTGTTTCTATGGGACCATTGCTTCTTTCAGTGCACAGCACAAATGTGAGTTGGGATGAATCAGAGTTGTGTACTGAAGGAGGCTGTCATCTGAGTGACTCCTGCCTCATTTGTGGCAGAAGTTGGAAGAGAAAGTAGGGCCTCATGGTTAAGTCAGCTGAATGCTGCCCTGGAGAACTGGATTTTATCCCTGCCTCTCTTACAGAGTTCCTGTGTGATACTGAACAAATCACTTACACCAAACTTTTCACAGATGGTCACTAATTGTGTGTTCCTTATTTTCTGGGTGCCTAACTTGAAACCCTGGGGCCTGATTTGCTGAAGTGCTGTGCAGTCACAGCTGCAACTGAAGTCAATAGGTGCTGTGCTTTGAGAATATAAAGTGAGCCAGTTAGCTATAATGCTATGTTCTCTGAAAAATCAGGACCTAGTCATCTCAAATTGGAAATCCAAAATTAGAGATACTTTTGACCTTGAGCTGTCTGTGCCGCAGCTCCCCATCTGTTGTGAGGCTAAATTAATGTTTGTGGAGCACTCAGATATTATTGTGATAAGTGCCATAGAAAAGTCCCTGTGGAAACCAATAAGTCTATCTTCAGAGCAGGATTTCAACAGTGTGCAGTAAACAAGGCTTAGAGATATAGACTCATATACTTTAAGGCCAGAAGTTACCTTCATGATCATCTAGTCTAATCTCCTTTTACACCTTAGGCCACAGAACCTCCCCCTCCTGTAACAGACCCATTAGACAATGAGGATAAAACAAAATATTGAATAGCTGTTCATGAAGTGAGCACCATTAGTTCTGTTCACTGAATGAAGCAGGGGTCCTGTGGAAACAGCAGTATGTGATTATGTAATTAAAGACTATCATAAAGACTCATCATTGGGGGGATGTCAAACCCCGATGTTCGCTGAGATTTCTCAGGATCTATTCTCAGTCCCCCAAAAGGCCCGGAAGACAAAAAAAGAGAGGAAGGCTGTGAAGGCCTTGGGAACTCAGATCCTTCCCCAGGGCCAGAAGACCGCCCTAGTAGGCAGGGGGACACGAGCAGCCAACAGAGAAACTACCAACATGGAAGGTGAGCTGGAGGCTGGCCCCAGCCATGACAGCGGTGAGCCTTTGGAAGAAGCAGAAGCTGGCCCCTGGGAGCTCAAACAGGTTAGTCCTGGGAGAGAGACTTTCAGGCGGGACCAGGCAGAGGACCCTAGATATGATAACGTCAGGAAAGAGATGGCTGAGATAGATGGGATACCAGTGGAGGGGAAGGTCCGGGGTCCAGGACCTTACTTTATAATGAAGAAAGATCTCCTGTACCGCGTGGTGCAAATGCAGGAGCAGGAGATGCATCAACTTCTGGTGCCACGAAAACATCAAAAAGCCATATTGAGCCTCGCCCACAGTCACCTGTTTGGAGGACACCTAGGGGTAGAGAAAACCCAGGCACGGATCCTGTGGAGGTTCTTCTGGACAGGAGTACATGAAGATGTCCGGCGATACTGCACCTCTTGTCCAGAGTGTCAGCTACATAGCCCTCGCCCGCACTTGCGGGCCCCTTTGATACCTCTTTCAATAATAGAGGTACCATTTGAATGCATAGCCATGGATCTGATTGGGCCCCTAGAGAAGACAGGTAGGGGCCACCAACATGTGCTTGTTGTAGTAGACTATGCAACCCGATACCCGGAAGCCGTCCCCCTACGCAACATGGCTTCCAAGACAATAACTAAGGAGCTACTACAGATCTTTTCCCGGGTTGGGCTACCTAAGGGGATACTGACTGATCAAGGGACACATTTCATGTCCAAGTTGATGAAAGATCTCTGTTCATTGCTCCATGTACAAGCCCTACGGACCTCTGTATACCACCCTCAAACAGACGGCCTTCTGGAAAGGTTCAATAGGACCCTCAAGGCCATGATCAGGAAAGTGGTGAGCCGGGATGAGAAAGATTGGGATATCCTACTGCCTTACCTCATGTTCGCCATCCTGGAAGTCCCACAAGCCTCCACAGGTTTCTCTCCGTTCGAACTACTATATAGGCGTCACCCCCGAGGCATATTGGATATAGCCAGAGAAGCCTGGGAAGAGGAGCCAAATCCCGGAAGGAACATAGTCGAGCATGTACTGCAGATGAGGGATCAGATAGCCCGAGTTACACCCATTGTACGTGAACATTTGGAGAAAGCACAGGAAACCCAACAAACCCATTATAACCACCAAGCAAAGCTTCAACAGTTCCAACCAGGGGATCGAGTGATGGTCCTGGTGCGCACAGCAGAAAGTAAGCTGTTGGCCCAGTGGCAGGGACCCTATGAAGTGATCGAAGCCGTGGGAGAAGTAAACTATAAGGTGTGGCAGCCAGGCTGAAGGAAACCAGAGCAAATTTACCACATCAATCTTCTAAAACCTTGACATGATCGAGAGGCATGCTTAGTCACCCAGGAGACCCTTCCCCAGGAGGATAACTTACATGAGCAAGTGAGGATATCACCCGACTTGACACTGATCGAAAAGATTGAGGCAGCCGAAATGATTAATCGCAACCGAGATGTGTTCTCTACGAAACCGGGGTGGACGACTGAGACCTATCACCATATCCGCATGATCCCCGGAACCAAGGTAACATTGAGACCCTACTGAATCCCAGCAGCTAAAAGAGAAGAAATCAAGACCGAAGTAAAGAAAATGTTAGAATTAGGAGTTATTGAAGAATCTTACAGTCAGTGGTGCAGTCCAGTTGTTCTAGTGCCTAAACCTGACGGTACCATGAGATTCTGTAATGACTTTTGCCGACTGAATGAAGTATCCCAATTCGATGCATATCCCATACCACGCATCGACAAACTGGTTGACTGACTGGGTAGTGTCCGATTCTTGACTACACTGGATCTGACAAAAGTGTATTGGCAGATTCCCCTGACCAAAGACGCTAAAGAAAAGACAGCGTTCTCCACTCTGGACGGGTTATTCCAGTACACCGTACTCCCTTTTGGGCTACATGGGGCCCCGGCCACATTCCAGCGCCTCATGGATAAGCTGCTGCGCCCACATACTAGTTATGCAGCCGCATACTTAGATGATGTCATCATCCATACGCCAGACTGGGGAAAGTTGAGGCAGTACTGCGCACCTTAAGGCGGGCTGGCCTCACTGCTAATCCCACTAAATGCGCCATAGGGCTAGCAGAGGCTAGGTACCTGGGATATATTGTAGGGAGGGGCATAGTGAAGCCCCAAACGAATAAGCTAGAGGAGATTGAAAACTGGCCCCAGCCGACCCAAAAGAAGCAGGTCCGCATGTTCCTAGGCATGGTAGGCTACTACCGACGTTTTATTCCCCATTTCGCCACTAAGGCAAGTCCCCTAACAGACCTGGTGAAGGCCCGAGGTCCAGACATGATGAAGTGGACCGATGCAGCAGAGGGGGCATTCATAGAGCTTCGGACGGCCCTCTGTAATGACCCTGTACTCATAGCCCTGGACTTTAACAAGGATTTTATCTTACAAACAGATGCTTCCGAGGTGGGGTTGGGGGCAGTTCTGTCACAAATGGTGGGGGAAGAGGAACACCCAATCCTCTACCTAAGCAGAAAGCTTCTCCCAAGAGAACAGAAATACACAATAGTTGAGAGAGAATGCTTTGCTGTCAAATGAGCCATGGAGACACTGCGCTATTACCTCTTAGGCCACTGATTTACTCTTGTGACAGACCATGCACCCCTCCAGTGGATGCAGCGGAATAAGGAAAAGAACGCAAGGGTCACTAGGTGGTTCTTATCCCACCAACCATTCCAGTTTTGCATTAAGCACAGGGCTGGATGCCATCATGGCAACGCTGATGGTCTGTCACGAGCACACTGCCTGGTGTTCCAAGTTGCCCAACTCTATGGTGTTGAGCAGAGAGGGGGGGATATGTGATGGGGCAAGGCCAGATGACTACAGTAAAGTAGTGAGGAACAGGTATGTTAGCCCCAGGCTAAACAAATCCCTGGTACCATGGTAACCAAATGGCAGTTGCTCCAGGTTAATCAAGACACCTGGGGCCAATTAAGATCCTTCTAGAAGGCAGGAGAGACAGCTAGATTGATTGGGACACCTGAAGCCAATTAAGGACTGGCTGGAACTAGTTAAAAGCCTCTCAGTTAGTCAGTGTGGTGTGGGTGTCAGGAGCTATAGGAGGGAGCTGTGCTGTTGGAGGAACGAAATAGTAGGAAGCCATATCAGGTGCAAGGAAGGAGGCCCTGAGGTAATTGTGAAGAAGATATTGAGTGGGGGCTGCTGTGGGGAAGTAACCCAGGGAATTGTACATGCTCTAGTTCCAAAAGTCAGATTTCATAGCTGCTAAGTTTAGGGTCCCTGGGCTGGAGCCCGGAGTAGAGGGTGGGCCCGGGCTCCCTCCCCCCTTCCTGATTAATCATTGATACTGGGAGACAACAGAGACTGTGTGAGGGAGGGTTGTTTCTCCTCACCTCCCTTGCTGGCTTATGATGAAAATGGCTCAGTAGACTGTGACCCTTGCCTCTAGAGAGAGAAGGGCTATGTGGAGGGTCACAGTGAGCCTCTGAGGCTAGCAAAAATCCATCAGGAAACGCAGGACCCACGGAGTCAAGGACAGAACTTTGTCACAATATGTACCAGGGGGCTGAACTGATGTTTCACAAGCAACCTTAATTCTGTCATTTCTTAACTTTTTAGTGTTTGACTTTGCAATCTTAATGTTCTTTTAATGTAGATTTTATATGTGTGTTATATATTTGCAATCTGAAATCTCTGCATATTTAATAGTACAGTGATATATATATATTTAATTTAGAGCTCACTCTCTCTGGATTCAGAAAAGAAGATAATTGGGCTTTCAACCTATGTCACAGCTCTCTAAAATGCAGACTATCCTTTAAAATTCCATGCCCGGGAGAACTTTTAGTTAATGTGTTTCTCTGTTCTCCCACCAGCCATTCTGTAATCCTACAAAGGTGTAAAGGGCTTTGCATGCTGTTCTCCTTTCCCTTCTGTATGCTTTCTCTTCCTTGGTACTTTATATATTAAAATGTTAAAATAATAATAATAATAATAAATTAGTTTCCTTGCACTATATTTTTGGTGTACTTTAGTTTACTGGGAAGTTCCCATTGAGTACTTTATTCTGAACTCTCTCCAATTTGTCCACATCTTTCCCAAAGTGTGGCACCCAAATAGAGCAGAACTATTACATAGGACAGTCCTGTTAATACACCCCACAATGATATTAGCCTTTTTCACAACTCTATCATATTGGGCATACCTACATGGGAAAAAAAATCCTGTGGCAGCGAGTCTCAGAGCTCAAGTCTACAGACTCAGGATTAAACAGCTTGCACTACAGCACTAAAAATAGTCATGTAGATGTTTGAGCATGGGCTCTGAAGTCCAGGGTGTCAGGTGGGTTTCAGAGTCTGAGCTCCAGTCTGACCCTGGCTATTTCTAGAACTATAGCATGAGCCTGTAGACGCAGACTTTGAGATTCACTGATGTAGGGATTTTTTTTTCCCATTTAGACCTACCCATTGTTGATTCATAATCGAGCTGTGATTCCCTTCAGAAGGGAGTTCTTGCCCATCAGCTCCCTACACTTCTTCCTTTTGGATGTAGCAACTGTGAGCCTCCCAACCTGGGGGGCAGGTGGATTCTGATTCACTGGGGTTTGCTCCTCTCCTTCTGTTGCAAGTACTGCATACTGGTCTTACTGCAATAGACAGGGGACCTGCAAGGAGGGAGAGCGGAGGTGAAGCATTGACTACTGCCCGATGGGGGCAAGCAACCAGTCTCCTCTTTTTTAGCTAGTTAGTGAGCCATGGTGTCATTTAAAAAACCCTGGGCCTGAGCCATTGCAGCCACTATCAGGGATGCAGCTCTCATGGGTGATATCCTCTTCTTCTATTGACTATGTGAGTAATTTTCTTCATGGGTATTCTCCTTGTCTTGGGTTTGTATGAGCCCACAGGCAGCATGGCAGAAGTGGGTAAGACAGTTAGCTTCAAGCCCTATCCTTCATACAATGCTGTAATGACCATTACCAAGCACCATGTTCAGGGTCTTTAGCACCTAGAAGAAGGTCACAAAACAGACAGATATTTGTTCTGCTTCATATTCACCATATGAATCTACAATGATTTGGATGGCTGCCTCTAAGTCCTATTCATGGACAAGATTCATCAGACAAAGTTGATTTAGTCCAGTAACATCTTGCATAGTTGACTTTGAGAGGCATCTCAACTTTGCAGATCCACTTCCAAAACAGTTTTACACCTGGCAAGAGTGTCATTAGGGTACCCAATCTTCCCTCAATCAGTGAGTCCAGTACAGAGTCAATGTTGGTAGGCATCACAGTTCCAAACAGTAACTTGCTGAAAAGTAGCTTAAAGTCTAGTCAATATTTCATTGTAGTCTCTGATCTAGCCCGAGTTAGCCAATATCTGTCCTGACTGGCACTTCTGATATTAATGGACATCTCAGCTCTGAAGATCTGCTAGTGAGAAGTGGATGTTACTCCAATCTAGCAGCATCAAAGTCCGCAAACTTCATTGAGGTGAGGAAGTATGCAAAGGCCAGTACCTGAAACTTCTCAACAGAGCAGCCAATTCTCTTTCCTCTTCTGGAACCACTGTAGTTATCTGTAGTCGGCTAGTATCGTCCATCACAGATGTTTCCACATGCATCCGGTCGATATCTTTGTGCTCCTGGGAGTTGCTCACATGCTTCCTTTCATTTACAAACTTTTTCATATACATTCTTGAAATTTCCAGAGAATTTGGTAGCTTCATTCCAAACACTTCTTTTTCTTTCTTTTTTTTATTTCTCACAATAAAGACATAGTTGACCACCTTTCACCATGGAATATCTTTGTTCAAGTTTCTGTTTTCATTAAAATCCTTAATCAAATTTAAGGTTTTGATATAAGTATATTCTTGTAAAACATATTTTATTTTTGACCTTGTGCCATTTTTCATTCCTTCTCTGTAGGTTAGCAAAGCTATAAGCAAGGAAAGGAATGGAATAGCCATCCAATTAACCACAGAATATGAAAAGATCAAAGTAGAATAGCTCAAGATTTGCAGAATAAATGAGACATAAATTGTGATACCTCAGTCTCATCACAAAGATTCTAATGAAAAGAGAAAATGGGTCAACGCCAATCCCCTTTTGTGACAAAGAGAGCAAGAATGGTATAAACTTAACCTTAACCTCCTTGTTAAAGGTTTATCAGACTAATCTTATTGTCCTCCTTATCTGATGTTCCAAGGCACTTCAAGTTTACAGAGGGATCATTCACCTGATACCACACAGAAAATTGTTGTATTTTCTCTCTGTAGCTTCCATACTTGTTACTACGTATAAGTCAGAAAAAAAATTGCAATATATTAGACTTAGTTAAAAATTATATTGTCTATCACACACACAACAATGGGGAATAGCTTAATCCCTCCCCCTGTTAGAAGGAGCAGAGAGAATTCAAGGAACAGCTGGAGTGTAACTGACTTGTTGCTTGCAGAACTGAGTGTTAACTCTTTGAGCGCATGTGATTTGCTCTGTCACACTGATTGCAGGATTGAGTGTTATCTGAATGTTCTTACCTACAGCAGAACTGAATGTTCTTGATTAGGTTTTCTTTCTTTTCTTTCTCTCAAGTGGTTAGATAAGAGTTATTAAATATTTTGGCAGTTGCTTTAGTTGATTGTTGCTACTTTGAATGTAACAGTAAAGCTTGGTGTATGGAAAATCTCCTGCTGCAACTGTCATAGGAAAGTTATAAATAGATAGAGGGGAGCTAAGTAAAGCAGAGGAAGAACGATCAGCCTGAAGAAGGATGGTCTGGATGATGAATCCATCTCATCCCACTGAGCTCCCCACTCATCGAAGGGTAAGACTTGTGTTGGCTGTTATGGATAGCTAGCTTATAGTCAGGAAATCATTGTCTCTGGGTTGGCTCAATGGGAAGATTAGGATAAGGGCACATGATCATGGGATCATGACCTTATTATCCCTGTAGGAAACCACAACCTATCTACTGACCGGCCTGTGGGGTGAGGTATGTACCTCCTATCCAAAAGCAGCTTAGATAGGTGCCATGGAGGAATATATCCACAACTATATCGTGGAGCATGGTGGCACATTTTGGAAACAGGGACAGTTTCAGAGGAATAGCCTGGACAGAGTTAGAAAAGAAATGGCAGAATGATGCAATGGTCATAAGAAACTGAGTAAGAAAAGGAAAAGGGCAGCTTTATTCCAAGGTTAAAAAAACAGAGCAGTTAGAAGAAGAAAATAAAAAGGCCCAGTCACACTATGGCCCTAGAAGTTCAGAACGTGACAGATGCAGTTTAGCTACAGGCAATTAGAAATGCTTGTGATCATTGGCAGCAGTCATGTGCAGCTGTCACAGAAGAGTTAGAGAAAGTTAGAAATCAATTACAAGAGGTGCAGGCAATAAATAGAAGACATATAAAAGCTGCCCATCATATTAGATTGAATGCTGCTCATCATGATGTATGTGAAAGGAAATTTTACCAGTTAGAGGAAAAACTAAATAAATATTGAGGAGATATATATACACACATACAGAGAGCATAAACAGGTGGGAGTTGTCTTACCAACTCTGAGAGGCCAATTAAGTAAGAGGAAAAAAAACTTTTGAAGTGATAATCAAGATAGCCCAGTACAGACAGTTTGATAAGAAGTGTGAGAATACTTACAAGGGGAGATAGATTCAATGTTTGTAATGGCTCAGCCATTCCCAGTCCTTATTCAATCCTGAGTTGATTGTGTCTAGTTTGCATATCAATTCCAGCTCAGCAGTCTCTCGCTGGGGTCTGTTTTTGAAGTTTTTCTGTTGTAAGATAGCCACCCGCAGGTCTGACATTGAATGATCAGACAGGTTAAAGTGTTCTCCCACTGGTTTTTGAGTATTATGATTCCTGATGTCAGATTTGTTTTCCATTAATTCTTTTGCGTAGAGACTGTCCGGTTTGGCCAATGTACAGGGCAGAGGGGCATTGCTGGCACATGATGGCATATATCACATTGGTAGATGTGCAGGTGAATGAGCCCCTGATGGTATGGCTGATGTGAATAGGTCCTATGATGATGTCACTTGAATAGATATGTGGACAGAGTTGGCATCGGACCTAATCACATCAGCCATACCTCCCCTTGTAAGTATTCTCACACTTCTTATCAAACTGTCTGTACTGGGCTATTTTGATTATCACTTCAAAAGTTTTTTTTCTCTTACTTAATTGGCCTCTCAGAGTTGGTAAGACAACTCCCACCTGTTTATGCTTTCTGTATGTGTGTATATATATATCTTCTCAATATTTATTCCACTCTATATGCGTCCGAAGAAGTGGGCTGTAGTCCACGAAAGCTTATGCTCTAATAAATTTGTTAGTCTCTAAGGTGCCACAAGTACTCCTGTTATTTTTTGGATTAAGTTTAGAAGTGTGAGCAACAAGGGTGATGTCATGGTGGGAGTCTGCTATAGACCACCAGACCAGGGGGGATGTGGAGGACGAGGCTTTCTTCAGGCAACTAACAGAATTTATTAGATCACAGGCCCCGGTTCTCATGGGAGACTTTAATCACCCTGATATCTGCTGGGAGAGCAATACAGTGGTGCACAGACAATCCAGGAAGTTTTTGGAAAGTGTAGGGGACAATTTCCTGGTGCAAGTGCTGGAGGAATCAACTAGGGGCAGAGCTCTTCTAAACCTGCTGCTCACAAACCAGGAAGAATTAGTAGGGAAAGCAAAAGTGGATGGGAACCTGGGCGGCAGTGACCATGAGATGGTCGAGTTCAGGATCCTGAAACAAGGAAGAAAGGAGAGCAGCAGAATACAGACCCTGGACTTCAGAAAAGCAGACTTTGACTCCCTCAGGGAACTGATGGGCAGGATCCCCTGGGAAAATAACATGAGGGGGAAAGGAGTCTAGGAAAGCTGGCTGTATTTTAAAGAATCCTTATTGAGGTTGCAGGAAAAAAACATCCCGATGTGTAGAAAAAACAGTAAATATGGCAGGCGACCAGCTTGGCTTAACAGTGAAATCCTTGCTGATCTTAAATGCAAAAAAGAAGCTTACAAGAAGTGCAAGATTAGACAAATGACCAGATAGGAGTATAAAAATATTGCTGAGGCATGCAGGAGTGAAATCAGGAAGGCCAAATCACACTTGGGCCTGGTCTACACTATGACCTTAATTCGGATTTAGCAGCGTTAAATCGAATTAACCCTGCACCCGTTCACACAACGAAGCCATTTATTTCGAAATAAAGGGCTCTTAAAATCAATTTCTGTACTCCACCCCGACGAGTGGAGTAGCGCCAAAATCGATATTGTCATTTCGAATTAGGGATAGTGTAGCCGCAATTCGATGGTATTGGCCTCCGGGAGCTATTCCACAGTGCACCATTGTGACCGCTCTGGACAGCAATCTGAGCTCGGATGCACTGGCCAGGTAGACAGGAAAAGCCCCGCGAACATTTGAATTTTATTTCCTGTTTGCCCAGCGTGGAGAGCACAGGTAACCACAAATAGCTCATCAGCACAGGTAACCATGCAGGCCGATAATCGAAAAAGAGCACCAGCATGGACCGAACAGGAGGTACGGGATCTGATCACTGTATGGGGAGAAGAATCAGTGCAGGCAGAACTCCGTTCCAAAAGAGGAAATGCCAACTATTTGCCAAAATTTCCAAGGGCATGGTGGACAGAGGCTACAAAAGGGACACACAGCAGTGCTGCGTGAAAGATAAGGAGCTGAGGCAAGCCTACCAAAAAACAAAGGATGCAAACAGTCGCTCCAGGTCAGACCCCCATACATGCCGCTTCTATGATGAGCTGCTTGCAATTATAGGGATGGCCCCTACCACTACCCCACCATTGTCTGTGGATACCTGCAAGGCGGGAGTCTCACACAACAGGGATGAGGATTTTATGGATGAGGAAGATGATGATGAGGAGGAGGTTGAGGGTAGCGCACAGCAGGCAAGCAGAGAATCCCTTCTCCCTGACAGCCAGGAACTGTTCATCACCCTGGAGCCAATATCCTCCCAATCCTCCCAAGGCGGGCTCCCGGACCATGAAGCCAGAGAAGGCACCTCTGGTGAGTGTACCTTTGTAAATATAATACAGCATTTAAAAGCAAGCGTGTTTAATGATTAATTTGTCCTGAAGACTTGGGATGCATTCGCGGCCAGTATAGCTACTGGAAAAGTCTATTAACATGTCTGGGGATGGAGTGGAAATCCTCCAGGGACATCTCCATGAAGCTCTCCTGGAAGTACTCTAAAAGCCTTTGCAGAAGGTTTCTGGGGAGGGCAGCCTTATTCCGTCCTCCATGGTAGGACACTTTACCACACCATGCTTGCAGCAAGTAGTCTGGAATCATTGCAGAACAAAATGTTGCAGCGAATGGGCCTGGGCTTTGGTGGCATTCAAGCAACATCTGTTCTTTATCTCTCTGTGTTAGCCTCAGGAGAGTGATATCATTCATGGTCACCTGGTTGAAATACAGGAAATTTGTTCAAGGGGACATTCAGAGGTGCACGCTCCTGCTGGGCTGTTTGCCTTTGGCTGAAAAGAAATCATCCCCACTGTAAGCCACGCGGTGGGGGGAGGCCATTTCATGCTGAGCTGTTTGTGTTTGGCTGACAGGGATCTTCCCTGATACTAGACACGCAGCGGGGGCGGGGAGTGAAGTGATCATCCCAGAGAATTGGGGGGGGGGTTTGGATTGTGCTGCACATTCACCCTAAAACCGCAGCCCCTCCTTTTAAATGGCCAACCCAACGGGCTTTGCTTGGTATGGGAAAGAAGGGCGCTGCTGTTTGAAACCATTCCCACATGTTATGAAGGTTGAAGAAGCCGAAACCCTTTGCCTTACCATGGTTGCCGGCAAGCCGAATTCTGTTGCCCAGCTGAGCGTGTGTGATGTCTCACACCAAACCGGCAGGCACTCAATATGAGAGACAAAATGCAACCTTGTACCAAAAGCACATGTGCTATGTAATCTGAATTGCTTGATTCAGTGTGAAATAGTCTTCCCTTTGTTCTCTAAAATGTATTGTCATGAACAGACAGTTAGGGGTTAATGCCTCTTTTACTGGTAAAGGGTTAAGAAGTTCATCTAGCCTAGCTGACACCTGACGAGAGGAACCAATGGGGGGACAAGATTTTTCAAGAGGAAGGAGGGAAGTTTGTCCTTTGTTCTTCTCTCTTCATTAAGTTCTGTGCCGGAGTGAAAAGATCCAGGAATCAACCAGGGTAGTGAGTATTAGAGAAGGAATGAATTAGCTTATGTTTATTTCCTTTTGTGACTTTATCCCTCTAATGCAAAAAGACAATCAAATTGGGTTTTCTTTTGTGTAACTAAGGTTTTTGCCCAGGGAAAATCCTCTTTGTTTTGAATCTGTTGTCTGTGAGAGTAGCTTACATGCTAATCTCACAGAGGTATTTCTTTCACCCCTTTTCCTTAACTAAAAGTCTTCTTTTTAAGAACCTGATTGATTTTTTCTTGTTTTAAGATCCAAGGAGTTTGGATCAGTGTTCACCATGAAATTGGTGGAGAAGTCTCTCAATGCTACCCAGGGAAGGGTTATAGTACTTGGGAGGGAGATATTTTCAGGGGGCAGGGGGAAGACAAAGTTCCCAAATGACTCATAAACAGTTGTTTAAATGATTTGGTGGTGGCAGCATACTGATCTAAGCTGGTAATTAAGCTTAGGGGTTTTCATGCAGGTGCCCACATCTGTACGCTAAAGTTCAGAGTGGGGGTGAAACCTATGACAGTATCTTTTTAAATACTACTCTCTCTTTTTTTCCTTCCACAGCTGCAAATGTTTCTATGCTCCCCCTATCATCTCGGTCCCAGAGGCTAGCGCAGATTAGCAGGTGAAAAAAACACGCTCACGACAACATGTTCTCAGAGCTCATGCAGTCCTCCTGCACTGAAAGAGCTCAGCAGAATGCATTGAGGCAAACAATGGCAGAGTCCAGGAAAGCGTTAAATGAACGCGATGAGAGGAGGGAGGAGCACCCTGAAAGGAGGCAGGGTGCAATGCTGAGGCTAATGGGGGAGCAAACTGACATGCTCAGGTGTCTGGTGGAGCTGCAGGAAAGGTAGCAGGACCACAGACCACCACTGCAGCCCCTGTATAACTGCCTGCCCTCCTCCCCAAGTTCCATATCCTCCTCACCCAGGCACCCAAGAATGTGGGGGCGGGGAGGATACGGGCACCCAGCCACTCCACCCCAGAGGATTGCCCAAGCAACAGAAGGCTGGCATTCAATAAATTTTGAACTGTAGTGTGACCTTGTCCTTCCCTCCTCCCCTCATCCACCACCCCACCCTGTGCCTCCCTCCTCACTCACCCCTTCTGGGCTACCTTACGAGTTTTCCCCCTATATGTGTGATGAATAAATAAAGAATGCATGATTTGGAAACAATAATGACTTTTTGCCTTTGAAAACGGTGATCGAAGGGAGGACGTCGGTTGGCTTACAGGGAAGTAGAGTCAACCAAGGGGCGGGTTTTCATCAAGGAGAAACAAACATAACTGGTCACACCTTAGCCTGGCCAGTCATGAAACTGGTTTTCAAAGCTTCTCTGATGCGCAGGGCAGCCAGCTGTGCTCTTCTAATTGCCCTGGTGTCTGGCTGAGCGTAATTGGCCACGAGGCGATTTGCCTCAACTTCCCAACCCGCCATAAATGTCTCCCCCTTACTCTCCCAGATATGGTGGAGCATGCAGCAAGCAACAATAACAATGGGAATATTGGTTTTGCTGAGGTCTAACCTAGTCAGTAAACTGCGCCAGTGAGCTTTTAAATGTCCAAATGCACATTCTACCACCGTTCTGCACTTGCTCACCCTATAATTGAACTGCTCCTTACTACTGTCCACAGTGCCTGTGTATGACATCATGAGCCATGGCATTAAGGGGTAGGCTGGGTCCCCAAGGATAACTATAGGCATTTCAACATCCCCAACAGTAATTTTCTGGTCTGGGAAGTAAGTTCCTTCCTGCAGCTGTTCAAACAGACCAGAATTCCTGAAGATGCTCGCATCATGCACATTTCCCGGTGTGGGGAAATAGAACAGGGGGGCCTTCTTTTTAATAGCCAGAGCTGTGAATCTGAAGGCCCTGAAATAAACCCTCCAACAGAGATCTGGTATGCTGACTGCCCTTACACAGAGCAGTACAGGCCTAAGCCTGAGCAAGACTGAACAACACGGTTCTCTGCCAAACTCGGTCAAGGGTAATGGCTGGGGGGGGAGGGGGGTGGGGAGAAAAACACAGAACAATGCAAAAGGCTACAACAAGAAACTGCTTTAGCAACATAATAACCACAAGTTTATGAAACAGCTCGAAAAATAGAATATCCGCTTACATTAAGAAATTGCTTTTGCAAAGAGCTGATCATTCTTGCAATTGCCGCTATCTGCAAAATTTTCCAATTCCAGCTATCTGCAAATTAACCAATCATAGATCTTCTTTTGGCGTCCCATGATAACCCCCCCTTAACCCTTAACCGAAAAACCCCGGGAAATAACATGTGCCTTGCCGAGAAATGTACCCAAACTGGTGCCAAGTACCACCCCTGGGGAAAACCGCCAAGTGCCCCTCTACCCAAATAAACACCCACTTCTCGGAAAATAATGAGGAAGGTACCGGGGGGGGGGGGGGGACTGAGCCCAACCCGTTTCTTAACTCATGACGTATTGTTTGTACTTTGCTTGCAGTTTAATGAAATAAAAACCCGCCTGTGAGCGGCCCTCGGAGTGTCAGTTTTTGAACTGCACCCCAAACACGTTTGGTACATATTGCAATAAAGGCCTCAGGCTCTGAGTCTGTGAACTAAAATCAGTGCGTGGGTGATTCTTTCCACTACACCGGCCATCCCACACTGATGTCGGTGAAACATCCCTTGTGATCCACCAGTGCTTGCAGCACCATTGAAAAGTACCCCTTGCAGTTTATGTACTGGCTGCCAAGGTGGTCCGGTCCCAAAATAGGGATATGCATTCCGTCTATCGCCCCACCACAGTTAGGGAATCCCATTGCAGCAAAGCCATCCACTATGACCTGCACATTTCCCAGAGTCACTACCCTTGATAGCAGCAGCTCAGTGATTCCATTGACTACTTGGATCACAGCAGCCCCCACAGTAGATTTACCCACTCCAAATTGATTCCCGACTAACCGGTAGCTGTCTGGCGTTGCAAGCTTCCACAAGGCTATCACCACTCGCTTCTCAACTGTGAGGGCTGCTCTCATCTTGGTATTCTTGCACTTCAGGGTAGGGGAAAGCAAGTCACAAAGTTCCATGAAAGTGCCCTTACGCATGCGAAAGTTTCGCAGCCACTGGAAATCATCCCAGACCTGCAACACTATGCGGTCCCACCAGTCTGTGCTTGTTTCCTGTGCCCAGAATCGGCGTTCCATGGCATGAACCTGCCCATTACCACCATGATGTCCAAATTGCCAGGGCCCGTGGTTTGAGAGAAGTCTGTGTCCATGTCCTCATCACTATCGTGATCGCGGTGTCGTCACCTTCTCATCTGTTTTTGCAGGTTCTGCACATACTGCAGGATAATGCGCGAGGTGTTTACAATGCTCACAACAGCAGCGGTGAGCTGAGAGGGCTCCATGCTTGCCCTGGTATGGCATCTGCAGGAGAGTAGGAAAGCAGAGTTGCAGTGGAATCGGTGGATGACAACGGATGCCACAAGAATAGGTATTTATACAAAATGATGAGAGGACCTGCAAAGTGGATTCATGGCACCAGGAGAGCAGGAGATCAGCATTGCAGCGGAAGTGGTGGAAGATGACGGTTAGCACTGGGCACATTTCCCGAGGAAGAACACATGTACCTGGGAGCCCATGACAGACAACATGGAGAAATTCGCTATTGAGACAAGAGAGGCAGAGCTGAGTTGCAGCAGAAGCTGCGTATGATGACGGTTAGCAGTCCCACTGCACCGTCTGCTGACAGCAGCACCCAGGACACAACAGCAACGGAGTCAGTGAGCTGAGCTGAGCGGGCTGCACAGTTGCTGTGGTATGGCATCTGCACGGAAAAAAGGCACAAAACAATTGTCTGCCATTGCTTTCACAGAGGGCGGGACGACTGACAACATGTACCCAAAACCACCCGCCACAATGTTTTTGCCCCATCAGGCATTGGGAGCTTAACCCAGTATTCCAATGGGTGGCGGAGACTGCGGGAACTATGGGATAGCTACCGACAGTGCACTGCTCCGTAAGTCGATGCTAGCCTCAGTACTGTGGACGCACTCCACCGACTTAATGCGCTTAGTGTGGACATACGCAATCAACTGTATGAAATTGATTTCTAAAAATCAACTTCTATAAAATCAACCTAATTTCATAGTGTAGACATACCCTAAGGATGTGGGTCAAGCCCTATGGAATCAAGCATGAATGGATCAAGGATTTCAAATATTACACTATCAGATGTTAGAAATAATGGGATCACTGATAAACCTACTTGTGGGTAAGTTAAGAGCGCTGATAGATGTTCAGAGGAGTTTTAAAAGGAAATATATTTTGGGATCTAGCATGCTTGGAAGGAGAATCCTATGTGCAGGAAATCATTTAGGAAGTCATACTATTAGTAAAGCTAGGAGCATTGCCACCTGTTTTAAGCAATTGGATGCAGGGTCAGGTTTCCAACTATGCTTGGAAACATTGAGAATGGTGGTCGATTTTAACACATGGGTGTGCTCACCCACTGCAAAATGTAAGTCATGATCCTACATAACAGTACTAACCAAACAGTATATCCAGTAGTCAGTGTGGGAAAATTGATGAATAAATTAATCCTGCACCCAATAAAAAGGCCTCAGAGGTATTTTATAACTCAGCCCAAAGGAGGTAACCGAGCACATGGAAGATAAGGGATTTCTGTGCTGTGGATAGAGTGAAACCCAGACTAAAACTGGTCAGAGAGCTTTACTGAACTGTTTCTCCTTGAGAGGAAAGTAACTAAGGGAGGGTATATTTTGGATATGGATTTCAAAAGCATGTGCAGGAGACCCAAGTTGGAAGGTTTTATTTGTTATATACTCCTCCTCCTCCGTCAGCAGGATCTCTACTGAACACGTGTGCTCTGTCTGCACCATTTGATGTGTCACAAAAATTCCTACAGATGCTCATTATAGATAACTTTCTCAGTGAACAAGTTCTGTGATGACTGCTTAAGTCTTGCAGATTTCTTGTTAACATTATTTGGATATACACATGACTTTGCATAATCTCCTGATTGCTCACATTTGTTAATGAACTATTTAAGGCAATAGGGAAACATAGATGTATTATCTAGAATGTCACAGGTATCAGTTCAACACTTCATCAAAGCGATTGACTGCAGAGAAAGACCTTATACACAATAGTACAATAGTTCTGTCTCCCACTAGTTTGTGATACTGATCCTCTACATTTATCAGACTCCTCATTGAGCAGGAAACTCTCTGTGCATCATAAAGCAGGTGAATCATCTTCTAGGGCTATATGAAGGAATAGGGAACAGATATCACTGGTGACCAATAAGAGAAACAGTGCAGAGCCTAATTATGTGGTGATTACCCTCTGTTCTCTTCATGACTTTTTCAAATGTATTACTGATTAAATTGAGATATTTGATGTCAAAGGAACTACACTGCAATGCACACTTTAGAATGTTTGCATATTTATATATTTGTGGGAATAATATGAATGCTTATGTTAAAAAATTCTACACAAATACATGTTGCAAATTTTTAAAAGGTGTCACACAAGGTAATATTAATTGTCTTGCTTCTAGGTGCTGAGGGAAGCATTCAGCTGTATGTTAAGCTGATCAGATGCATGTTTATTTAATGTACTCTTTCAGGGTATGTTGGTAGAATTATTATCTTGATTTGAATCACATTTAAACAGACAGAGAAGCAGAGGTGTCACAGGGTTTATCCAGACATCTGATGTGGCAAACAGTTTGCGTTAAGTGGAAGTCATGTCTGCAAGGGAATGAACTGCAGAAGCTTAAGAAATGTTATGTGAGAGTGCAGTACAATATATATGGATTCAAATCCCCAGTTAAAGCAATGCACATAAAACAGAGTGCCTCAGATCAGGATAGGGATAATGAGTGCACAATGTTGGCAGAGATCAACAAGGCCATCTCTTCCATTAAAACAATAATGGAGGATTCAAACTACCCAAATATTAATAGCAGCACATCAGGAGGGTTTGGAGAAACAATTTCTCAACACCATAAATGGCTGAACCTTGGAACAAGTACTTCTGGGGCACACAAAAGAAGGATTTTCTCTGTTCTGTCACATTGATTGCTTTTCAATTTTACTATGATATGATAAAACAGTACAACTTCTGTAAGGAAAATTATGCCTCTCTAACCAATTTGAATTCTTTGAAGGAATCAAAAAATAGGGGAGAAAGTAGAGCCAGTTGATATAATGTATTTAGAATTTCATATATCTTTTGATAAAGTCCCCACATGCATCTATTGAGGAAAGTAAATCACCAAGGAGTCAGAGATAATAGAATGTGCGCAGTCTTCAATGTTAAGCGCGTGCTTACGTGTTTTGCTGGATTGGGGCCAGAGAATTTATCATGTTATAGGATTCAACTTTGGAGCTCATGCTACTACTGTTTTTATTTCTAACCATCTGCTTCATATATATCAGAATATATACATAAACTTACCGTTTATAGGAACCATAGTATAAAACATGATATAACTATGATTAAAACCATCATAACAGACAACTTACACTAATTTATGCCTGCTGACATTAATTCACATCCTCTATAAACTGTTTTCCCCCCACCTCTGTGTAAGTAAATGGCACTGATATCCAGATCCAATTTATGAAAACTGAAGCTGCATGGTCCTCCTTGATCTATCTTATGCCAAATACGAGCCAAAGTGCCAAAGTCCATGATAAACCAAAGAGAGAGTACTATGACCATCAGTTAAATTAAAATGGAATCACCCTGAGGCAACAACAAAAAAAATAAATACTGAAAACAGCAACATTCAACTTTTGCACAAAAGTTATTGAACTACAAAAGCGGACTATGTCCTGGATAAGTTGTACTCTCGAAAAGTAGGCTTTATATTGAAATAGTATACAGGGGCATCTTTAAAGCTATATTTATAATCTTTCCTTAACAAACCCACAATGTTCTGACTGGCTCAGCTTTTGGAAGGAGACACAGTGTGACATTGCACTCTATATGTTTATGGAAATTTGCTTATAAGTGTAAATATAACATAATTGGAATACGCTTTATGCTGTGGTCAGGAGAGACCTGATCCAGTAGAAGGATTTGTTACCAGGAAAAATGGTACAAGTAGAATTGGTGGGAGGTTACAAAGTCCTGTACCTTTAGCTAAGGTACACATGGAAACTGATGATTTACAGGCTGAACTAACTGTTGCAGCAGTGGCACACAATTTTGCACCGTTTCACTGGGAAATGATTTCTTTGATGTGGCAGAATCTGTCCCGGGGTTGTTAGCAGCAAGAAGAAATATTGTGCTGAAGGCCCCAGGCGGGAGGCTGAAGTCACATGTGCTGCTATGGGAATAGGAGAGTGTTTCTTTAATTCCTCTGTAGCAGTGGAGAATGCAGCTTTGGGGGCAGGGGTGGTCAAAACAAGTTCCTGCAGCACTGGGGCTCAAGGCAGGTCCCTGTGGGAAGGTCTGGATAGAGCCAGCTCCTGTCCTGGGATCATCTCCCTGGTGGAGGGGGATGTTCCACTAGGGTTACCATATTTTGAGTGTCCAAAAAGAGTAAACTCCACGGGGCCCTGGCCCCGCCCCCAGCCCCGCCCAACTCCACCCCTTCCCAAAGTCCCCGCCCCAACTCCGCCCCCTCCCCTGCTTCCCGCGAACATTTGATTTGCGGGAAGCCTGAAGCAGGCAGCAGGTAAGATGGGGGGGGGGGGGAAGGAGGCGCGGCCCAGTCTGGCCCCCACAACCGAGCGGCTCCCTCTAGCGGCCAGCCCCGGCCCCAGCGTCTCCAGCCTGGCTCGGCTCCTGGGGTGCTGGCCCCGGGCCAGCCCCCGGCCGAGCACCCCCGGCCCGTCCCCGGCCCCTGGCCCGGCATCCCCAGCCCCGGCCTGGCCCCCGGCCCAGCACCACTGGCCCAGCACTGCTGGCCCTGGCCTGGGCTCCGGCCCCCGGCCCAGCACCCCCGGCCCCGGCCCAGCACTGCCAGTCCCTGGCCCAGCAGCCCCGGCCCTGGCCCAGCACTGCCGTCCCCCGGCCCAGCACTCCCAGCCCCGGCCCAGCACCGCCGGCCCCCGGCCCAGCACCCCCAGCCCAGCACCCCCAGCCCCGGGCCAGCATCGCCGGCCCCCGGCCCAGCACCCTTGGCCCCCGGCCCAGCCCCCCCGGCCCCGCGCCCCCGGGCCAGCCCCCGGCCAAGCACCCCCGGCCCAGCACCGCCGGCCCCGGCCCGGCCCCCGGCCCAGCACCCAGCGGCACCGGCCCCTCCCTATTTTCACGGACATGTTCGGCTTTTGGGGATTTCCCCCCGGACGGGGATTTGAGACCCAAAAAGCTGGACATGTCCGGGAAAATCCGGACGTATGGTAACCCTATGTTCCACCTTGTAACAGGAAGGCCTTCACAGCTGCTGACTGCCAGGAAATGGCAGGTCAGCAGGGGACAGATCCTGCCCCGGGGTGCACAGAGACATGTATCCCGGGGATGGAAGTTGGGATTCTGACGACTGCTGCAGTTGGGACAGACCCCAAAGGTTCTGTAGTTGGCAGCAAGCCCAATCTGAGTGAAAGGGGAGATTTTGCTGGCCAGTAAAGGGTCTGTCATAGCTGGTAAGCTGTGAGCCCACAGCTGAATAAGGGTAACCTTCCCTTTTTGGGGACACAGGAGTGTCTGCCTCAGAGGGAGCCCAGAGAGGGAAATCAAGACGGGAGGTGAGGGGGGACAAGAGAGTCTGCCCTCCTTTTGTAGGGAGGCTTTTCCTCAGGAGGAGGGTGAAGGATCTGCATCTAAATTGTCAGACCCTTTACATATGAATCAGGTTTTTAGGGAAGACTGGGGGTCATATCTCCTGGAGGGGAGAGTCCACCCAGCTGATCTGTTGGGAACAGAGAGTGTGGTAACCCAGGGGATCTTACCAATCTAAAACACTCCATTAAAGGATGTTGTTCCTGCTACCCTGGTAAAAGATAGCACTGTCTCTTCAAGGCTGGGGGGAGAAAAAAATTGCATTTGGGAAGCTTCACAAGGGGGGGGATCTAACAAAAATAAATTCTTGAGGGAGGGACCGAGGGCAGGCATGGTTGCAGTGCACCCTTTCCTTGCCAGAACCCCAAACCCATACCTGAATTAAGAGCTTTCTCCAAAGAGACAGGAGAATCTGTGTCTGAGCACCTCCCATGGTACACTAAGGGACTGGGAAATACAGTGGACACTGGGCCAGCCAGGAGGTGTGAACGGAGTCTGTCCATCATAAGTTGGTTGTTAATCTTGTACCTTTTGCTACTTCATCTAGGGGTCAAAACAAAGGAGTTAATACTAATGGTAAACCCTTTGAAGATGTGTGACATACCTGATTTGTGGCAAACACTTTTGTACATGCTAGCAGGAGTGTAGCTAGGGGGAGAGCAAGGGGAGCAGCTCCCCCCACTGAGCACATTCTCCAAAAGTGGCATCTTAGTAGGAATTTGTAATAAGGTAGAAAGGTCTGGGATTTCCCGCCCCTCCCCTTTCCCCCCCATGCAAAGTGCGGCACTGCTGATTGGCTGCCTAGGCCTGATTGAGCCACTCCCATTGGGCCTCCAGCAGCCAGACCCCCTCCTCCCCACTGCCTCAGCACTCTGTGCGGGAGGGGCTGTGTGCTGGCAGCATGTTTAACTTTGGCTCCAGAGGCAGCCAGCGGCTGGAGCTGCATGGTGGTAAGGAGTCCCGGAGGCCAGTCAGGGAGCAGAGGGAGGGTTGGATGGTTCTGGGGGGTTACTTTCTGGGGGCGGGGGTGTGGAGATGGGCTGGAGCAGTCAGGGAGCAAGGGGGTTAGATGGGTTGGGGGTTCGAGATTGGAGGAAGTCTGGGCCTCTTTCCAACAGCAAAACACAAGTATATAAAAGCCAGCCTTCAGTGTGAAGTACTATCAGATGGCCTGGGCAGCCTGCATGGCACCCAGCCCGCTTGCCTGAGCTATATTATTAATGCATTTTGTTTGGAAGATGCAGCCCGAGTGATTTAAAGGCCCCAAACACTGCTGAAAGAGCTGGGAAAGTTGCAAGCTTTCTCTGCAGGGCTTTTCACCTGGGTAAGACAATACAAACCTGCTTGAGGCACGGCACAAGAGAGATTTATTGAGGAAGTTCATGCATCTCACAGCTTAAGCTCTTCTAAGCTTGCAGCCATGGCACAAAAGGATTTGGGAGCAGTTAACAATTCTGTGTCGTTAAGAGATTTTCATTTCCTGGGCCCTGCTACCCAATCCCACAGGGCCCCACAGGGGAGACTGAGTGAGTAGCCCCACTTGTCCTCTGCCCAGACACAATCCCTTCCCTGCTTCTTCCCCTTATGTCTGCAAGGGTCTCATTAACATGCTGCATCTGAACGCCCCTCCCCCAGGCCTTCCTGGCTTCTCCTTCTTCCTCACTTTCTCCTTCTCTCCATCTCTGCGGTTTATCTCCATGCCCCGTCCCTTTGTCTATACTCCCTCCCCACCCTATGCATTTGTATTAAGCACATCTCTGCCTCTCTTGTTTATGGGATCTGTGCTGGAATGGCAGAGGCAGCATTATTGTTGTGTTCTCTGCTAGGTCTGTTTGGATCAGACTCTAAAATCAAACGCTCCCTTTGATAGCAGTATCCCTTTGCCTGCTCACAAAGGCTTCTGGCTAAATCCAGGTGCTAGGGCAGAAGCAGCTGCCCATGTACCCTCAATGGCAGGAGCTGTGCGTGGTCCCTCGCCCCCACCCTTTGGATTACGGGGTGTGTCTCAGTGTATATTAGGGGTCCTGGCAGGGAGCGGTTGGATAGGCGTGGGAGTCCTGGGGGTCTGTCTGGGGGCGGAGGTGTGGATAAGGGTCGGGCCAGTCAGGGGACAGGTAGGGTTCTAGGGGGGCAGTTAGGGTGGGGGGGGTCTCAGGAGGGGGCAGTAAGACGACAAGGAGCGGGGGGTGTTGTGGGTTCTGAGGGGGCAGGAAGTGGAAGGGAGTGGATGTAATTAGTAATTTGATATGTCGGGTGGCACCTTTTTTTATGTGTTCACTCCCCCTATGTTAGAACTTGGCTACGCAACTGCCTAGGGCTAGTGACAAGACAGTCCCACAAACATGTTGCTTTTCAGATTATAGCTGTAAACAGGCTGGAAGCTTAGCACAGCAGGCCTACATGGCTGTGTGGAAGGGGAAACTGAGGCAGAGCGCCTCATGGCATTGGTGGCTAAATGCCAAGACACCTACACTTTAACAGATATTGCTATATGCATTCTGTTAACAATACTACACCCAAACATGTTTTCAGGCATCCAGGGACCAGGAACCCAGAACTTTGCTAGACATCATAGGGTTTAAAGGTACTGGGAGGGTTGTGTAACTAGACACAAACCAGAATTTTACATATACTGCCTTCGCCATGGACAGTGTCCAAATCTCTGGCAATAAGTTCAGGAGGAGAGTGTGATGTTGCACTCTATATGTTTATGGAAATATGCGTATACGTGTAAATATAACATAACTGGAATATGCTTTATGCTAGATATGCCATGTAACATATCTTTGCAAAGGTTATGATCCATTGAATATATTCATCCTATTGTATACATGTATCATTTTTATATCTAAAGTTATGAACATTAGCTCTATGCTTGTATTTGAAGTGTTTGCTCTAGGAAACACATAAGGGAGGTTTGGCCAACATATTGTGAAGGACTATACAAGTAACGGAGAGTACTTAACTAACAGTGGACTTCAAGAAACACCAGTCCACATCTGAGCTTTCCTGGGAACGTTCAAACTAACATGTAAACAATGGTGTCGGCCTGCAAAAAGCTGATCATTCATGGACATATGACTTGCCTAGGTGGCTACAAACTCCATCTTGTTGCTGTGATTTTGCACAGAAGAACAAAGGGGTTTCCACCCACAAGAGAGAGAATATAAAAGGCCCTGGAAGCCTTTCCATTTTGTCTTCAGCTGGTTTAAGAGATGGCCTCTCCACCCAAAGAGATGCCTGAAAGACACTGGAACAAAAGACTAACTATTGGGAGTGAGTGATAACTGGAAACAGGCCATAAACTACAACATTGGTCTGAAAAGGATTACATAAGAACATAAGAACGGCCGTACTGGGTCAGACCAATGGTCCATCTAGCCCAGTTTCCTGTCTACCAACAGTGGCCAATGCCAGGTGCCCCAGAGGGAGTGAACCTAACACGTAATGATCAAGTGATCTCTCTCCTCCCATCCATCCCCACCCTCTGACAAACAGAGGCTAGGGACACCATTCCTTACCTATCCTGGGTAATAGCCATTAATGGACTTAACCTCCATGAATTTATCCAATTCTCTTTTAAACGCTGTTATAGTCCAAGCCTTCACAACCTCCTCAGGCAAGGAGGTCCACAGGTTGACTGTGAGCTGTGTGAAGAAGAACTTCCTTTGGTTTGTTTTAAACCTGCTGCCCATTAATTTCATTTGGTGGCCCCTAGTTCTTGTATTATGGGAATAAGTAAATAACTTTTCCTTATTTACTTTCTCCACATCACTCATGATTTTATACACCTCTATCATATCCCCCCTTAGTCTCCTCTTTTCCAAGCTGAAAAGTCCTAGCCTCTTTAATCTCTCCTCATATGGGACCCGTTCCAAATCCCTAATCATTTAATTACCCTTCTCTGAAACTTTTCTATTGCCAGTATATCTTTTTTGAGATGAGGAAACCACATCTGTACACAGTATTCAAGATGTGGGCGTACCGTTGATTTACATAAGGGCAATAATATATTCTCCGTCTTATTCTCTATTCCCTTTTTAATAATTCCTAACATCCTGTTTGCTTTTTTGACTGCCTCTGCACACTGCATGGACGTCTTTAGAGAACTATCCACAATGACTCCAAGATCTTTTTACTGATTTGTTGTAGCTAAATTAGTCCCCATCATATTGTATGTATAGTTGGGGTTATTTTTTCCAATGTGCATTACTTTATATTTATCCACATTAAATTTTATTTGCCATTTTGTTGTCTCACTTAGTTTTGTGAGATCTTTTTGAAGTTCTTCACAGTCTGCTTTGGTCCTAACTATCTTGAGCAGTTTAGTATCATCTGCAAACTTTTCCACCTCACTTTTTACTCCTTTCTCCAGATCACTTATGAATAAGTTGAATAGGATTGGTCCTAGGACAGACCTTTGGGGAACACCACTAGTTACCCCTCTCCATTCTGAGAATTTACCATTTATTCCTACCCTTTGTTCCCTGTCTTTTAACCAGTTCTCAATCCATGAAAGGACCTTCCCTTTTATCCCATGACAACTTAATTTACGTAAGAGCCTTTGGTGAGGGACCTTGTCAAAGACTTTCTGGAAATCTAAGTACACTATGTCCACTGGATTCCCCCTTGTCCACATGTTTGTTGATCCCTTCAAAGAACTCTAATAGATTAGTAAGACACAATTTTCCTTTACAGAAACCATGTTGACTTTTGCCCAACAATTTATGTTCTTCTAGGTGTCTGACAATTTTATTCTTTACTATTGTTTCAACTAATTTGCCCGGTACTGACATTAGACTTACTGGTCTGTAATTGCTGGGATCACCTCTAGAGCCCTTTTTAAATATTGGCGTAACATTAGCTATTTTCCAGTCATTGGGTACAGAAGCTGATTTAAAGGACAGGTTACAAACCCTAGTTAGTAGTTCTGCAACTTCACATCTGAGTTCTTTCAAAACTCTTGGGTGAATGCCTTCTGGTCCCGGTGACTTGTTAATGTTAAGTTTATCAATTAATTCCAAAACCTCCTCTAGTGACACTTCAATCTGTGACAGTTCCTCAGATTTGTCACCTACAAAAGCCGGCTCAGGTTTGGGAATCTCCCTAACATCCTCAGCCATGAAGACTGAAGCAAAGAATTCGTTTCGTTTCTCCGCAATGACTTTATTGTCTTTAAGCGCTCCTTTTGTATCTTGATCATCCAGGGGCCCCACTGGTTGTTTAGCAGGCTTCCTGCTTCTGATGTACTTAAAAAACATTTTGTTATTACCTTTTGAGTTTTTGACTAGCCGTTCTTCAAACTCCTCTTTGGCTTTTCTTATTACATTTTTACACTTAATTCGGCAGTGTTTATGCTCCTTTCTATTTACTTCACTAGAATTTGACTTCCACTTTTTAAAAGATGCCTTTTTATCTCTCAGTGCTTCTTTTACATGGTTGTTAAGCCTCGGTGGCACTTTTTTGGTTCTTTTACTGTGTTTCTTAATTTGGGGTAAACATTTGTACCTGAGATAACATCTAGGGTGAGAAGTTAGTATTTGTAACTCGATCCTTAGTGTAAGTTAGCCTTGCATATTTTGATTTATTTTACTTAGTAACTTACCTTGTTCTGTCTTACTTGGAATCACTTAAATCCTACTTTCTATACTTAATAAAATCACGTTTATTAATTAATCCAGAGTAAATGATTAATACCCGGGGAAGCAAACAGTTGTGCATATCTCGCTATCAGTGTTAAAGAGGGCGAACAATTTATGAGTTTACCCTGTATAAGCTTTATACAGAGTAAAATGGATTTATTTGGGCTCTGGATCCCATTGGGCGCTGGGTGTCTGGGTGCTGGAGACAGGAACACCTGCTGAGTGGTTTTCAGTTAAAGCCTGCAGTTTTGGGAACGTGGTTCAGACCTGTGTCTGTGTTACAGCAGGCTAGCATGTCTGGCTCAACAAGACCGGGTTCTGGAGTCCCAAGCTGACAGGGCTAATGGACTCAGAGGTAGTTTCAGCACATCAGGTGACAGTCCCAAGGGGGTCTCTGTGGCCAAACCCATCACACACAGAAATAGCTACACCACTTCAGAATAGCTATTGAGCATGTCTAGTGAATTTCTAGACATATGTCCAGATGTTTCTGGGCCTTTCTAGCTTAGTTGCTCTGTGCTACACTCTGCATGTGTTCAGACACACAGTATTCCAACTAAAATTCATGTCCTTTCTCCACTGCTTCTCTTCCTTTACTTTGTGAGAAAGGAAGTCAAATACTGCAGTATAATGTATGACGGTAACACTGGCACTGATGCAGAGTATCTTACTCCCTTATCTGTTCAACGCTTGTCAGTAGACTTTCTCTCTGGACAGTGATTTTATGTATCTCTTATGGTCAAAGTTTCGTGTCTTTCACCTTCCTTCCAACTGATCATAAAAGAGCAGAAGTTCAATAACATTTCTTGATTGATTTCAATCTCAGTTTCCCTCTGGCCACAGGACTATGAGAAACCATTCTTCTCCATGCAGACAATGATCACCTTATTTCTTTATTTGATTGCTTTTTCCCCTCTTCATTCGCCTTGAAATCAATGGAAGATTTGCATAAGGACTTCAGGTGAAAACCTGGCTACACTAAAGACAAATGGTAAAATGGTAAACTCTCTAGCATCAATGGGGTCAGGATTTCACCCTTCAGGTTTGGCCCAATCTTCATTAGATAAACTGTTTTTTCATGATGAAATGTGGGACAATACATACTACATAGACTGCTAGAATAGTGTAGTAATGTTTCAGAAGAGTAGTTTGCAATCCCTTTGAAATTTAAATTGTTAGTATTGGAAACTCTTATAATAAGAGGTGTAATAATTTCCATTTCTTTTAATCAATAAACAGTAACTTTCCTTTTGTCTTTAGTATATAATACTGTTTTTCTTTTGCTGCATAATTTTCTTTAATTGTGTGTATAATCAAGTCAGTGAATTGAGTCACTTCATCCTGAAAGTGACTCAATCATAACTATGCCAAATAAGCAGAACGGTTGAAGTAATGATTTACAACGTTTTTTGGCTTGGATACAAAATAAAAAAAGTCTGATTAATCTAAAGGGGAAAAATGAAATATATGTCCAGAAGAGATTTTTGTCAAGATGCTGGTATAAGGTAAATTGGAATACACTGTGCTGTTTTGAATTGCTGAATGTGTTGGAAATCAATTCTCTGGTCTTTACTTATTCCATTTATTAGATGATGGAAGGCATTGTCCACAGATGGTGAAAACATATTTTATCTTTCAAATGTGAGAAAGTCTTTGCAATACTGTAATTTTTCTTGCTAAACATTTATACATCTTTTAATCTATTCAAACACTATTTAAAGTGTGAATCTTTTGCATATTTGACTTCTGCATTAATAAGAAGATGTGGATGTGATTGAGTTAGGGTGACCAGATGTTCCAATTTTATAGGGACAGTCCCAATATTTGGTGCTTTTTCTTATATAGGCATCTATTACTCCCCACCCCCTTTCCTGATTTTTCACATTTGCTATCTGGTCACCCTACAATGAGTTACTGAAGTCATGAAGAGTGCTATTGTAATATGAAATTTTACAATGCTGAGGTATAAGCTGTGATTTTTGTGGTGTCAGTTAGGGAAGAAACATGGTAGGGGTTAATAAAGGGGCTAGGGACAGGATACAAGAACTATTCCTAATTCCGCAATGAATGTGCTGTGTGACTATGGGTACTGTAAGTCACTTATTCTATTCCTTCTTAATTACTAAGATTCAGGAAAGTTTGAGTTATTTTGGAAAAAATAAGCTCCTAAAGTTTATTCAGACAAAAGTAGAGAGTGGCTGTAAGTGTTTACTTAGATACCATGGTAATAGGCACTATATTAACATCTTAGATATAAAAGCATTTGGTTGGCTTAGGAAAGTAATTATGTAAGAGACATACATACATTACTTGTATTTATGGTTTGTGTTCATTTCTCATATTATTGGGGAGGGGAGAGAGATTCTGTAAGTACACAGTATATAATATCACAAGTGAAAAGGATTAGATAAGTGAATTTATGAAACAGTGACCGGGGACTGGATTGCGCAAGCTCTTAGGGCTTGTCTGCACTAGAGTTTTCTTAACAGTCAATCAGGGCTGGCCTAAGGGAAAATGCCATCCTGGGTGAACTTGTATTTTGGCGCCCTTTCTTTCTGTATCAATACAGATACACAGATACACAGAATGGCCACACACCTTCAGTATACTGGAGAAGCTTTTTAAGTTATGGTAGGGACTGTGTGCATCTACAGCAGAGACCACTGCAAATGGCACGGGCAGCCCCACACTCAGCTTTGGTTCGCGGTAGCACCCAAGCCTCTGGCACCAGTGGTGAGAATGCCAGGCTGGACATGCTGCGAAGCACTGAGGGGATGGCAGCATTGTGAGGCACAAACTGAAGCACAGCATGCAACCAGCACAGGGTTTGTTTCCCCAAGCTGCTGGGAACCTGTCCACAGTGTTACCCGGAGTGCCCTAAACTCAAAGCTCTCGGTAACTTTACTCTCTGTAAGGTGATATTAAGGAAATAAACCCCAAAGGAGAGACAGCACATCAGTCTGCTATATGGCTGGCATAAATCACAGAAAATCAAGTGCTTTTACTTAAAACCTTCACTTTATTAGTCTTCAGCACTCTCACTAGAATGCCTTTACTCAAAGTCTCTGTTTTATTTAGTCTCAAGCACATACAAATATAATAGGTTATAGAACACCCCTAAACAATAGTTACCCATGGTCTGGAGGGGTCTTGAGTGGTCAAACGACAAGGTTCAAGTGGCCAGCTACCCACCTGTCACTAGGGATTCCAAACGATGTCCAGAAGGTAAAATCCAAATTCCTCAGACCTGTCTACCCCTTTTATATTAGTAACTGCTACAATTACATCAACAACATGTCAATCAAAGAAAAACCATTAAGCAAGCACTTTTTGAGCCATTAGTTATACAGACATGTTTTTGCAGAGTCTGCAGTCTCATGGACCCCGACACACATACAATATAGATAGACTTCCTGTTTTTCACAGACACTTACCCCAGCATATCAGAGAAGATATAGAATCAGGCTCACTCCTAATGATCGCTGTCCCCCTTCTTTCCCTGCTTTGCCTTAGTGATGCCAAGGCTGGTACAATGGCCTTACAGGTGCTACTCTTGGCAATAAGCAAAATAATCAATATTCTATCCCAATAATTGGCAGCGACTTGAGCATCTGGATGGTTGCTGAAAATGTCCCTCTACAAGGGAGCCCCATTGCATCCGCTATTCAGTGCCGGCCAACTTTGGACACTGCTGTGCACTCCCAGGAGCACTTGCCATTAGCCCAGATGCTTCCCATCTTCCCCTGCTCCTCAGGCATTTGGGGGCAGGTAAGCAGCTACCCTGACATGTAGGCTGCACCAAGCAGCCCAGGATGAGTGCAGGAGACACCCGGAGGTGCTCTCTTTGCCCCCTCAACCCAGTTCAGACTGCTGTATGGCACAGCCCCAGAGGTAAGGCCAGCTCTGTCTCTAGCACACCCTGCAGGGTGCCCCCTCAGGTTTGCTGGGGCTTTTGCAGCTCACCCCGGGACCAACCCTTCCTAGCCACACGTTGCAACAACACCCCCAGCAGTTAATAGTAAATGGCCCTGTGGACTAGTAGACAGCATGGCCAGAGGAGGAATGACTGCAACATCTTGACAGCTGGGAGCTGCCTCCCACCTGTCAGCTTTCCTCCCTGCTCTGGGCAAGCTCCTTGCAGCAGTGAGGAGGAGCTGGAGCCACCATTGTGGGAGGCCACGGGGAAGTTTTGGGGCTGGCTCCCACTTACCACCCTGACAGTGCATGCTGCCTGCATGCCCCTGCACATGCAGGGCCACGGGGCAGGGGGATGGAGGGGAGGTGCAGAGAGCAGGGACCAAGCAGCTCCCCTGCAGGCCAGGGGAGCAGCCAGATTGCTGGGGGTCATCGCTCCCCCATAGTAAGGAGGAACCAGAGCTGCCACCATAAGAGGCTGGCCCCCACTTACCACCCCATCAGTGCACACTGCCCAGGTGCTCCTGCACACACAAACTGCTTAATTAGCTTCTACCACTCCCTGCAGGGTAGCCTTTTAGTCCCCACTCTACTCTCTGACCCTTGCTCCTGCCTCTCCCCCTCCCTGCCCTCCTTCAGGCTGCATGTGCAGAGGCTCCCAGGCTTCATGCATTGTCAGAGTGTTGAGTGGGGGCCAGCCCCAAAACCTCCCTGCTGCCTCCTGCCTGTCAGCTTTGCTCCCTATTCCAAGCAAGCTCTACACAGTAGAGAGGAGGAGACGGAATTGCAGCCACCGCAGCTGTGAGACAAGCAGGATGAGGGATCATGCTTGGCCACGTAGTAATGAAGCTTTCTGCCTGCAGCACTGCTCATCTGTCACCGGGAACTCTGGGATACATCTGGAAGACTTCTGGGACCTGAGTCAAGCTGAGACCACATGCACATAGGAAAGCAATAGGTCTCAGACTCTAGGTCCCAGCTTAACATGAGCTCAGACCCTCCAGCCCTGCAGGGTCCTGAGACCTCAGGTCCGAGCCCTAGGTTAGCACAATTGGTGAGTGGACGCAAAGGGGGGTTACGCTTGAGCCACATTGCTGTGTAGACATACTCTCAATGTAATCTCCAGCAGAGCTCTGACTTGCTGAGGCAGAGAGGTAACACAGTGGTTCACAGTTCTTGAAAAGCGTGTCACAGATGGGGATTCCAGAACCTCCCTTTGAGCCTATTCCAGAACAAAACTACTCTTAGTTAGAAATTTTTTTCTAATATCTAACCTAAATCTTCCTTGCTAAACATTAATTCCATTACTTCTTGTCCAACCTACAGTGAACATGGAGAACATGATCACTGTCCTCTTTATAACTACCTTTAACATATTTAAAGAGTGCTGTTATGCCCCCTCCCCTGGCTTAGTCTTCCTTTCTCAGAACTAAATATGCCCAATTTTATAACCCTTACACATAGATCATTCAATTTGTGATCTACTATAACCCCCAGAACCTTTTCAGCAATACTACTACCCAGCCAGATATTCCCCATTTTATAGTTGTGCATTTGATTTTTCCTTCCTAAGTGAAGTTCTTTGCAATTCTCTTTATTGAATTTCATCTTGTTGATTTCAGACCAATTCTCCAATTTGTTAGGGTCATTTTGAATTCTAACCCTGAACTCCAAATTGCTTGCAATCCCTCCCAGCTCAGTGTCATATGTAAATTTTATAAGGATACTCTCCACTTCATTATCCGTGTCATTAATGAAAATGTTAAATATCATCAGACTCATGACAGACTCTGTGGGATCCAATTAGATTTGTCCTCGCAGTTCGACAGTGAACCATTGATAATTACTCTTTGAGTATAGTCTTTCATCCAGTTTTGCATCCACCCTGTAGTTATTTCATCTATCATATTTTGTATTTCCTAGTTTGCTTATGAGACTGTAATGTGGATCTGTGTCAAAAGTCTCAATAAAATCAAGATATGTCACATCTACAGCTTCCTCCCTATCCACCAGACCACTAACCCTGTCAAAGAAGGAAATTAGGTTGGTTTGGCATGATTTGTTCTTGACAAAACCATGCTGACTATTGTTTATAACCCTCTGGTATCCTCTAGGTATTTACAAACTGATTTAATAATTTCTTCTAGTATCTTTCCAGCTATTGAAGTTAGGCTGACTGGTCTATAATTCCCCAGGTCCTCCTTGTTTCCCTTTCAAACATAGGTACTGTGTTTGCCACTCTCCAGTCATATTGTATCTCATGCATCATCTAAATATAATTGCTAATGGTTCAGGTATTGCTTCAGCTAGTTCCTTAAGTACCTAGGATGAATTTTATCAGGCCTTGCAGCCTTGAATTCATCTAATTTACAAATATTCTTTAACCTATACTTTCCCTATTTTGGCCTGTGTTCTTTCCCTGTTGTTAATATTAATTATGTTGAGTGTCTGGTCACCACTAACCATTTTAGTGAAGAATGAAGCACAATAGGCATTTATCAGCTCAGCTTTCTTAACGTCTTCCATTATTAACTCTGTTTCCCCACTAAGAAGAGGGCCTACACTTTCTGTTGTCTTTCTCTTGCTCATAATGTACTTACAAAGCCTTTCTATTGCCTTTTATGTCCCTTGATTGGTGTAACTAGTTTTGTGCCTTAGCTTTTCTGATTTTTGTTCCTACATTGTAGCATTATTTTTTTTATATTCATCCTTAGCAATGTATCCTTATTTCCCCTTTCTGTAGGATTCCTTTTCAATTTTCAAGTCACTAAAGAACTCCTGATGCAGCCCCTTTTTCACCTCTTACTATTCTTCCTATCTTTCCTTCACATTGGAATAGTTTGCTGTTGTGCCTTTAATATTATCTCTCTGAGAAACTGCCAGTTCTCCTGAACTTTTCCCCTGAAATTATCTTGCCATGGGACCTTACCTCCCAGCTCTGAATTTGATAAAGTCTGCTTTTTTGAAGTCCATTGTCCTTATTCTGCTGCGCTCACTCCTTCCTTTCCTTAGAATCATGAAATCTATCATATCACGGTCACTTTCACCCAAATTGTCTTCCACCTTCAGATTCACAGGCAATTCTTCCCTATTAGTCAGAATAAAGTCTAAAGGGCTGCCCCCTGGTTACTTTGTCCTCTTTCAACACAAAGTTGTCCCCAAACATTCAAATAATTTATTGGAGATTTTTGTTTTGCAGTAATACTTTTCCAATGGATGTCTGGGTGTCACAGTGTGCATCCCTCACTGCTGGACTGGAGCTTCCTCCTGGTTGCTCTGGGGGCTTAGCTCAAGGCCAACATCCCCATCTGCAGTCTGAAAACCATCACTCTGTCTCTGCTTCTGCTTACAGCCCTTCTCTTGGCTTTCGGAACCACAGCATTCTCTTCACAACTCAGACCTTCAATAAGGTTGCCATCCGTGTTTCCCCCTTCCAGGGGGAGGGGCATATCACAGTCCTATTGTCCAGCAACTTCCCCAGTGGTGAGTGGGGAGGGGGTTCTGGGCCCACCCACTACTTCAGGTCCCAACCCAGGAACCCTGGAAATAGCAGCCTCCTGTTGCACCTCTTTAACTTCTGGCAATGCTGCTATATTTGCTTGGGCCACTTCCCCACGGCCCTAATGCCCTCTTTGCCCTCACCTCAGGGCCCGCAGCTGCTCAGCCCCAGAGCCAGCCAGTCCGTGCTCCCCCAGTCCATGCTAGCAATTTCCCTGTCCACGGTACTTACAGTTCTCTCAGTCTTCCGGGGATACAGTCCATACTCCTTGAGCTTCCAGCAGCAACTAAGCCTACACTGCCCTGCATATTCCTTTTATCTGAGCCTGCTGGCCACAGATTGGTTGCTCACTACAGCTTCTCCCTGATTGGCTGTGCTTCATGCAGCCTCTAGAGGCTGCTCAGAGTACTCACCTCCCCTGCTTTTTCTGGGACAGGGCATGATTAACCCTTTGTATACCTCTGTGTAGTAGGTACCCATTACACTGGGTAAAGTCTCCCATTACTACCAGGTGTGTTTTTTGGAGGGGACGGGACATTTATGCTGTTTGTTCTAAAAGTGCCTCATCCCCCACCTCCTCCTGATTTGATGGCAAATTTTAGACACTCTTTTTCTTGCCAGTCTCACTTGATGATTTGGGGGCTGTATAGATTTTTTAAAAAATACACGTCCATTTGACAGATGTAAACAAAAAAAAAAAAGAAAGAAAATGGTGAAAATGTTCAAATATAATGTCATTAAAATAAGTTTACCTCTTTTATGTTAGATCTGCATGCATTGTACAGGAATCAGTTCAGACACTGAATGTTTAGTAATGCACTGCTACACAACATAAAATTTAAGACAGGATTACACAATACTATGCCATCACTATTTCTTCTCTCCCAGTCCTCTGCTGCTCTGGGGACTGGAGAGGCCCCTGATGTAACTTAGACAACTTTGGGAACTTGTCCAAGTTATGGGCGTTTCCCACCCCTGAAAGGCCCCTCACTTGTCCCACTCCACTAACTGGATGCCCACCACTTGTGAAAGGGGTGTTTGGAGGGCATTCCTTACAGATGTCTTTCACAGTACCTGTGCTGGAGAAAATCCTCCCCTGGCCAGATACAGGGAATGAAGTAATATAAAGGGTCTGGAATGGGGTTGAGGATCTCACTCCTAGGTATCCAAAGTCTCTAGAGTAGTTGGATACTCACTCCGTACACCCTGAGTCTGTTGCAATAACTGGGGCCTACAAATCTACTGTAATTCTGAGCTCAATTGTTGGACAGTAGGTGAAAGTTGATCAAAATGTTACACTAACCCAAAACAATGAATGTTGAAAGAAGGGGTATGAAAAGGAGACAAAACTGGATTAGTCTAAAGAAAAAGGGCTACTGATGCAACCCAAAGACTGTGTTAGGGTTGTGAACAGTAAACAAGGGAAGGAAACATTGGAAATCAGTGAAATTAAGCATATTTGTAATTAAGCCAAATTGATTAACAAAATAATGGGGGCAATGGTCTATTCCAGTCACCATCATATTTTTTTTAAAGCTTTAGAAAGAGAGACTTTGGGGACCAATATGGTAGAATGGCTTCCTGGGGGATTCCCTGTGGAAAAGTTTAGAGGCCTCTGCTTTGCTCCAGAGATTCTTTCCTTCGTGGGTGAGCCTTGATCACCAGGACAGCCAGCCCAGAACATCAGTGAAGATGCAAGACCATCACCACTGCGCCAGAAGGACCCCACCCTGGTACACATGAGCTCCTGCTTTGTCTTCCCAACCCTTGTGTGTCCCTTTCTGTCTCTTCTTGCTGTCCTATTTTTCATTTGGCTTTCACCTGACCCTGAGACCACCTGCACCAGCACCATGGAATGGGATGGTCCATCCAGCTCTGCCCAGCCTGAGAAGGACAAACGAGGGAGAGGGACCTGACCAAACCAACCATATTACATTCCAGGCTGGGAAAGTGAGCTAGGGTCCAGAGCCAGGATCCAGCAGTCGTGACGAAGCTGCTAGCCCAGCATGTCCATCCATGATTGACAACCACATTGTATCCCAAGAACATGAACACAAGCTGTATGTCCTCCAGCTTTTACTATCCTATCTCTTTTTACATTTTGCATCTGTCTTCTCAAAAGCAGAAAAAGTAATCACCATTCACAGCAGTTGACTTGAAATTCAAGAACAGTACTAACCCTTTCTTCGTCAATAAGAAGGATAGCTTGACAAATTAAGAGACTAACCAATATCCTTTCTCTAAAAAAGGGACTTTGATAGATTGTCATTGTTTGTTTTGCATAACCTCTCGATTTCAATTTTAAAATACTTTATATTCTGTTTTTGAGTCTCCTTCTTGTGTGTAAAAAGATTCCAAACTTTGTCAAGAATTTTTAATGATGTGTTTGCCATGGGACTAAGCAGGCCAAGGTCTCTGTACTTGAGAACACGATAATGTGGGAATGGCCATACTGGGTCTATTTAGCCCAGTATCCTGTCTTCCAACAGTAGCCAATGCCAGATGCTTCAAATGGAAAGAAAAGAACAAGGCAATCATCAAGTGATGCATCCCATGCTGTCCAGTCCCAGCGCCTGGCAGTCAGTGGCTTAAGGACACCCAGAGAATGGAGTTATGCCCTTGACTATCTTGACTAATAGCCATTGATGGATGTATCCTCCATGAACTTATCTAATTATTTTTGGAATCCATTTATAGTTTTGGCTTGCAAAACATCCCCTAGCAATAAGTTCCGCAAGTTGACTGTATGTCCCCTAACTTTTACTACCGTATCTCTTCTTACATTTTGCATCTGTCTTCTCAAAAGCAGAAAAAGTAATCACCATTCACAGCAGTCCACTTGTAGTTGCTAGGATTGCCTCTGGAGCCTTTATAAAAGATAGGCATCACATTAGAAAACCTGCAGTCAGAGGCTTATTTAAGAGAGAGGTTACATAGAACAATTAGTATTTCTTCAATTTCATATTTGAGTTCCTTCAGAACTCTTGGGTGAATACCATCTGCTGCTGGTGAATTATTACTGTTTAATTTATCAATTTGTTCCCAAATATCCTTATTGATGCCTCAATCTGGGACAGTTCCTCAGATTAGCCACATAAAAGGAATGGCTCAGGTGTGGGAATCTTCCTGACATCCTCAGCAGCGAAGACCAATGCAAAGAATTAATTTAGCTTCCCTGCAATAGCTTGTCTTCCTTGAGTGCTGCTTTAGCACCTCAATCATCTAGTGGCCCCACTGATTGTTTGGCAGGCTCCCTGCTTGTACTTAAAACAAAATTGATGTTAATTTTTGAGACTTTTGTTAGTTGCTGTTCAAATTCTTTTTTGGCCTGCCTAATTATACTTTTACACTTGACATGCTAGAGTTTATGTGCCTCACTATTTTCCTCAGTAGGATTTGACTTCCAATTTTTAAAGGATGCCTTTTTGCCTCTAATTGCTTCTTTTACTCTATTTATTCATGGGGGCATTTTTTTGCTCCTCTTACTATTCTTTTTAATTTGGGGTATACATTTAATTTGAGCCTCTATTATGGTGTTTTTAAAAAGTTTCCATGCAGCTTGCAAGCATTCCACTCTTGTTACTTTTTTGTTTCCATTTAACTAGCATCCTCATTTGTGTGTAGTTCCTCTTTCTGAAGTTAAATGCTACTGTGGCAGGCTTCTTTGATATTTTCTCCCTTACAAGGATGTTAAATTTAATTATATTGTGGTCACTATTATTGAGCAGTTCAGCTATCATTGCTTCTAGGACCACATCTTGTGCTCCATTTAGGACTAAATCAAAAATAGTATCCCCTTGTGGGTTCCAGGACTAGGTGCTCCATGAAGCATTCATTAATGGTGTCCAGAAAGTTTATTTCTGCATCAAGTCCTAAGGTGACATGTACCCAGTCAATATGGGGATAGTTGAAATATGCATTTATTATTGATTTTTCTGTTGTTTTTTGTAGCCTCTCTCATCTCCCTAAGCATTTCACAATCACTATTAACATCCTGATCAGGTAGTTGGTAGTATATTCCTACTGCTATGCTCTTATTATTTTTATCCATAGAGATTCTATGGTACTGTTTGATTCATTGAAGATTTTTACTATATTTAAGCCTATGCTTTCTTTCACATGTAGTGCCACCAGCACAACCAATCCTGTCATTCCTATATATTTTGTACCCATGTCCCATTGATTGTCATCATTCCATTAAGTTTCTGTGACACCTATTATTTCAATAAACTTATTAAATATGAGGCACTCAAGTTCACCCATCTTAGTATTTAGACTTCCAGCATTTGTTTGCAAGCACTTATAAAGTGTGTCACTTTTTTAGTTGTCTGCCTTCATGTGATGTAATTGAATGGGACTTTTTTTCATTTGACTGTTTCTCTTCAGTTCCTACCTGTACTTTATCAACTTCTATCCTCTTCTCTTTACTAGGATATAAAGAATCCCCATTAATAGATCCACCCCTAAGGGATGACTCTATCTGAACTGTGTGCTCCTCCATACCTGTCAGCTTTCCCCCAGCCCTTAGTTTAAAAACTCCTCTACAACCTTTTTCATTTTACATGCCAGCAATCTGGTTCCATTTTGATTTAGGTGGAGCCCATCCTTCCCATGTAGGATATTCCTTTCCCAAAAGGTTCCCCATTTCCTAATAAACCTAAAACCCTTCTCCTACACCATCTTCTCATCCATGCATTGAGACCCTGCAGTTCTGGCTGTCTAACTGGCCCTGGAACTGGAAGCATTTCAGAGAATGCTACAATGGAAGTCCTGGACATTAATCTACATTTTCAAATTTGGGTGCCTAAAATTAAGCACTCAATTCAATAATAGGCACCTAAATAAGAGAACTCACTTTAAATAGTGAGGAGCACACATAACTTCCATTGACATTAGCTGTGTCTGCTCTGTGCTCTTTAAAATCAGGCCACTTATTTATGTGCTTAGTTTTAGGCAACCAGATTTATAAAATGTACAATCTTAATCTCTCATTGCATCATTTTCCATATGTAGTAAATGTAGTTACATTATGCAGAAATAATCATCCAGTTATACCTTATCCATAGTTGTAGCTTCTGAATAGCTAAGTAAACTGTGTGGAGAAAGTAGTTTGCATACTCCTTATAGCCACTTCTGTTCAGACTAGCCAAAATTTCTCTATGCCAGTTTTGAATCTCAAACTACAATAATAATCTACTTTAAATTATAATTTATTATTGTTATAGGTTAGGTATTTAAAATAACCAATTGGGGGGAAATGTAGGAATATGTGAAGAACAGCTATTTTATAATTGGCTCATCTTTAATTTTATGATATCATGTACTATAAATCACCTAACAACTAGGAGAAGCTGTCATAATAGCTCAATGTGAAAGTTAATCATGCTTAAATTTGCCTAAAATTTGTGCACTGTTCAGAGAGTTATTTTCCTAATGAATCTCTACTTCTATTACCTAGTCCTTCAATGGAGCTCAGAACCTTTCAGGATCAAATGAATTATCGATTTTTTGCATTATGTGAAGCATTGCATTTAACTTACTTGACTTGGAATGCTATCTATTTTGAACTTAGAAAATCTTAAAAGAATTTAATTATCCCAGTGTTGTTACAGTTTCCACTCAGGAAGATCCTCAAAGTATTAGCATTACAGAAAATCTTTTTTTTCCCTACAGATCCAATCAACGAAAGGTGAGCTTGGGTTGTCACCATTAACATGATAAAAATCATACTGACAATGCTGTTAAAGAAAAACACAAAGGGCAAGCTACTCAGTTTATATAATTTGGAATAAGATCATTGAAATCAGTGGATTTACACTAGTTGATGATGTGCCCCAAAATTGAGACTGAAATTACTGCCTTACATTGTGAGCTCTACAGTTCATAAGAGCTAAGTAGAGCCAGACTAGATCATCACTTGAATAAGTGACCTCTAAGGACTAGCTAAGTTCTTCAGGAAGTGACAGTGGCAATTCAGTAAGTCTATTGACTCAATACTACACTCATGCATGAGCTGCTGATTTGAGGCTATTGTCTTGGATAAAACACAAAAAACAAAGCTTCTGATCATTGATGATCAAATTCTTATTTCCCTTTTTCAAGATTAGAAACATTAGGTGCAGTGTACTTTCCAAATGCCAATTTAGGTAATTGCATCCTGGCTACTCACATTCCTTTTTAGGATAACACCTAAGTTGTGTATTGTTGCTGTTCACCTTCAACAGCAGACATGATTCTCTTAAGAAATGTCTCTTTTGCACTGTGTAAGGTTTGCAATGTAACAATTCAAGCCTACAGTTATGCCTATAAATATAAATGTTTCTGCACTGAGATCCATTAAGCCATTGTTTGCGGGCATAACTTTTTCCAGTATCAGGCCCTACATTTATAAGATGCTTTGGAACTCTGCAATATAAAAGATGCTATAAAAATTCATAGATTATAAGGCCAAAAGGGACCATTGTGATCATCTAGTCAAACCTCCTGTATAGCACAGGCCATAGAACTTCTCCAAAATGATTCCTAGAGCAGATCTTTTAGAAAAACACTCAATCTTGATTTTAAAATTGTCAGTGATGGAAAATCCTCAATGGCCTATGGCAAATTGTTACACTGCTTAATTACTCTCACTACACCTAATTTCCAGTCTGAATTTGTCTAGCTTCAACTTCCAGCCACTGGTTCATGTTATACCTTTCTCTGCTAGATTGAAGAGCCCATTGTTAAATATGTGTTTCCCATGTAGAGAATAGATTGAGCTTCTTGAGTCATGTTATCTAATCCTTTAATAATTCCTGTGGCTCTTCTCTGAACCCTCTCCAATTTATCAACTTCTTTCTTAAATTGTGGGCACTATAACTGGACATGATATTCCGGCAGTGGTCACACGAGTGCAAAATACTGAGGTAAAATAACCTCTCTGCTCCTCCTCAAGATTCCGCTGAGTTAGATCTTTCGGCTACAGTATGACACTGGGAGATCACAGTCAGCTGATTATCCACCATAACTCTCAAACCTTTTTTCAGAGTCACTGCTTTCCAGGATACAGCCCCCCTATCCTCTAGGCATGGCCTACATTCTTTGTTCCCAGATGTATATATTTACCTATATTAAAATGCTTATCGTTTGCTTGTGCCCAGTTTACCAAGCAAATTAGATTGTTCCAACTACTGTAAGTGACTGCAGATATTGAACCCTGGTCCACTCAGCTCTTAGGAGCAAGTAAGATCCAACCTGCCTGGCAAGGATCTGTTAACAGTTGCCAGAATAGAAGCTGAACCCCGAAAGAGAGTTTCAGTCCTGGAATCCTATTGGCAGAATGCTGGGGGTCCTGACTGGTTCACAGCTTTTATATAACCCAGCACAGGTACAGGAAATTGTCCATGTGACTGGGTTCTTCCTCCTTTGGAGTGCTTCCTCTGTGATTCCCATTCCCTGGTAACTTCACGACAACTCTGGCCCATCTCAGACTCTGATCTCCTGGTATCTGGTCCTGCCTGACTCCTGCTCTGATCACTAGGTCAGACTGCCCATGTCCTGGTCATGACCACCAGTGACCTAGACTTTTCATTATTTACCACTCCCCCAATATTTGTGTCATCTGCAAACTTTTTCAGTGATGATTTGATGTTTTCTTCCAGGACATTAATAAAAATGTTAAATAATGTGGGGCCAAGAACCTGATCCCCATGGAACCCCACTGGAAAGAGACTTCCTCAGTGATGATTCCCCACTTATAATTACATTTTGAGACCTATCAATTAGCCAGTTTTTAAACCATTTAATGTGTGCCATGTTAATTTTATATTCTAGTTTTTTAAACAGATGGTTGAGCAGTAGCAAGTCAAATGCCTTACAAAAGTTTAAGTAAATTATGTCAGCATAATTATCTTTGTCAACCAAATTTGTAATCTCACCCCAAAAAGATATCAAGTTAGTTTGACAGGATCTATTTTCCATAAACCCATATTGCTTTGCATGAATTACATTACCCTCCTTTCATTCTTTATCAATCTACTTACCATAAAGCCATTCCACTATCTTGCCCGGGATCGAGGTCAGGCTGACAGGCCTATAATTACCTGGGTCATCCTGTTTACCCTTTTTTTTTGAAAATTGACACATTAGCTTTCTTCCACTCTTCTGGAAAGTCCCCAGTGTTCTAGGACATTGAAAAACAATATAAACTGTGCAGTGAGCTTCTAAGCCAGTTAACTGGAACTGCTAATTTTAAAATGTTTAACTTTAGTAGCTTCTGTTTAAAATCCTCCATAGATACTAGTGGAATGGAAATAAGCTTATCATCACAATATTATGAGACTATATCATCTGGTTTTTCCCCAAATACAGAACAGACATTTATTGAACTTTTCTGCCTTTTCTGAATTATAATACCATTCCCATCTAGTAATGGACCAATAGCATTGTCAGGATTCTTTTTGTTCCTAATATTTAAAAAAACTCCTTCTTATTGTCCTTAACTCTGCTGGCCATAGGTTTCGACTTGTGTCCCTTGGCTTCCCTTGTTCATTTCATACAGTTCCTAACTTCTGATTTATATTTATTACTATCAATCTCCCTTTTCTTCCATTTGTTTTGGGGGGAGAGGGGGAAGTCATGCTTACTTGTACCTATGCATTAACTTTCAGTTCTGTGATCAGATCCTCTATATCTGTTTGAACAAAGTTTAATATAAAATTCCCCCATGTTGGTTGCAACACTTTAAGTTAGAAATTTTCATTTATAATGTTTAGAAATAACAAGAACATTTTAGTACTGACAACATGACACCCCCAGCATATGTCACTCCAGTTGAAGTCCCCCATGATCTCACAAGTTTTTTCCCTACACATTATAGATAGATAGAGCCCTGCACAGATACAAATTTATACCCACACATGCAGATATCCATGGATATAAATTATTATCCATGGAACTGCAAGGCTTTCCTGGGAACCACAATGGCAAAAGGAGCAGAACGTGGGGTTGTCACTCCCAGGAGTCAGCGCCCCGCGCTGGCAGATCCTCCAGCATGTGTGTACCACCCCCCAGCCCAGCCCCCATTCCTTCCACACAGCTGTCTGTGTCTCCTGTCTTGGGGCATGTGCACTGCTTGAACATAAGAGCGCAACCAGGGACAGCTGCCAGTGAGACTGGTGCCCACCCCAGTGGGCAGGGTTGGAGGCTCCAGACCTGAGGTTCTGTGGATACCAATTTATATCCACAGATATCCGCATCAGTGAGTACAAATTTGCATCCCCGCAGGGCTCTATAGATAGATGTCTAAGCAGGCAACCATCCTGTTCCCTTGTATGATTTAATGGTCAATAGCAGACAGCAACTAGTACCCTATCATTGTGCTTTATCTGTTAGGACATTAAGCCATTAGCATTCAGGATTATTTTCTTTTGTGTTACTAGTGACTCGGAAACAGGTAATGCCATTTTTGACATAGCACGCCACTCCCTCTCCCCTTTTTCCCACTCAGTCATTCCTAAATATGTTAAAACCATAACTTTAACATTCCACTTGTGCAAATCATCCCACCAGGTTTCAGTAATGCCAACTAGATTGAATTTATGCTCATAAATTAGCAGTTCCAGGTGTGACGGTGCCCCCCATAAGGTTTTATGGAATATGCTTATGAATGTATATGTGACATAACTGGAATATGTTTTAGGATACATATGCTATGTAACATATCTAGGTAAAGGTTATAATCTACTCAATGTATTCATCCTATTTGTATGCATGTAACATTTTTGTATTCAAAGTTATGAATATTGGCTGTGTACTGGCTTGATTTTAACTAGCCTAGTAGAGCATTTGGTCAGCTTTTTGAGAAAAGTGCAAATTAAGTGCCCAATCAAAAGCCACTTAAGCCAACAATGAACTTGAAGATGCCAATCCACATCTAAGCCTTCCCAGGAATGTGGCTTGGCTGGTAAAAACTGAGTCATGCATGGACATGTGGCTTGCCCATGTGACTCCAAAACTCCATCTTGGAGCTGGACTTTGCATAGGAGTGAGGAGAGGGTCTCCACCAACAAGAGAGAGTCTATTTAAACCCCTGGGAGACCCCTCCATTTTGTCTTGAGCTGGCTAAAGAGATAGCCTCTCCACCCCCAAGCATACCTGGGAGAGACTGAAACGAAAGACAGTAACTACAGGGGGTGTGAGTGACTGCTGGACCCAGACTAGAAGGAGACTAGTCTGTAAAAGGAAGCTTACTGGAACTGGTGAGGTTTTTATCTGTACTCAATTGTATTACTGTATTAGGCTTAGATTTGCATGTTTTATTTTATTTCACTTGGTAATTCACTTTGTTCTGTCTGCTATTACTTGGAACCACTTAAATCCTACTTTTTGTATTTAATAAAATCACTTTTTAAATATTAATTAACCCAGAGTATGTATTAATACATTGGTGGGTTGTTGGGGGGGGAAAGCTGTGCATATCTCTCTATCGGTGTTATAGAGGGCGAATCATTTATGAGTTTACCCTGTATAAGCTTTATACAGGGTAAAATGGATTTATTTGGGGTTTGGACCCCATTGGGAGTTGGACATCTGAGTGTTAAAGACAGAAACATTTCTGTAAGTTGCTTTCAGTTAAGCCTACAGGTGTTAGGGAATGTCGTTCAGACCCTGGGTCTGGGTTTGCAGCAGGCTAGCGGGTCTGCCTCAAACCAGGCAGGGCACTGAATTCCTAAGCTGCCAGGGGAGGAAAGCAGGGGCAGAAGTAGTCTTGGTACATCAGTTGGCAGCCGCAAGGGGGTTTCTGTGATCCAACCCATCACACAAGGATCCTAGTATTAGCATATAAGCAATTCAAGAATTTATTCTCTTCATGTCCTTTGGTTTCTTGATTCATTTTGTTCTCAACATCTTAATTTTGTGCTGTTTGCTCATATCCTTCCTGTTAATACCCCACTTTTGCTATAAATTTAATCCCTCCTGACTACTCTAGCCAGCTTGTCTCCAAGGAGATTAGTCTCCCTTCTGCTGAAGTGGAGGTCATCCAAGCTATACACCCCTCCCACCTCCAAAGATGGTGGTCCAATGTTCCAAAATTCTACACCATTTACCTAGACAGCAGGTCATTTTCAAAATCTTCTGTCTTTCTTTGCTTGTCTTCTCTTTGCAGAGAAGTTTCTTAGACATTCTTCTTCAGCACACTTCTGAGTTCCCTGAAGTCATCTACTATCTGAGATATCCTATGATGCAGTATCATTAGTGCTGTTATGAACCATCAATGGATCGTTGCTTGTTGACTTCAGAAGCCTATCCAATCTTAGAATGACACCTCATGTCTTGGCTGAGGGAAGGCAACACACTGTCCTGTTGTCTGCCTTTCCCTTGCAGAATGTTCTTTCAATTCTTCAGAGTACTGATTCTCCAGCAAGGATTGTCTGTCTTCCTTGGATGGTTTGGGAACTCATTTGTGGGTAAGCTTGATTTTTCTTACAGGTTGGATGGAGCTGCCCTCCACATGTGTGTCCCATACATCTCTCTGTTCCCTTGCACCTGCTGGATCTTGATAGGTATCTTCCATAGTTTCCATGTTGCAGGCCTGGTATCGATTAGAAACTTCTAGATACATAGAATTCTTCTTTTTTCTCTTCCCTCTAGGGCTTACAGTCTGCCTACCCTCATCCGTCTCCAGTCACATAGATTGCTGCTGTGAATCTCTTGCCTCTGGCAGTTATGAACTGTGAGACCTCCTCTCTGACTTCTTCTCTCACTGATTCCTTTGTGGCCAGCTCCATTCTTCCTTGAACATGGGGTACTAGCGTTTCCTGAATCTGGTTGTCTAGGAACTCCTCAGCCTCTCTGATTCTGACTACCATCTCCTTCTCTATCCCAATCTCAAAGATTGCCTCCCTAGCAAATCTAGTCAGCTCTGAAATGGAGAGTTGTGAATAGACTGGGACTCAAAAACAGATGTCCTACATTTGAGAAGTGCATTAACCAAACATGGTTAAACTAGCTTCCAAGAACACATTTATTAGAAAAGACTGTCTAGCACTAATGAATATAAATGCTGCCTCATAGCTACAATTTATGCCTGCATAGTTTTGTCCTTATACACAGAGCATTAAGGAGAAATATTAGAAATAAAATATATGTACAAAATGCAGTCATCAGTAGATGTAAAATATTAATATGCTGGAAAGACCAAAGACATATGTTTACAGTACTTGGGGAAAAAAGAGATTCTAATAGCATTTTTATGTCAAATCCTGGACAAATTCATGTATCTATGGAAATAATGCATGAAATAAATTTCTAAGAACTAGAAAAAGGCTACTTGGCAGGAATGTTCCTTGTTTTATTTTATGTTTGTTACCTTCTCTAATGTTTGAGTCTAACTTAATTAAAGTGAGTGGAGAATTAAAGTCTGGAATATAATTAGGGCAGAAGAAAAAAATTCCAAAATAAGGCATGGACTTGCCATCTCTAATGGCTCCTTCAGCTCTCCCTGAATAAAACGATTAATCTTTCACCCTTTCTTGTTTAAAGCACACAACATGTTCTGCGGATTGACCATCAGGAGCATTTCTGAAAGAGAAGGACAGAGTTTTGTGACAAGTTTTGTGGTGTACATGAACACACCACATAATGTGGTGGCTATCAGTATCGTTAAAAAAGTCAAAATAGGAAAAGGAGTTTACCAATTCTGGTGGTTTTATATCATCTTAGGTGTTGAGGCCATGAGGTGGTCATATTCTATCATCTTGAGTAATGGGACATGGAAAAGAGGACAAGGAGTTAAATGTACCTGAAGAAGCCCATAACTTCAAGCAGACCAACAGGCTGCCAAACAAAATTGTGTGTGCACAACCCCAACACACTCCCACATATAATGAAGTGCCAGGAGGGGAGAGAGAACTGACAGGGCCATTCTCTTTTCCCTGCCTAAGAATGGGAAAGTTGGTGACAGAATCTCCATTTTTTCCCTGGAGAGGAGGGCAAGTTAGAGACATCAGATCTTCTCCTGGGAAGGGAAGCCAGAAAAGCAGTAGGTCTTCTGATAAAAGAAAGCAATGATATAGTGGAGTCACAGTGTGGAAATTCTTCTCCCATCAGAGGCAGTGTTGCTCCATCTACTGGCAGAATGGTTTGGAGTCACTTATATGCCACAGCCAGGCACTAGCTCCTACTCCTGCTCCCAGGTTACATTCTTCCTCATAAGTCTTCATTTCATCACCCAGCGAAAAGGTAGAAGGGACAGACGTTTGGGATAGCTGTGCTCCCGCCAAGACCAGAAAGGGAGAAATTTGGTGAGGTGAAGAAAAAAACATTCACCATGTTCTAAAAAAACTATAAATAAATAAATATGTTTTCCAGGGTAAAACTGAACATAGTATTTTTTGAAAAATAATAAAGTAATGTACTCTCTGGGTCAGCACCTTAATTTTGCTGATCGTTATGAAGACACAGGCCTTTGTCGGTTTACTGTCTAAATAACTCTACCTTGCTGTTGTCATATCAAAGCACAAGACTCTCTGAAGTTCTTAGCTTAGCACCTCTCTTTGGTTGGGCTGATATCAAGGTGTGGGAGTCTATCACAGTTCTACTAAGCTTGTCTGATGTCAAATGACAAGTTACAGTGGGTTCAATGACTCAGCATTTCTAGCTTACTGGGCTGATGTCAAGAGTCAGGCATCTGTTAGGTCATAGGCTCAGATACTCTAGGTGACAGGTCTGATGCCAAGGCGGGAGACTCTCAGAGGTCTAGCCTCCTGGTCTAACAGCCTTTATGCAGTTTTTGGCTCATCATCTTAAGCTTGCTGGGATGATTTCAAAGCACAGATTTCTATGAGGTGTCCAGTTTTGCATCTGTAGCTTACTGGGCTGATGTCAGAGCCCAGGACTTTGTGAACTCACCAGGTTTAGCAGCTTTAACATGCCAAGGCACATGCCTGTAGTTTGTGAGATGATGTCAAGGAACAGTCTTTTGTGACATCTCTACCTTTCCAGGCTGATGACAAGGCTTAGGCCTTTATGAAGCAACTGACTCAGCATCCCTAACTTTCTGGGTTCATCTGAAAGCACAAGTCTCTGGGAGGTTATTGGTTATGTGATATTCTAATGGTAAATTGCATTTTTCGTAGACCATTAACTGCCTCACCTGCACTCTGGCCTCAAATCCAAAACATCAGAACAACTTCTAATATTCCAAACCTCTGAGCAGCTTCAAACACCTTTCACTTCTTAATAAAAGCAGCCTGCCACAAAAAATCTTTTTCTTACCCCTTGGAACCCCAAAAGACTAGAAATAAGAGCTTTTTACCATTGGAACAGAAAGATTCCTCTGCTTTCCAGTGGGACACACAGCAACTGTTTCTAGCCCTGGAAGTTCCTGAGATCACACCTAAAGTCACAAAATTATATATGGTAAAACTATTTCATATTATAAGTATCTGAAACCTGGCTCTTAAAAGAAAGTGTTTAGCAACCTTAACTATAATTGTTGCTACCTGATCTCTTATAACACTGGTCTACAATTTTTGAGAAGTCGTCTGCTTCAGAGATAAAATGTGCTATTTATTATGTATTTTGATGTGCTGAATTCAAATATGACAATTAAAACAACTGAATGGCTACTGTTTCTAGGGTATTTAAGTTTTTACATTTTATGTCTATGTATATTGTGTAGATAGTAGAGTTTTAATCGTAAATTGTAAACGTAGGTCTTTTCATGTGTTTATGGTTTCTTTACATGATAATATTTCACCTGTCCTGTTTATGTAACACTTTAAAAATCAGCAAAAGGGTTATATAAATAAAATTTAGTATGAAACAAAAGGCAAAAAACTATTCTGTACATAGTTTAGTCCTATTCAGTGTCTACTCAACACTTCTTGGCTTGTCTCTTGTATTCATTAAATGGAGCATCTCTTGTCACTGTCCAGCAATAGTCTGCAAGCATTGATGGGCTCCATTTGCCCTGATAGCGTTTCTCCATTGTTGCAATGTCCTGGTGAAATCGCTCGCTGTGCTCGTCGCTCACTGCTCCGCAGTTCGGTGGAAAAAAATATAGATGAGAGTGCAAAAAATGTATCTTTAGTGACATGTGGCAACCAAGGCTTTTGTATGCCTTGAGGAGGTTTTCCACCAACAACCTGTAGTTGTCTGCCTTGTTGTTTCCGAGAAAATGTATTGCCACTAACTGGAAGGCTTTCCATGCCGTCTTTTCCTTGTCACGCAGTGCATGGTCAAATGCATCATCTCGAAGAAGTTCATGAATCTGAGGACCAACAAAGACACCTTCCTTTATCTTAGCTTCACTTAACCTTGGAAATTTTCCACGGAGGTACTTGAAAGCTGCTCGTGTTTTGTCAATGGCCTTGACAAAGTTCTTCATCAGATCCAGCTTGATGTGTAAGGGTGGTAACAAAATCTTCTGTGATTCAACAAGTGGTGGATGCTGAACACTTTTCCTCCCAGGCTCCAATGACTGTTGGAGTGGCCAATCTTTCTTGATGTAGTGGGAATCTCTTGCACGACTATCCCATTCGCAGAGAAAACAGCAGTACTTTGTGTATCCAGTCTGCAGACCAAGCAAGAGAGCAACAACCTTCAAATCGCCACAAAGCTGCCACTGATGTTGGTCATAGTTTATGCACCTCAAAAGTTGTTTCATGTTGTCATAGGTTTCCTTCATATGGACTGCATGACCAACTGGAATTGATGGCAAAACATTGCCATTATGCAGTAAAACAGCTTTAAGACTCATCTTCGATGAATCAATGAACAGTCTCCACTCATCTGGAGTTATAATAACTTTTCTCTCTCTCGTAGGTTTGTGCATTTGGATTTGCAATATTCAGAAAAACTACATTATTCATAAGGTCTTTGCAGGATCAGGGCCTTAGTCTTTACACATGTATGCACCTTCTCGACTTGGTATAACCAGAGAGCCAGTGGAATTAAGGTTCCAAGAGAGTCCTGCAGTGTTTTCTGGAATCTAAATATTTGGTATAAGAGATTACTTTTCTAGGCCTGGCTACCTTTGAACAGTCCACTTGTTGAATCTACTGGTTGAATTGTTGTGGTTTTGTGTCTATAGCTAGGCTGACAGAAATATAACTCAAAAAAGGTAATTTCTCTCATTCATCTTAGTAGAGTATTAACCTTGAAATGTAATTGTGACTACTTGACTTCCAACACCGTTACCTAAAAAAAAAATGTTTGTGGTTGTCATGTTGGTTTTATGTTACCTAATTTGAACAAAAAATTCTAATCAGTTATAGTTTGCTTTAGTGGATAGGAAGACAAGGTTGAATTGGAGGAAGGTGGGAGATCTTAAAAGTGGGAGTGTTCCAAATCAGATGGGTAGCAATAGAGATTGGTTCCATGAACTCTGTCAGTTTATCATCATGTATGGAGCATTTCCCTTCAGTTTGATGCTTTTTGCATATTGCAAAGTGGCAAAAGTTTAGAGTACCAACAAAAACTCACAGAGTGCCAGATCAGATATTTTATCTGCTTACTGGGGCAGCTGGAATTGACATACCCAAGCACTGATAGTTGGGGTTTGTGAATTGCAGCTGCTCCAGTAAGCAGGTAAAATATCTGATCAGGCATCCTGTGGGTTTATCAAAATATATGTACATTTTTGTTGGTAATCTAAAAGTAAAGCAGTGTAGCCTAGTGATTAAAGCGAAAAGATTGGAGTCAGAAGATCCTGCTTCTGCAGTTGGTTCTGTTACTGACTTGCTCTGGGTCATTTGGTAAGTCAAATAAACTTTCTGTTCCTCTGTTTACCTGTTTGCAAAGCTGGAAAAATAAAACTGTATTCACAGAAGAGTTGGAAGGCTAATTAATGTTTGAGGGCTTCGGATGAAAGGCTCTATTGAACTGCATAATGTTACTAAATTTCTAATTATTTTATTATTATTATTATTATTATTAGCAACCTTGCATTAAATCTTGAAAATGTGGTACGCAGTGTTTATCAAGTCTCTTCCACTGAAGTAATTTGAAATCTCCTGGTAAAGACATTCAATGAAATGTACCTCAGTGAAAGAGAACAAACCTTGGCAGTTTAGGGATTACTTCCTTAGTGGAAAGGCTGCTTGTCTACCATCTCCCAGGGGGGAAAAAACACTTTAATTGGACCAGCTAGATGTTTTAGGCATTTGCAGGTGGAACATGTGAACATATAATTGAAGGTTAATTAACTTCAACTAGCATTAGATGTTCCTTGAATCAAAATGAAAGGGAAAGACTAGGAAAGTTACATATATATATATATATGTATTGCTTTTTGGTACAGACAGCTTGTAGAAGCAATATGTATTGAATTTTAAAACACAGGAGACTACTTTAATCTAGATTCACAACAGGAATTTAGGCATCACAACTAGAGCTGGGCAAAATGTTTTGGAAAAATAGTTTAATTTGTTTAGTGAAAAATGCAGTTTTGATTGACCTGAAGTTATCCATCAATTTGGCCAATAGTTTTGGGGAAAGTTTTTCAGAGCCAGCGCAGTGTATGTGTGTCCTCTTATAACCTCTAACCCAATATTTGGGGCACTTGGCTAGAAGATAGGAGACCCAAGTTTGAATCCCCACTCTGGAGCAGGAACTTGTACTCAGATTGTACCCCTCCTAAATGACCAGCTAAACCACTAGGCTATTGTGGAGTGGAGGGGGTGCTCTCAATCTCTCCTGTTGAAACTGTAGCACCTCAGAGTTACGAACTGACCGGTCAACCACACATTCATTTGGAACTGGAAGTATGCAATCAGGCAGCAGCAGAGACAAAAAAAGCAAATACAGTACAGTACTGTGTTAAATGTAAACTACTAAAAATACACAGTGAAAGTTTAAAAAAAGATTTGACAAGGTAAGGAAACTGTTGCTGTGCTTGTTTTATTTAAATTAAGAGATAAAAAGCAGCATATTTCTTCTGCATAGTAAAGTTTCAAAACTACATTAAGTCAATGTTCAGTTGTAAACTTTTGAAAGAACAACCTTCATGTTTTGTTCAGAGTTACAAACAATCTCCATTCCTGAGGTGTTTGTAACTCTGAGGTTCTACTGTAAATTAATATTCAGTGAAGCAGGTGCTTGAATTTAAGTTTCTCCCTAAGCAGCAGGTTAATTCTGCTTGTAGTTGCTCCTACTGAAGCTAGGGCACTCATCTGGGAGGTGGATCAACCTGGATTCAGGTCCTTGTCCTAACTCAGGCAGACTGGGAATTTGAACCTGGGTCTCCTAAATCTTGAGTGAGTGCTTTTAATCACTGTGGCTTGGGGGTGGAAAGGGGCACCAGCTCTTCTTTCTCCATCCTTTATGTGGCTTTAGACATGTTTTGAGCACAACTACCAGATTGGGTTCAACAGGCAAGATAGACTGGGGAACATTTAGAATCCCATTAGGGCTTAAGAGGTGTCCAGAATTAGACACACATTTAAATACCTACAGGGTTAGGTGACAGATGAGCAGGTGGTTTGTGAATGCCAATGGTGCCTAAATGTTGGATTTACAAGGTTAAGTCCCCTGTGAATCTTGCTCTTTATTTCTGTTAAATTTCACTGAATGCAGAAACTGAACCAGGCAGGCTGGGACCAATAAAGGCGAGAGGTCTTGACTTTTCTGTTAAAAGACTTTTGGTTTATTTTATCTTTTGGATTTTCTGAAGATGAATAATTTAGGCAGAATTTCACTCTTTTCACAAAAGCTATTGATCAGCAAATGATTAGGAAGAGGAGGAATCAGGAGGGAAAAAAAACAGGAGTGAAACCAAAACAAAGAGAATAAACAAATAAAGACAGAGGAGAAAAAAGGTAGAAGGGAGAAATAAGACAGAGGGAGAGGGGAAGAAAATTATAAAGAGAAGAGGGGAGAAAAAAGAGGAAGCATGTGGAAACTACATCAGGAGAACAGAAGTTGGAAAAGTGCCTGGGGAATTATATAAACTATGGTAGAAAAGAGTAGAATATTTGGCTATAGTGTGCAGAACTGTTGGTTCCAGGTCCTGAATAGATTGTAATTACCTTTTATCCTCCATACTCCTCTCCAAAACCAAAAGACTTTGTGTTCCACTACCAATATTCTGAGCCATATATTTTCTTCAATATTGGCAATAATCTGTCCCATTAGAAGTGCTGAAATGTGAACTATCTCCTGCTTGTGAAGGAATTTTTAAAAGAAATTTATTTATTGAAATGAGTCATTTTAATACCTTTGAGGCAGGGACTTTTAATTATGTGTACTTAGAGCAGTGGGGTACCAATACTTACTTAGGATCTCCAACTACTACTACAAAACTAACAATGATGCTAGGAATAACTCCAAAGTATCCCCTCCTCCAGAAATAATACAATCTCCTTCTGTAAGACTTTTTCCCCAGCATGCCTTTCTGGGGCTAGCCCTTTAGATTTGGTAGAACCAAGCATCTGCAGCTCTAAAACAGCCATTTTGTAATGAGTGGCTGCATCTCCTTCCCTTCTCGTGGTGAGTATCTGTTGTGTGTTCTTTCTTTTTACTGTGAAGTTATATTTTCACATGAGTATCAGTGATTTTTACTGTATTTCCCAGGGTTGCAATCTTATATGGGCAATCTTTTGCATCAGAATAATCTAGTAAAGACCTTGCATTTGTGTATAGTCCCAGTGTGGTTAAAGAAACTTTGTAGTGGTTTTTCCTAAGATTCCCATGTAGGATTGGGGCCAGGAGATGTATGAAGAAAGATATAGTTTTTTATGTCACTCTGTCTAGCCAAGAATTCTATTTTATTTGAAGTCTAGTTACTATTTTTCAGTTTTCAAAGTCTCTAAAGAGTGTATGCGTGTGCCACTCCTTACTAGTGAGAAACAGACAGCGCACGTACTATGATTGGCATGCACCTCAGTGTCTGCAACTCTTTTGCTGCAGTTGCTCTATTAAAAACCAATTAACTTCAAAGCTAATCAGGTATTTAACTTATCTGTTATTCAATGTAAAATGCTGGGAATGATAGCAGTGACTAACAGGCTTTCTGTCAACTGTTTAATTAATTTGAAAGTTATTCTTGTTTAATACAAATTGTATGCATAATGTCAACTATTTAAGACATGGTGACAAATATGTAGCTCTGGAACAGCCTTTGGGAAGGTTTAGCTTGAAGTCTGTTCAGCAGGCAGCTGAAAGGACAACCAGATCCAAGAAGCACATAGTACAAAATGTTTTGGTCTCTTGTTTCTAAAGTAACCTTCTTCAGAGGTTAATATTAAAATCAAGGAAGGGAAAATTGTTTAACCAGGGTTGATTGGGAAAACCTGTCTCCATATTGGGGAGTATTTAACTAGTGTATAAGGCCACACAGGCTAATTCTTGGCTTCTGTTATAAAGCTATGTTTATAAGGGAAAAAACTTTATTTCTATGGTATAACAATTAGAATGGAGCCAAGTGACTAATTTGCAAAGAAAATATTTTTTCCAATGAATTTATCTACTCTTTGCACAACATATCATTTGAAATTTCTTTACATTTATCTTTTTTTGTGGTATTTCTCTTTAACCTTTTGGTCTTGATTAAGATATCTGTTAGCAGTCATTAGTTCAGCTGCGCTGGTTAATTGTCACGTGGTATTGTTCCTGGTTCTCTGTCAGAATGAGTGCATAAAGACTTCCGGTGTGCATATTTGTATATATGTATAGCTATTAATCATCTGTATTGCACTAGCAACTAAGGACCTAAACCAAGGCCTCATTGTGCTACATACAGATAAATAGTGAGAGGGGAAACAGATGCACGAGGTGAATTGATTTACCTAAGATTACACATACAGCAGGGGTAGACCTTTTCCAGTGCCCTATAGTTGGACCGTCCTGCCTCTGTATGTTTCCGTCATACTCAGACATGCAGTCTCGAAACCTCATTTCCACTAACATTCATGCTAATAAAATTCAGTATCATGAATCTTTGCAGAAAGCAAACATCATGGTTTGAGTGAATATTCATGGACTTTTTTCTTTTTGTTTGCTATATTTGCCTAGTCTAATTGGGTGACTTTCGGGATAACAATCTCTTGTCCAAACATGACTTTCTAAAAAGAAGTTTGTGGTAGTCAAGTTCCAGTTTCAGGTGGAAGTCTGTCAAGCTAGGAGGGCTGGAATGTGCATAAGAATATAATGCATATTGCAGCCTAGATCAGAGCTCTGTTTTCAGTCTTGAAATGGCTCCTTAACCTTACAGAATGATCACTTAATGCTTCTATAATGTAACACTATGCCTTTCACTTCTACTTTGGTGATTTCCTGCTATGGGATTACTTTTGTGAGAGAGTTTTCAGGATCTGGTCCTATGTTTTGCAAAGAAAATAGTGAGCAAATCTAATGTTATTCCTAGTAATAAGAAAATGCTCTACATCTGATTTAAATATAGTGAACGAGCAATGCTTTGCAAATTAATAAATTTTGAGTAGACAAAAAAAATGGGTTAAACAAGCTTCACAGTGTTACATTAATCAAGTCACAAACAGGAATAGCTTGATGAAGATAACTTTTTTGGGGTCAACAGTTATATTTCTACGGTATATTAAGTATAGATTTTTGTGGCACTCAATGTCCCTATGAATAAAGATTAATCAAAGTTGAAACATAAAATGACCTTGTAAGCAGATTCAGGAGCATAAAGCGGATGTGTGTGTGTGTGGGGGGGGGGAGGAATGGCACGGTGGTCCCAGCCCCCTTGGCTGGCTCTGAGCAGAGACCCAGCAGCCACCACCTCCTCTCCCAGCCATTCCTGAGACCGGGGTCAGCATGATCCAATGTATCTTTCCCCGGCTGCAGTGCTGCAGACCTGTCTGTGGCTGGTTGTGCCCTCTGTGAGTCATTCTGAGCTGTGACCAGTACCCCGCTGACTTCTTCGCCCTGGGGCGGGAGCCCTACTGGAGAGGGGAGTTTTCCATGGGCCCCCTCCTAAGGAAAATTCTGGTTGCACCCCTGAGCAGATGTAGCATACTATAACTCTTCTGTATTACTTATTCTCCTTTGTCCCATTAATTTCCTTCTCCACTCAAAGTTGAGAGGAATTTGCTAATGGCCAGCAATAATTTGCAATTGGCCATTTGCAAGGATTGATGGATTTGAAGACTGTGAGGTGTGCCCCCTTCTCTTAATAGTACGGCTGCAAGATGCAGAAAAGGTGATGTTGCAGAAGCTGCTATACCAATGGTAGGTTCACAGAGGGCTAAAACTTTTGACAACTCTTCACATTTTTGAGAGGGGCTGTGAATTAATTTCTCAACCTCCCAACAGCTATATAAGTCCTATGTACTCTGATGACACTACTGTCCTCAGGGCCACTTTAAGGATTATAGGGAGGGTTAGTGATGGTTTTTTTGGTGTGTGTGTGTGTGTGTGTGTGTGTGTGTGGTGTTTTTTTGGGAGGAGGGGGGGCGGGGAGAGATACATCCCAACTTAACTGACTGACTCAATGTAGGAGGAGCTGGGAGCTGTTTCATGTACTGTAACAACATGAAAGGACTCCATGCTTGTAAAATTAAATTGGATCTCATTAAGAAAACAATTTAGAGAGATGGCATAACTGCAGCTGGCATTTTAGCCATATTCAAATGCACTGGCTTTCTGGTGCCTCCTTCAAACTCTTCCCTCCTGCAACCTGTGCTCCTTCCTGCAAGTTCCATGCAGGATGTAGGGGGTTAACATTCTTTGGCAATTGCTCCTTGAGATCTGGCCAACCTTGGACTATGAATTGTTGTACTGCCTTTAGCACCCCTACCTGTTTTGTACTTTGCTAGGTTGCCTGAAGCCACCCATCAAAGATATGAAACTATTGTTGCTTGTTGATAGAAACTATCTCCTGCTCCACAGAGTCATCTGTGTTGTACTCTATAAGGAATGCCCTGCTCAATGGTTCTGCCACCAGCATTGACTTTCCTGGGCAGTAACTTATCTTTATATTATGGTGCTGGAATCTCAATAACATGCATTGGAATCACTTGGGTGTATTCAGCAGTGGCTTCTTCATCTGTACATCCACCTGATGGAATCATTCCATTCTAAAGAGCACAGCCAGTAGCTCTTTTTCTACCTGAGCATGTCCCCTTCCGGTGTCTGCCAAGGATCTGCTAGCAAATGCTATGGGCTGCTGGCTTTACATCAGTGATACTACTAGGTCCCCTTCCAAGTTCCATGCAGATTGCTGCAGTAGCAACTCTTATTTAGGTTGCTGAACACTTTCCATTATAAAGGATTCCTTATAGCTGTTCTTTAAAAAGCTGTCACCTCCTTTGTTCAAAGGTCTACTTGGATACTTGGTGAAATGCCCTCAGACTACAGTACTGTCTTTTCTTCACTGAAATTCCATTTAGCTTTTGCTCAGTGTGACACTCTGTACCTCAAAATAGCACTTGAACCCCCATATTCACCACTGTGGTATGATTATGATATGTTTTTTTACAATGCGTGGCTTGTGAGGTATCATTTAAGAAATCTTGATCTGTTGAACATTCAATTCCTGTTGCATTCTACATACTATCATTTTATACGAAGTTATAAAGTATTGCGATTTGTATGTTTCTGATATATGTGGTAAGTGGGAGGCTAGCTCTGGGTGTTTTTCAGCGGTAACAAAAGAGCAAATAACAAGACATATTTAAATCAGGACCAGATGGACATGTTTATGGCCCGTCAAGAAGAATCCCCTCTCCCAGAGACTCTTCAGAATGGGCACGTACACAATGGGGGCTGCCTAACCCCCGCATCGCAGCAAGAATCTTTCTAGCACCTGTAGAAGAAGTATAAATGAGGGTTGATGACATCACCACTTGGCCTCTCACATCCCCCATGTCAACCCCTTGAAAATCATTTGGAAGACAAAGACTTTGTACGGGGGAGTTTGGTTCCAGGCTGAGAGGTAATTCAGTCTGTGTATAAACTGCCAGGAATATCCAGTGCGGTGAGAAAAGCTGTTTGATTCAAATCTTGGTTAGTCTGTTAAAGTTCGAATTTGGACTGTGAATCTATTTTTATTTCTTATGTAACCAACTTTGACCTCTGTATCTAATACTTATAATCACTTCAAATCTATCTTTCTGTAGTTAATAAACTTATTTCAATGTTTTATCCTTTCCAGTGATTTTTGTCTAAAGTGCTTTGGGAATCTGCTCGGATTACAAAGGCTGGTGCATGTCCCCTATCCTTTGATGAAGGATTGAACTAATTATTGAGCTTGCACTGTTAGAGAAGGTCTTGAACAGTGTATGGCAGTATATTTCGGGGGAGAGGGGGAACTTGGGAGATTTGCTGCTGTTTTCCTGTGTATAGTTTATGCGTGACTTTGAGAGCATTCATGCAATTTACCTGGGTGTGTCTCTGCATGCTGATGGCTGACTGATAACAGTGCCTGGAAGGGGTTGCTGTTTGTCAATGGCAAAGTGTCGTGAGGGACAACACAGGGTGGAAAGTTAAGGGGGCACAGCCGTCCGACAGATCTAGGCTGTACCCTGGGGATCCCATCACACTAAGCTATAAAAGGGTTTAAATTGCCATTTGTCCTTGTCTCATTTCTGTTCCTCAACAAAATTTTGGAAACTGGACAATATAATATACATTACTCACAAATATTCCAAAGTGCTGGGCTCATGCCACCACCAGAGTAGAAGCAGGCGCTGTACTGAGACTATCTGGGAGCTACCAGAGCTGCTATTGTGTAGGGAGAAGAGGGGTATGCCCAGTGTTGGAACAAGAGCAGGAGTAGGCTCCCTTGCGTCCAGCATTGGACCCCAGCAGCCCATTGCCTTCTAAGGAAATGCCAGATTTATAGTTGCCTGTGCAGCCTTACCTTGTTCTGCTTACACATATTTATTATGATTAGAGCTCTACAAATAATGGCTTTTTGGTTAGTTGCCTATACCAAAAATGCTGGGTCAAAGTGAAGCAAAATGTTTTTAACACTTTGAACCAACAAGTCAAAGAAAAATACAGTTTGGGGATTAATTAAACATTCTGTTTGATTTAAGGTATTTTTCAGGGCTTTTTTTTTTTTTAATGAATGAAATTTAGGGGGGGAAAAAACATTTTGATTTTTTGGGGGAAAAAACTTATCAAAATTATTTGACAAATCAACACACCATTGCAAAATATTTTATTTCACTTGAATCTGCGTCTTTTGGCAACACTGTTTTGTCCAAAAAAATTTTTCCCAGTTGTAGTTGCAATAATGTTTTAGATACATAATCACATACTCTTATTTTCTACAGGATCCTTGTCTTATTCAGTGCACAGGATGAATGCACATAGCAGCACAATTGAGAGTGTGTGGGCAACTGTAAATCTGAAATTTCTTTACCTTCAAGTGTTTGACTTTGTAACCTAAATAATATTGGGGTTGGGGGGGGGGGAATGTGTAATTTTAAATAGGAAGTGTGCTTGTGTGGTGAAAACTTACATTGTGTGTGTGTGTGTGTGTGTGTACGCATGCGCGCGCACGGGCATATGCGTCTGTCTGTCAATCAGGCCACTCTAGCCTCCTGCTGCAGAAATGGAACCCAACTGGATGTTTCTTCAACCCTAGAGAGCAGTTTATGTTATGTTATGTTATGCTATGTCAATCTACAGTTTCCAGGCTATGTTCACATGGAAATGGGTTAGAAACTTTTTTCTTGAGTCTGAATTCTTGTTCACTAGGACCAATGCCTGGCTCTGTTAACAAGCCTTGTTACTTGATTAATCATTCAGTCTTAACCGATTATTTCCTTAATTTGCTCCTTGTTGGGTTGCTTACCAAGTGGCCAGGGCGGTGAGTCAGCCTAAGGCTATAACTCTCACTGAAGGTAGTGTGTCCTGTGAGTGTTCAACGCTTATGAAAACTAGGCCACATTCACCTTTTGTAGTGTCCTGTTGTATTTTTTAACACCTTTGTATTGACCACAATGGAATAAATTCTTCACAAATAGAGCCTTTTCCTCAGTGTTTCCTTTGCAAAACTCTACCAAAACCACATTTTTAACGCACAAGCATTACTTTCCCTCTATTATCAGAACAATAGCCAAACCTGTACAAATAAATCATAGCTTCTGTTTCTGGAGAGTAACCCTGAAATAAAGCACTTTTGGAGGGGGAACATGGGGAGTTGCACTTCATCTTAGAACTCAGAATAATTACAGGGAAGATATCACCCATAACATTCTTCGCACTTACATTCCACTGTAAAACAGTGACACAGGAAAAAGGTTAATTCCCAGACCAAATGAAATTTTAATTAAACAATTTGAGAATGTGGATTTAGATCTATTGACTGTATGTGAAACCTCTGTGTTGCTATCAATTTTTTCAGGCGTCCTGCTGATGTATATTGTCAGTGTCACTTAGCTTTACGTGTAAAGACACTGATCTGAGTTTACAGGAGATTATACTGGTAATGATTTAGAATCTATTTAGTCAGCAGTACTTAAAACTGTAGTCATTAGGAGCTAGATTCCTTCTGTTAGATGCAGGGCACAGTTACAAGTAATGTAGACCCATGCTGTCCCGGGACAATATTGGGAATCACTCCTTGAATTTCTCAGTAGGCAGGAAAGCACTTCTGCTACATTTCTTTATGGAGTACAAGCCTGTTTCTCCTGTATGCTGGTGCTGCACTGCAGGCTGGTGTGGAGCCATGGCCCTGTCTCTCCCTTTCTGTGGGTGGGCACTTTGCACACCCTGGGTCATAGGAGGGACAGAGCAGTAGTGCAAGAACTGGGCCATGTAAGGGCAGCAGAAGCCTTCACATGCCCCTACACAGCACTTTCCTGGAAGAGCCATGCAGACTCTGCCTAACTTAGTTTTTCATCTGCTTTAATCTAAGAGGGAAATACCAGTTAAAGCTACAATATTCATTTTGCTCCTTTGAAAGCAAGTGACTTAAAAAAAAATCTTATGAGAAAATACAAATGGTTTCTATTCAAAATCTTATTTCTATCACCCAAATTCTGTTTAAAGTTAAGTTGCAATCCGTCAAATTACTGGGTTTAATCATCCTGTCACAGGCATATAAGAAACCGTAAACTGTGTCAAGTCTGCAAACGCACCAATGAGGTATCCGTAATACAGCAACGGGGGAACAGGCTAATTAACCATTTGAAATAACTCAAACCACTCTCTGCCTTAACTTGGTTTCCTTAAATCTTCAAAAATGAACACATACTTCAACACAAAGTACAGACAAAACCCACACATTTTCTCTTAATACATTTTCAATATCATGTACTATCTAGAGTTCTTTGTTATGGAACAAAATACAGATTTACTAATCATAATAGCCACAAATTGAGCGCCCAGTATCTTAGGCCTTGTCTACATTCAAAGTTTTGTGAGAGTAGCTATACTAGGAAAAAAACCTCCAAAAGTAGACATAGTTATACTAGCAAAAAAGTACTTTTGCTGGTTGTCACACTGACAGTGGAGCTACACCTTTGTCTCTTTTCTGCTCTCTAAGAGCCTCCTCTGATGTAAGACTTAATATCTTTATTTTCTTGGGATTGAATTTTTCAATTCTCACATTCTTGGACCTGGCCCTGGGCCACAGTACTGTGTGTGTCAACCATTCTTATCCAGCAGATCTGACTGAGTTCAGCCCCTGTGATTCTTCCCTTCTGATGTCTGTGACTAGTAGAATGGATGGGAAATGTAATGATGAAACAAAATATTAAGTGGAGATAAGTAATGAAACAGACAAGCATTGTGTCATTTTCACCCAGCAACTGGCAGGCTCCCAGGGTGCATATTTTATTTCAGAAACACCAGGTGTTGGTGTGTCCAAAATGAAGATTGTATGGAATTTCTGGTTTGTGGTAAATTTAGAAAAACGTGGGTTTGTTCATATTTGGAACAAACCCAAATGTTAAAATATCAAAATTTCCCCCAAAACAGACATCCCTGAGTTTTGGACAGTTTTAGTAATCATTGGTCAAACAGCCATCTTAGCATAAAAGTACTGTTTATTTTATCAGTAGGAATAAAGATTTCAGGAAAAAAAATTTAAAACAACAAACAGTCTGCACGCATGTCTGTCTTACCTCAAAGGCTCACCCATGCCCTGTTTGCCTACTTGGGTTTAACTTCTTCAGCACTGTGGTGTCTCAGTCTGGTGCTCCCTAACAACTGTTTCTGCTTCCTGCCATAGTTCTTTTGTTTTTCTGTGCTTTGGCATGTCTGTTCAAAACCAAACGATCGAAGATTGAGCCTGAGACCCCAAGCTTTGGTGTTCTCTGTTGTTAACTCGCGTGTTTGCAGAGGGGTGGCTTATATTGTGTTATTCTCCTTCTCCCTATCTGTTTTTTCCCCCTAGGCAGATTCCTGTTGAGTTACCAAAATTGTCATAGAGAAAACACCCTAACAGTCCAGCCAACATTCAGTATTCATAAATTTTCACAGAACAGCTCCAAATCTGTCACGCTGGTGGAGCTTATGCTGATTTCAGCAAGAGAAATAAACTATATAAGCAAAAGCACTCTTTTATAATGGCATCTACATGGGGGTTTTCAAGGGTGGGTCTCTCTCAATCTCTTCAGTTGAAGCTCTTCCAGTTTCTATACATAATACTCATTGGGCCAGAAAGAGAGAGAGAGAGAGAATCCCCCTTCAGCCTGTGATGAAGGGACTCACCTATGAGGGGGGGAATAGGTGGATTCCAGTTCCTACTCCAAGGGGTGACAGAGATGAACCCCAGAATACCTATAGACCCGTGGTTATGGCTCTCATTTACAACATAGGAGGCCCAAGTCCAAGACCCTGTTCTGAATTCAGCAGAATGGGAACTTGAACTGAAGTTTCCCACATGCCCAGTCAGTGCTCAAATCACAGGCCTATAAGAGGAGGTGGGGAGACACCACTATCAATTATTTTTCCTCTTAATTAATCAGCATCTTCAAATTAAACTCACAGTTTTGTTTGACCCCAAACTGCATTTTTCAGCAAATAAAGAATTTGTCTGAAAAATTTCACCCATCTCTCTCAGATGCTTCCCCCTGAGAGCAGCTGAGCTGAGGATGGACAGAATAGGGGCTCTCCCTACAAACATACTTTCGGCTAGGGGTACTGTGTTGCAACCTCAATAAAAATGTCATACATTCTCCTCCTCCCACCAGCACAAGCAGGGAGCCCTGGAAGAGTACAATGCCTCCTGGAGGTCCTACAAGGGCAATACACTTGGCTGCCCCCTTTCCCAGGGGCTTTGTGCAAATGGCACAGTTCAGTCACATTTTCCACTCAGATTTCTTTTCGATATGTCCATGCACACAGCCAGAAGAACAATGGGAGATAGTTTGAAAATGAAGAAAACAAACAACTCTATAATCATGAGTTTAAAAAATAGTGACCATGCTCTAGGTTTTTTCTTAATTCATTATAACCCAGGAAAATGTAAAGTAATTTAGGAATTGCCGTACCAGATTAAACTATCAATTACTTTTTCTGACAGTGGTCGACCACAGCTGATTCAGAAGAAGATGCACGAAACCCTGCTGTCTCCAAACTAGATAATCTGTTCCCAATCCCTAATATCTAGAAACTGGTTTAAACCCTGAAGCTTAATTCCTTCTAAAATCCTTTTTTAACTTTACTGTTATTATTTTGGATATTGTTAATAGCCATATTAATGTCCATTCTCTCTTCAACCTTCACCAGACTACCAAAAGGCACGTTTTGCCCTAACAACTATTTTTTTGCTAGATTTTAAGGTCCTACATCAACCAGCAGAGATGCTAGAACAGTTTTATAAAGAAGTAGCACACACTGATTTATAATTACCAAAGGATACTTTTTCATTTATTTACATTTGAAAATAATAGAACCATATTTTGTTAAAACTTTACAAATCAAACAGTGTGAGAGAACTTTATACACCAAACAGTTGAGTCTCTACCTACGCTTGGGCAGAGACTAAACATGGAAAATATCAGCCTGAAAGATGAAAAGTTGACAACTGAAAAGGCCGTATACCACAGAAATATTTAATTAGCTACAATGTACAGTTATAAAATGATCATAAATGGTTATTAGAATTTGTATTGTATGAAAAAACAGTGATAAATCACACTGGTCTACAATTTTTGAGACGTCGTCTGCTTTAGAGATAATACGTGCTATTTATTATGTATTTTGATGTGCTGAATTCAAATATGACAATTAAAACAACTGGCTACTGTTTCTAAGATATTTAAGTTTTTACATTTTATGTCTATGTATCTTGTGTAGATAGTAGAGTTTTAATCATAAATTGTAAACCTGGGTCTTTTCATGTGTTTATGGTTGCTTTACATGATAATATTTCACCTGTCCTATTTATGTAACACTTTAAAAATCAGCAAAAGGGTTATATAAATAAAATTTATTAGGAAACAAAAGGCAAAAAACTATTATGTACATAGTTTAGTCCTATTCAGTGTCTACTTGGCGCTTCTTGGCTTGTCTCTTGTATTCATTAAATGGAGCATCTCTTGTCACTGTCCAGCAACAGTCTGCAACCATTGATGGGCTCCATTTGCCCTGATAGCGTTTCTCCATTGTTGCAATGTCCTGGTGCAATCACTCGCCATGCTCGTTGCTCACTACTCTGCAGTTCGGTGAAAAAAAATCTAGATGAGAGTGCAAAAAATATATCTTTAGTGACATGTTGCAACCAAAGCTTTTGTATGCCTTGAAGAGATTTTCCACCAACAACCTGTAGTTGTCTGCCTTGTTGTTTCCGAGAAAATGTATTGCCACTAACTGGAAGGCTTTCCATGCCGTCTTTTCCTTGCCATGCAGTGCATCGCGAAATGCATCATCTGAAAGAAGTTCACGAATCTGAGGACCAACAAAGACACCTTCCTTTATCTTAGCTTCACTTAACCTTGGAAATTTTCCACGGAGGTACTTGAAAGCTGCTTGTGTTTTGTCAATGGCCTTGACAAAGTTCTTCATCAGACCCAGCTTGATGTGTAAGGGTGGTAACAAAATCTTCCTCGATTCAACAAGTGGTGGATGCTGAACACTTTTCCTCCCAGGCTCCAATGACTGTCGGAGTGGCCAATCTTTCTTGATATAGTGGGAATCTCTTGCACGACTATCCCATTCACAGAGAAAACAGCAGTACTTTGTGTATCCAGTCTGCAGACCAAGCAAGAGAGCAACAATCTTCAAATCGCCACAAAGCTGCCACTGATGTTGGTCATAGTTTATGCACCTCAAAAGTTGTTTCATGTTGTCATAGGTTTCCTTCATATGGACTGCATGACCAACTGGAACTGATGGCAAAACATTGCCATTCTGCAGTAAAACAGCTTTAAGACTCGTCTTCGATGAATCAATGAACAGTCTCCACTCATCTGGATTGTGAACGATGTTGAGGGCTGCCATCACACCATCGATGTTGTTGCAGGCTACAAGATCACCTTCCGTGATGAAGAATGGGACAAGATCCTTTTGACAGTCACGGAACATGGAAACCCTAACATCAGCAGTGGAATCTCTTGGCAGGTGTAGTCTGGAGCCCAACAGCTCTGCCTTACTCTTGGGTAGTTCCAAATCCCTGACAAGGTCATTCAGTTCACCTTGTGTTATGAGGTGTGGTTCAGAGGAGGAGGATGGGAGAAAATGTGGGTCCTGTGACATTGACGGTTCAGGACCAGAAGTGTCATCCTCTTCCTCTTCCTCGTCTGACTCAAGTGAGAATGATTCTGGTGCATCAGGAACCGGCAGTCCTTCTCTGTGGGGTACTGGGCGTATAGCTGATGGAATGTTTGGATAATGCACAGTCCACTTTTTCTTCTTTGACACACCTTTCCCAACTGGAGGCACCATGCAGAAGTAACAATTGCTGGTATGATCTTTTGGCTCTCTCCAAATCATTGGCATTGCAAAAGGCATAGATTTCCTTTTCCTGTTCAACCACTGGCGAAGATTTGTTGCACAAGTGTTGCAGCATATGTGTGGGGCCCACCTCTTGTCCCGCTCTCCAATTTTGCAGCCAAAATAAAGGTGATAGGCTTTCTTAACCATAGTGGTTATGCAGCGCTTTTGTGATGCAAGAGTCACTTCACCACAAACATAGCAGAAGTTATCTGCACTGTTCAAACAAGTACGAGGCATCTCCGCTCACTTTGGCTAAAGAGAAATGTGTCCCTTTGCAAAATCAAACACTGACAAATAAGAGAGCACAACACTGTATGATTTCTAGAGCTGATATAGGGCAATTTGTTCAGCAGAGTGATGTAAGCTTCGTTATGATTGCATCATCCATGACTTCTAGGAATAACATGATGCAATTCATATCATGTATGCCGCAATACCAGCTTCAGATTGCATCATTCATTGTTTTGCCTAAAAAGCAAGTACTGTCCAAACCCAGTCATAGATTTATTCATAGATCCAGTCAAAGATGTATTTTAGTCATTTCTGGTTTAAATTGAGATCCCTTCCCTTTATAACTCACTTATCCTCCGCCATTCCGAAGTCAAGGGTCGTATATACTGACCCAATAGCATATCTTGAAAACTAGAGCCAATCAACAATTTTAAGCATCATTTTCGTTCTCAGTGACCCAGAATTAGTAAAGTTTGACTACATTTATTTCAGATGCATTTTGGCTGTAGAGCAGTGTCATATTTGGGGTATATTGATTAAAATCTTGTAAATAAGTTCATATATGACCCCACTAAAGTCTCCTATTGCTGTTGATACCTTAATAATATTCCTGTTATAACTCTGTATAAATAACAAAAATCCAGACAAAACTAAGCTGACTTTCTTTTTAAGAATAAATAAATTTGCCTTAGAAATCTATTTATACAATTTTCAGGCTGAAAGGTGTAAGTTCCAGAAAGTTGTAAGTGACTGAAAGCACAAGGGTTAAGAATGGAAACCATTATGCAACCTTTATCCATACATCTAATGTACACGGACACCCCATAGAATAGCATATTTAATTTACTTCTATGTAATGAGTTAGCAGAGCCGCCCAGAAGATTCAGGGGGCCTGGGGCAAAGCGGGGGAGCTGCGGTGCTTGTACTCAGCTGGCGGTGGTCCGGGTCTTCGGTGGCATTTCGGCGGCAGGGGGTCCTTCACTCGCTCTGCGTCTTCGGCAGCATTGAAGGACACGTCGCCGAAATGCTGCCAAAGACCCGGACTGGCGCCGGGCCAGGGCTTGCGGGGCCCCTGCAAGACCCGGGCCCTGGGGCAAATTGCCCCACTTGCCCCCCCGCTCTCCCGGGCGGCCCTGTGAGTTAGCTATGCTTGCATTACAATAGAATTCCTCTGAAATATTTGTTATCCGGAATTTCAAAGACTCGTCCACAAGAAATATCCCATATTCAGTTATTGTAAAATGGACAGACAATATATTTCATGATATATATAGGACTCCGATTCAAACGTAGATCCATATTGCTGAGTGTTTCTGACAGCTCCTGAGAAAGTATAGCTTTGAGTTTTGTTAATAAGTGTATCATTCCCTGAAACATCTCTACAGTTTTGTCAGACTTACACTAGAATTTGCTTCTCTGTTTCTTTCTCTCTGCTTTGGCTCTTTCACTTTTCGTTTTCAGCCCTACTTCATGATGTTCAACTAATACTCTGAGTTTGAAAGCTGTCTTCTTAAGCTTGAAAACCCTCTTTGCCTTTTTCTTCTTTCTTAGATTTGTCAGGGAATCTCTATGACACGTATCCCTCTCGTTAAAGAGTTTCTGATGAACAGATGGTGATAACTCAGTGTTTCTATTCTGTTGCTCTCAATGACTCCGTAGAAAAACTCCCTGCCATCCTTTCAATCCCTGCTCTCCTCAGATCCTATAAAATGAAAATGACAAAATATAGTGGCATTGACAAATGCAGAAATAAGATTGGTCAGTACATTTTCCATACTAGTGTGAAATCACACATTTTAAATGTGTGATTCTATTAAAAATACTATGCTAAAATATGGGGTTACATTATAAACCATACCAACACTAGTAATAACCAGCTTCTTTAATGCAAGTACTGGAATCATTCAAATCAAAATATGTAAAATTGATTTACAGGTCCCAAATTAATCGGATGTAGCAGAAGTAGAATCTCTGCTTTCTGGAATCTCTGCTTTCTGGGAGAGCAGGTGGTGTTTTCTTTGATCCGTCCAGTCCAGGGTAGGGACCCAAGCAGAGACACATGCATACTGGAGGTGAATGCCTGGCTGCAAGGATGGTGTCGCCAGGAGGGCTTTGGCTTTGGCTTCAGCTTCCAAGAAGGACTGCTAAGCAGAGATGGGATCCACCTATTCAGAAAGGGAAGAGACTATTTTCATAGAGCCTGGCTAACCTAATGAGGAGGGCTTTAAACTAGGTTCAAAGAGGGCAGGTGACCAAAGCCCACAGGAAGTCAAAAACATGGAGAGCTGAGAGAAGGATCATAATTTCCGGGGGAGCGTGGGCTGTTACAGCAGGGATAAGGGATAAGACAAGACAGAACTGGGTGGGGAATCAACAGTATCTTAGATGTCTGCATACTAATGCGAGAAGTATGGGGAATAAGAAGGAAGAACTCGAAATGCTAGTAAATAAATACAACTATGACAGTTGACATAACAGGTGGGATAAAAAGCATGAGTGGAATATTGGTATAGCAGGGTACAGCTTGCTCAGGAAGGACAGTCAGGGGAAAAAGGGAGGAGATTTGCCTTATATATTAAAAATATATACACTTGGACTGAGGTTGAGATGGAAATAGGAGACAGACTTGTTGAAAGTCTGTGGGTAAGGATAAAAGGGTAAAAACAAGGGTGATGTGATGGTAGCGGTCTACTACAGACTATCTAACCAGGAAGAAGAGGGGGATGAGGATTTATTTAAGCAACGAACAAAATCATCCAAAGCACAAGACTTGATGGTGATGGGCAACTTCAACTATCCAGACATCTGCTGGGAAAATATCACAGCAGGACACACATTATCCAACAAGTTCTTGGAATGTATTAGAGACAATTTTTTTTATTTCAGAAGGTGGAGTAAGCTACTAGGGGAGAGGCTGTTCTAGATTTGATTTTGACAAATAGGGAGGAACTGTTTTGAGAATTTGAAAGTGGAAGGCAACTTGGGTGAAAGTGAACATGAAATGATAGAGTTCATGATTCTTAGGAATGGTAGGAGGGAGTAGAGCAAAATAAAGACAATGGATTTCAAGAAGGCAGACTTTAGCAAACTCAGGGAGTTGGTAGGTAAGATCCCATGGGAAGCAAGTCTAAGGGGAAAAACAAGTTGGCAGTTTTTCAGGAGACATTATTAAGGGCACAAGAGCAAACTATCCCACTGCGTAGGAAAGATAGGAACTATGGAAAAAGACCACAATGGCTTAACCAGGAGATCTTCAATGATCTGTAACTCAAAAAAGAGTCCTACAGAAAGTGGAAACTAGGTCAAATTACAAAGGATGAATATTAGCAAATAACACAAGTATGTAGGGACAAAATTAGAAAGGCCAAGGCACAAAATGAGATTAAACTAGCTAAAGACATAAAGGGTAACAAGAAACATTCTACAGATACACTAGAAGCAAGAGGAAGATCAAGGACAGGGTAGACCCATTATTCAATGGCGGGGGGTGGGGAGGCAATAACAGAAAATGTAGAAATAGCAGAGGTGATTAATGACTTCTTTGTTTTGGTTTTCCCAAGAGGTTGGTGGTGACTGTATGTTTAACAGAGTGAATGACATGAAAATGAGGTAGGATCAGAGGCTAAAATAGGGAAAGAACAAGTTAAAAATTACTTAGACAAGTTAGATGTCTTCAAGTCACCAAGGCCTGATGAAATGCACCCTAGAGTAATCAGGGAGCTGTCTGAGGAGATATCTGAGCCATTAGCGATTTTTTTGGAAAGTCATGGAAGATGGGCGAGATTACAAAAGACTGGAAAAGGGCAAAGATATTGCAAAGCTATAAAAAGGGAAATATAGACAACCTGGGGAATTACAGACCAGTTAGCTTAAGGTTTGTACCCAGAAAGAAAATGGAGCAAATAATAAAGCAATCAATTTGCAAAATCTAGAAGATAATAAGTTGATAAGTAACAGTCAGCATGGATTTGTCAAGAACAAATCATGTCAAACCAACCTGATAGCTTTCTTTGACTGGGTAACAAGCCTTGTGGATAGTGGGGAAGCTGTAGATGAAGTATATCTTGACTTTAATAAAGCTTTTGATAGTGTCTCACGTGACCTTCTCATGAACAAACTAGGGAAATTCAACCTAGATGGAGCTACCATGAGGTGGGTGGTGGCTGGAAAACCATTCCCAGAGAGTAGTTATCAGTGGTTCACAGTCATGCTGGAAGGGCATACCGAGTGTGGTCCTGCAGAAATCAGTTCTGGGTCTGGTTCTGTTCAATATCTTCATCAACGTTATAGATAATGGTATAAAGAGTACATGTATCAAGTTTGCAGATGGTACCAACCTGGGAGGGGTTGCAAGTGCTTTGGAGGATAGGATTAAAATTTAAAATGATCTGGACAAACTGGAGAAATGGTCTGAAGTAAAGAGGGTGAAATTCAATAAGGACAAATGCAAAGTACTCCACGTAGGAAGGAACAATCAGTTGCACACAGACAAAATGGGAAATGATTGCCAAGGAAGGAGTACTGTGGAAAGGGATCTGTCGAAAGGAAAACTAAATATGAGTCAACAGTGTAACACTGTTACCAAAAAAGCAAACATCATTCTGGGATGTATTAGCAGGAGTGTTGTAAGTAAGACACGAGAAGTAATTATTCCACTCTACTCTGCGCTGATTAGGCCTTAACTGGAGTATTGTGTCCAGTTTTGAGTGCCACATTTCAGATAAGATGTGTACAAATTGATGAAAGTCCAGAGAAGAGCAACAAAAATGATTAAAGGTCTAAAAACATGACCTATGAGGGAAGATTTAAAAAATTGGGTTTGTTCAGTCTGCAAAAGAGAAGACTGAGAGGGAATATGATAACAGTTTTCAAGTACATAAAAGGTTGTTACAAGCAGGAGGGAGAAGAATTGTTCTTAACCTCTGAGGATAGGACAAGAAGTAATGGGCTTAAATTGCAGAAAGGGAGGTTTAGGTTGGATATTAGGAAAAACTTCCTAACTGTCAGGGTGGTTAAGCACTGTAATAAATTGCCTAGGGCAGCGGTGGGCAACCTGTGGCTGCAGCCCGTCAGGGAAAGCCGCTGGCAGGCCACCAGACCGTTTGTTTACATTTCCATGGTCACCTACAGCTCCCAGTGGCCACGGTTCGCAGTTCCCGGCCAATGGGAGCTCTGGAAAGTGGCGGCTTGCCCTGATGGGCCGCGTGCGGCCTGTGGGCTGCAGGTTGCCCACCACTTGCCTAGGGAGATTGTGGAATCTCCATCATTACAGATTTTTAAGAGCAGGTTAGAGAAACACCTGTCAGAGATGGTCTAGATAATACTTGGTCCTGCCATGAGTGCAGGATATTGGACTAGATGATCTCTCGAGGACCCTTGCAGTCCTATGATTCTATGATTATATCCTAGGGTTTGATCCAATTCCTCATGAGATATACAAAAGATTTAACTGGGACCTGAGAATCTTCTCTTCCAGTTCTTCAGTTGTACATTACCTTGTGGGGCACTCAAATCAGGAGGAATGTGTACCGGAAACATGCATGACACAGATTTATTGTCCCAGTTGTCTGTTAGCTTTTCTGTTTCCTCATATAATGGAACACTCAAACATTCAGATTCATCTTCACAAATATTTCTAGACTTTTTTCCCCTTCTACATACACTATACAGTATTTCATTTAATTCCTGTTTTGTGTTACTTAAGCTTAACCCTTTTATTGCCTGAGTGCATGTTAACCATTAATAAAGCATGTTAGATTCCCTGTCTTTAAAAACTAACAGATTTATTTGGGCATAAGCTTTCATGATGCATCTGAAGAAGTGGGTTTTTTACCCACAAAAGCTTATGGCCAAATAACTCTGTTAGTCTTTAAGGTGCCACCGGACTCCTCATTGTTTTTGTGGATACAGACTAACATGGCTACCCCCTGATAATTGGCAAGTGTAGATGCTCCCATGATTTTTGTGCAAAAAAGGGACTTTTTCCGCTTTAAATGGCAAGTGTAGACATGCTCTAAGAATGTTTGGTGAGAGACCGTGTTTTTACGAACAGGGGCTGCTAACAGGGAGTTTCGCAAGGGAGTTCTCCAGGTGAAGGAGGAGCAATACAGCACTCTTGGGGTAAGTGACTGTGTGTGGTGTGTGTTTGTTTGTGTTTGGGGGTTACTTGCTGTGTGCTGAGCTTGTGTTTGTCAGTCTGTTTGTTTGGTTGGTTGTTTGAAGGACCGTGTGCTGTGGCTGGTAGTTGGAAGCTGTGAGCTTCAAAGGAAGGTCTGAAAGCTAGAAGCCTCTGGTAAGTGGCTGAGCCTTAATCAGTGGGCGGGGCATTCACATAGGCCAGGGCTTTATAAAGCAGTGCACAAGCGACCAGGGAGCTTTTGTGAACAGGGGCTGCTAACAGGGAGTTTCGCAAGGGGGGGGTCCCTTTATTCCCCTTAAAACCTATAAACCAAACTACATTCAAAACCTTTTGCTTAAACAACCCTTTCATTAAGTAGGAGACAATGCGGGCAGAAGTCCAGCTGCAAAGTGGAGGCTATCCAGATTATTGCACTGAGTGCAGCATGTATGATTACCTGCCCTGTGGGCGGTTGGCGTATGTGTGCATTCAGTGCAAGGAGCTCCTGGCCCTCAGAGACCATGTATGGACTTTGGAGGCCAGGGTAGCAGAACTGGAGGAGCTAAGGGAGGCAGTGAGGTATGTTGATGAGGCTTTCCGGGACACTGTAGAATTGTCCCACCTCTGTTCGGACAGCCCCTGTGCTGTTGAGGAGGATGAAAGGCCCAGGGAAGCAGAGCAGTCAACGGGAGCAGAGGGAAACCTTCCCATAGTTGGGACCCTCCTTCCAGAGGGTGCTGGGATTACCTCTCGCACTGAGGTTGCCTCTCCGGGGGAGGGAACTCCAGTTGCTAGGAAAAGGCAGGTGTTAGTAATGGGAGATTCGATCATTAGAAACATAGATAGCTGGGTTTGTGATGACCGGGAGAACCGCATGGTGACTTGCCTGCCTGATGCGAAGGTTGCGGATCTCTTGAGGCATCTAGACAGACTTATGTGTAGTGCTGGGGAGGAGCTGGTGGTCATGGTACATGTAAGTACCAATGACATAGGGAAGGGTAGGAGAGATGTCCTGGAGGCCAAATTTAGGTTGGTAGGGAAGAGACTGAAATCCAGGACCTCTATGGTGGCATTCTCAGAAATGCTCCCAGTTCCACACGCAGGGCCAGGTAGGCAGGCAGAGCTTCAGAGTCTCAATGCGTGGATGAGACGATGGTGTACAGAGGAGGGGTTTACATTCATTAGGAACTGGGGAAACTTTTGGGATGAGGGGAGCCTATACATGAGAGATGAGCTCCACCTAAACCAAAGTGGAATCAGACTGCTGGCACTAAACATTAAAAAGGTTGTAGAGCAGTTTTTAAACTAGGAGATGGGGGAAAGCTGACTGCTGCAGAGGAGCATGTGGATCAGACAGAGACTTCTCTTAGGGGAGAGTCTATTGATAGAGAAGCTCCAGGTTATAGTCAGGAGCAGAGGATGGAGGAGGATAATGTAAGGGCCAGATCAGATGATAAACATTCACATAAAGAATTGGACACACAGAAAAGGGCAGACAAATAAACAGTGACAAGTTTTTAAAGTGTTTGTACACAAATGCTAGAAGTCTAAATAATAAGATGGGTGAACTAGAGTGCCTCGTTATAAAGGAGGATATTGATATAATAAGCATCACAGAAACCTGGTGGACTGAGAGCAATCAATGGAACACAATCATTCCGGGGTACAAAATATATCAGAAGGACAGAACAGGTCGTGCGGGGGGTGGGAAGGAGTGGCACTATATGTGAAAGAAAATGTAGAATCAAATGAAGTAAAAATCTTAAGTGAATCCACATGTTCCATAGAATCTCTATGGTTAGAAATTTCATGCTCTAATAAGAATATAACATTAGGGATCTATTATAGACCACCTGACCAGGACAGTGATCGTGATGATGAAATGCTAAGGGAAATTAGAGAGGCTATCAAAATTAAGAACCCAATAATAGTGGGGGATTTCAATTATCCCCATATTGACTGGGAACATTTCACTTCAGGACGAAATGCAGAGATAAAATTTCTCAATACGTTAAATGATTGCTTTATGGAGCAGCTGATACGGGAACCCACAAGGGGAGAGGCAATTCTAGATTTAGTCCTGAGTGGAGCGCAGGAGCTGGTCCAAGAGGTAACTATAACAGGACTGCTTGGAAATAGTGACCATAATACAATACCATTCAACATCCCTGTGGTGGGAAGAACATCTCAACAGCTCAACACTGTGGCATTTAATTTCAAAAGGTGGAACTATGCAAAAGAGGGGGTTAGTTAAACAGAAGTTAAAAAGTACAGTGACTAAAGTGAAATCCCTGCAAGCTGCATGGGCGCTTTTTAAAGACACCATAATAGAGGCCCAACTTCAACGTATACCCCAAATTAAGAAACACACTAAAAGAACTAAAAAAGAGCCACCGTGGCTCGACAACCATGTAAAAGAAGCAGTGAGAGATAAAAAGACTTCCTTTAAAAAGTGGAAGTCAAATCCTAGTGAGGCAAATAGAAAGGAGCATAAACACTGCCAGATTAAGTGCAAAAATGTAATAAGAAAAGCAAAAGTGGAGTTTGAAGAACGGCTAGCCAAAAACTCCAAAGGTAATAAAATGTTTTTTAAGTATATCAGAAGCAGGAAGCCTGCTAAACAACCAGTGGGCCCCCTTGATGATCAAGATACAAAAGGAGCGCTTAAAGACGATAAAGTAATTGCGGAGAAACTAAATGGATTCTTTGCTTCAGTCTTCACGGCTGAAGATGTTATGGAGATTCCCAAACCTGAGCCAGCTTTTGTAGGTGACAAATCTGAGGAACTGTCACAGATTGAAGTGTCACTAGAGGAGGTTTTGGAATCAATTGATAAAATTAACATTAACAAGTCACCGAGACCAGATGGCATTCACCCAAGAGTTCTGAAAGAACTCAAATGTGAAGTTACGGAACTATTAACTGAGGTTTGTAACCTGCCCTTTAAATCGGCTTCTGTACCCAATGACTGGAAGTTAGCTAATGTAACGCCAATATTTAAAAAGGGCTCTAGAGGTGATCCTGGCAATTACAGACCGGTAAGTCTAACGTCGGTACCAGGCAAATTAGTCGAAACAATAGTTAAGAATAAAATTGTCAGACACATAGAAAAACAAACTGTTGAGCAATAGTCAACATGGTTTCTGTAAAAGGAAATCGTGTCTTACTAATCTATTAGAGTTCTTTGAATGGGTCAACAAACATGTGGACAAGGGGGATCCAGTGGACATAGTGTACTTAGATTTCCAGAAAGCATTTGACAAGGTCCCTCACCAAAGGCTCTTACGTAAATTAAGTTGTCAAGGGATAAAAGGAAAGGTCATTTCATGGATTGAGAACTGGTTAAAAGACAGGGAACAAAGGGTAGGAATTAATGGTAAATTCTCAGAATGGAGAGGGGTAACTAGTGGTGTTCCCTAAGGGTCAATCCTCGGACCAATCCTATTCAACTTATTTATAAATGATCTGGAGAAAGAGTTAAACAGTGAGATGGCAAAGTTTGCAGACGGTACTAAACTGCTCAAGATAGTTAAGACCAAAGCAGACTGTGATGAACTTCAAAAAGATGTCACAAAGCTAAGTGATTGGGCAACGAAATGGGGCAAATGAAATTTAATGTGGATAAACGTAAAGTAATGCACATTGGAAAAAATAACCCCAGCTATACATACAATATGATGGGGGCTAATTTAGCTACAACAAATCAGGAAAAAGATCTTGGAGTCATCGTGGATAGTTCTCTGAAGATGTCCACGCAGTGTGCAGAAGCGGTCAAAAAAGCAAACAGAATGTTAGGAAACATTAAAAAGGGGATAGAGAATAAGACTAAGAATATATTATTGCCCTTCTATAAATCGATGGTACGCCCACATCTCGAATACTGCGTACAGATGTGGTCTCCTCATCTCGAAAAAGATATACTGGCACTAGAAAAGGTTCAGAAAAGGGCAACTAAAATGATTAGGGGTTTGGAACGGGTCCCATATGAGGAGAGATTAAAGAGTTTAGGACTCTTCAGCTTGGAAAAGAGGAGACTAAGGGGGGATATGATAGAGGTATATAAAATCATGAGTGATGTGGAGAAAGTGGATAAGGAGAAGTTATTTACTTATTCCCATAATACAAGAACTAGGGGTCACCAAATGAAATTAATAGGCAGCAGGTTTAAAACAAATACAAGGAAGTTCTTCTTCACGCAGCATACAGTCAACTTGTGGATCTCCTTACCTGAGGAGGTTGTGAAGGCTAGGACTATAACAGCATTTAAAAGAGAACTGGATAAATTCATGGTGGTTAAGTCCATTAATGGCTATTAGCCAGGATGGGTAAGGAATGGTGTCCCTAGCCTCTGTTTGTCAGAGGATGGAGATGGATGGCAGGAGAGAGATCACTTGATCATTGCCTGTTGGTCCACTCCCTCGGGGCACCTGGCATTGGCCATTGTCGGTAAACAGGATACTGGGCTAGATGGACCTTTGGTCTGACCAGGTAGGGCCGTTCTTATGTTCTTATGACCTTGTCAAAGGCTTTCTGAAGATCTAATTACACTATATCCACTAGATCCCCCTTGTCCTCATGCTTGTTGACCTCCTCAAAGAATTCTAGTAGATTGGTGAGGCATGATTTCCGTAAATAAAAATCATGTTGACTCTTCCCCAACAAATTATGTTCATCTACGTGTCTGACAATTTTGTTCTTTACTATAGTTTCAATCAGTTTTCCCGGTACTGAAGTCAGGCTTATACTGGCCTATAATTGCCGGGATCACCTCTGGAGCCCTTTTTAAAAATTGGCATCACATTAGCTATCCTCCAGTCATTTGGTACAGAAGCTGATTTAAATGATAGGTTACAGACTACAGATAGTAGTTGTGCAATTTCACGTGAAGTGATCCATTCATTTAACAACAGATCTGGGAATAGGTCTGATTCAAACATACATCTTCTTTCAATAACTTCAAGGAAAATTATTGGCAAGTTATATTACATTTTATAAATGTTCTCATCTTCTCCAAATTTAAGAGCTAGGTATTATTATTGATTAAATTGATAGTGTGCATAGAGGCAGTGACTTAAAAATTAAAATTACAGTCTTTGTTATCCTTAGTGCTACTGCCCTCAAAATAAATTATTTATAATTAGTATACACATTGCCAATCAGCAACATACATTAATGCTATTTACAAACATTGGGTCAGATTCTGTCTTCATTTACACCTGGGACACTGGTGGTGTGTGTAAATCAGGGTAGAATTCAGATCTTTTGGTCTGTGGAGTGAATCAGTACTGCTTCTGGTCAGTAATCTATCATCAAAGCAGCCGTGATAATATTTTAAAATAATGGAACAAAATGCCAGCTCTCTAATGATATACTGCTTGCTCATACAGCCTTGGGCTATGCTTTATTAAATAAATATCAAATGTTATGTTAGAGATGTATTGTTCTGTATTTTAATGTACATTGTATGCACACCTTATACATATTATACAATTTGTCTTAATTTATGTAATACATAAATGTATTAAGACTGTATTCCATGCCTCAACAATACTATGATGTAAATTCTAGTTTTCAAGAAAAAATGAGACATAAATCATGCTAGAAACAGGGGCAGCACAGGCAAATACTGTTTACACGCACCTCTCAAATGCACCTCAGTACTGAGTTGTAACTCACTTCCTATATCAATCCTATGCCTCTGACAGATTTGTAGTGATTTATGTGGGTCTTACACAGCCCACTGAAATTATGGAAAGATACCTACTGACTTAAATGGGATTACATCAGGCTTGTTATGTGAATAAATAGGTCCCAGTGGTAAGACTGATGCCACCAAGCTCCTGTTTGATTGTGACTACAGCCAGGTTTGAAAAGACTTCTACAAGAGTAATAAGCTACTAGCATATCTTCTATGCTAGTTAGCACCTTCACTTTTAAAATGTATATTGTAGTTGAATTTAGAAATCGGTATTGTTTCCAGCTAATCAGTATCAAGCCAGCATTTCAATTAGAATTATTTTCTCTGCTACAAACACTTTAAAAAAATTAAGTATACCTGCTCTGGCATGACACTCCATATTATTTATGGAAATATGCTTATGATATGGATATGGCATAACTGATATATATTGTATGCAAAATGGGTCTTGTAAGGTGTCATTGGAAAGGTTATAAGTTACTGAATGTGATTATCCAATTTGTATGCACATATCATTGCTGTATCTAAAGATAGGAATACTGACTATGTAACAATTACAACTGTGTGTGTATTTGGGAAGCACCCACCAGACAACAGGCCATCAGCCTTGATGGGCCATTAGGAATAAACAACAAGACTGTGAAGATACTAATCTCTCTTCTTCCTGAGAGTCATCCTGGGACGTAGCTGTGACACTAGGTCAAGTGATCTTTCCACTTGGTTTTAAAAATTTTATTAAAGCTAATGTTAAAAAAATATATATAATACATAGGTTGGGAAAAGAGTGTCTGTACATTTGGGTATAGTGCTTAGATTATTCACAAATATAAAATTAGTTTTTAAAAGTCATATGATACATAGACTACATAATCAGCAATTAATCAAATTTAGGTGAATAGATTTAACAATATGGTTTATATATTAGAATCCGAATACTTAGGTACATCACTCATGAAAAGTTGTACAGAGATTTGGTTGTGGAAATTGTGGAGATTGTCCCTCAGTAATTGAGAATTAGGTTGGTTGTCCATTTAGAAAATACAATCCATGAGGAAAGTATTTCCTGACTGAGCTTCTCATCGGCAGTCCAGCTCATCCCTCCTGGTATTGCCGATGTCCAGGGATGTGTTCTATGTAGATGTCCCTTGACTACCTTATGGCATCTGACACCATGAGTTGCCACATCAGCCAAGCGTAGCATTGACTGATTCCACATTCTCTCAGCGCTCGCTCATTAATTTTCCACTAACAAGAGGGGGAAATCAAGTTTGGGAAACAAAAGATTTCCGCCCTATGTAAATCGTATTTAAGGCTGGGGAGTAAGGCAAACTGGACTCTCCTCCATTGCCTACCCAAGAAGAAAGACTGCTGAAAATACCTGAAGAGACAAAGAAACTAACCTGAGGGAAAAGTCAGGGGTGAGTCCAGACTGAGACTTAGGTCCAGTCTATAAGAAGAGATAACTGGAACTCTAAGCTATAGAAACTCTGCAACGTGCCTAAAAGAACATTTAGGGTGAGAAATTATTTCTTGAAACCAGTCTCTTTAAGATCTTAAGCTTGGTATGCCTGTTTTGTTTTATTTGCTTAGTAATCTGCTTTGTTCTGTTTGCTATCCCTGATATTTACTTAATATCTGCATTTTATAGTTAACAAACTTGTTTTTGTTTATTATTAAACCCAGTTTGTGCAATTTCTAACTGGGGGTGGGGGGCGAGAAGCTGTGCATACTTCACATTGAGGGCGAATTCTTATGAGCTTGCATTGTGCAGATCTTTATATCTGTAGCACAAGACAATATACCTTTGGGTCTGCCCTCCAAGGGAGGTGGACACCTGAGTGCTGAGGCAAGTCCCTTAAGCTGAGTCTTCCCAGAGCTGATTTCAGTGTGTGTGCCTTTCTGCAGCTGGTTGTGGCCCTGCCTGTGTGTGTGCTTAAGAGCCTGGCTCAGCAAGACAGGGTAAAAGGGGCTCAGGCTAGCGGAACAGGCTGTCTCAATGGTATCCCAGTACATCAAGTGGCACCTTAAAGGGGGACAGCCCATCACACCTGCCATTTTAACAAAGTTCTGGATTTAATTTTAAGGAGGAGAATAGATTATAAATGGGCCCAATTTTATGAATAAAGTACTATTTGAAATCTAGATATAATGGCCTTATTGGCTAGCAGTTTCCTCTGCTATGGTGTCCTCTGGTTATATATGTATCTATATGCCATTGTCATTTGATGTGACAATTTAAAACATACCTCCTCTCTTCAACATATATAAATATTGGAATATATATTCCAGTATATGTATGTGTTTGTGAGTGTATATACATATAGAGATATACAGTGTATATTTATCACTTTTCAATAAAACAATCCCCTTTTTATGACTGAGAGAGACTGTAAACACAGATATATTTCTTCTGTTGTGAATCATAACAGTACTTGCCTGCCTCCTGAAAGCAACCTATTGTACTATAGCAATTATAGGCTTCGTGCACTTTGGACTGCAAAAAAATTCATTTGTCTAAGAGGTGGCAAATCCTCAAATCAGCACTGACATTTGCTTCAAGAGAATCACTCATCTGCCAGAAGGGTGGGCCAGAAAAGGGACAGGTACTGGGGATATGAAGAAGATCTGAAGCACACTGTTCACTCCACCAGCAAACTTGGATAAACAGACATGTTAACTCACAAGCTAGACTTCCAGAACTTTTTGTACAGTTGCCTCTTCAAAGCAAACCATAAGACCTCCATTAGGCTCACTTTGAAAAGCAAACCCCAAGAAAACATGGGAATTCACATCAGTGAGTTATCTGAAATACCTATATTTTGTATGTGAGAGATTTGAAATGCTGAAATGAAATATAATTTGCAGTTCAGTATGTCACAATATCATTCTGAATGGGATAGCTGAAGTGTGTAGAAAACCAAAGGTCAAAGTAGGTTGTGGCATTGGAGGGAGTGAGGAAAGAAGAGGTGAAAGAGTGGCATATAAATTAGGTACTAAATTTGTTGGAGCACAGCACCTTAGTCACTGTGACAGAGTAGTAGGTACAAAGGCCTGAGTCAGCACTCTTCACAGCAGTCCAAATCAGGCAAAGCAGATTGGAGCTGACTATGCAAGGCTGTGCCTAATTAGTTGGCGGGGCAGGGCAGAAAGGCCAATTAAGCCATTAGCCAAAATCCCACAAATAGGCACAGAAAGGAAGAACATAGGGGGAAGTAGGTAGTAAGAGGGAGAGTGAAATTGCTCTCCTCTGCTTGGGAAAAGTCTTAGGTAGGATGTGAAGGTGATGGGATGTAACTGTAAATAAACTGCCCAGGGTGTTGAACCAGCAAAAGGGTCGCTCTGTAATTTGTGGACTGAGACAGAGGCAGGACTAAGGCAGCCCTGTTACAGTCACCTTTTTTTGATTTTGAAACAACTCCATTCCCTACAGACTTAGAGAAAGTAAGTAGCTCTGAGATCTCTAAAGTTATGGATTATGTATTTATTCTTACATGCTTCAGGCCTGGTCTACACTACGAGTTTAGGTCGAATTTAGCAGCGTTAAATCGAATTAAGCCTGGACACGTTCACACGGCTAAGTCCCTTTTTTCGACTTAAAGGGCCCTTTAAACCGGTTTCTTTACTCCACCTCCGACGAGGGGTTTAGCGATAAAATTGGCCTTAGTGGGTCGGAATTGGGGTAGTGTGAATGGAATTCGACGTTATTGGCCTCCGGGAGCTGTCCCACAGTGCGTCATTGTGACCGCTCTGGACAGCACTCTCAACTTAGATGCACTGACCAGGTAGACAGGAAAAGCCCCGCTAACGTTTGAATTTCATTTCCTGTTTGCCCAGTGTGGAGAGCACAGGTGACCACGCAGAGCTCATCAGCACAGGTAACGGTGATGGAGTCCCAGGATCGCAAAAGAGCTCCATCATGGACCGAACAGGAGGTACGGGATCTGCTTGCCATATGGGGAGATGAATCAGTGCTAGCTGAACTCCGTAGCAGTAAATGAAATGGCAAAATATTAGAAAAGGTCTCCAAGGCCATGAAGGACAGAGGCCATAACAGGGACGCACAGCAGTGCCACGTGAAAATTAAGGAGCTAAGGCAAGCTTATCACAAAGCCAGAGAGGCAAACGGAAGGTCCAGGGCAGAGCCACAAATATGCCGCTTCTACGGTGAGCTGCATGCGATGCTAGGGGGTGCAGCCACCACTACCCCAACCGTGTGCTTTGACTCCATCAATGGAGAATCACGCAACAAGGAAGCGGGTTCAGTGTACGAGGAAGATGAGGATGAAGACAATGAAGATATCTCACAGCAAGGAAGCGGAGAAACCAGTTTCCCCAACAGCCAGGATATGTTTATCACCCTGGACCTGGAACCAGTAACCCCCGAACTCACCCAAGGCGTGCTCCCAGACCCTGAGGGCACACAAGGGGCCTCTGGTGAGTGTACCTTTGTAAATATTACACATGGTTTAAAAGCAAGCGTGTTTAATGATTAATTTGCCCTGGCAATCGCGGGCAGTACAGCTACTGGAAAAGTCTGTTAACATGTGTCATAACTATAAAGGGAAGGGTAACAGCTGTCCTGTGTACAGTACTATAAAATCCCTCCTGGCCAGAGACTCCAAAATCCTTTTCCCTGTAAAGGGTTAAGAAGCTCAGGTAGCCTAGCTGGCATCTGACCCAAAGGACCAATAAGGGGACAAGATACTTTCAAATCTTGGGGGCGGGGGGAAGGCTTTTGTTTGTGCTCTTTGTTTGAGAGTTCGTTGGCTCTTGGGACTGAGAGGGACCAGACATCAATCCAGGTTCTCCACATCTTTCTAAACAAGTCTCTCCTATTTCAAACTTGTAAGTAAATAGCCAGGCAAGGCGTCTTAGTTTTACTTTGTTTTCTCAACTTTTACTAGAGTGTTTATCTTGGTTTGCTGTACTTTGAACCTAAGACTAGAGGGGAGTCCTCTGAGCTCTTTAAGTTTGATTACCCTGTAAAGTTATTTTCCATACTGATTTTACAGAGATGATTTTTACCTTTTTCTTTAATTAAAAACCTTCTTTTTAAGAACCTGATTGATTTTTTTCCTTGTTTTAGATCCAAGGGGGTTGGAACTGTATTCACCAAGAGTTGGTGGGAGGAAGGAGGGGAATGGTTAATTTCTCCTTGTTTTAAGATCCAAGGGGTTTGGATCTGTATTCACCAGGGAATTGGTGAAAGGTTTCTCAAGGCTTCCCAGGGGAGGGAATCCATTGGGATGGTGGCAGCGGACCAGACCGAAGCTGATAGTTAAGCTTAGAAGTTTTCATGCAGGCCCCTACATTTGTACCCTAAAGTTCAAAGTGGGGTACAGCCTTGACAACATGTATGGGGATGGAGCGGAAATCCTCCAGGGACATCTCCAGAAAGCTCTCCTTCATGTACTCCCAAAGCCTTTGCAAAAGGTTTCTGGGGAGGGCTGCCTTATCCCGTCCACCATGGTAGGACACTTTACCACGCCAGGCCAGTAGCACGTAGTCTGGAATCATTGCATAACAAAGCATGGCAGCATATGGTCCCGGTGTTTGCTGGCATGCAGACAACATCCATTCCTTATCACTCTTTGGTCTGTCAACACTGGTTCTCCACTTGCGAAGTAACTCCCTGCTCTCCATGTGTCAGTATATAATGCCTGCATCTGTAACTTTCACTCTATGCATCCGAAGAAGTGAGGTTTTTACTCACGAAAGCTTATGCCCAAATAAATCTGTTAGTCTTTAAGGTGTCACCAGACTCCTTGTTGTTTTTGTAGATACAGACTAACACGGCTACCCCCTGATACTTATCGCTCTTTGTTATCCTAGTTGTGTGATGAATTAATAAAGATTGCATGAATGAGAAGTAACAATGACTTTATTGCCTCTGCAAGCGGTGCTCGAAGCGGGGGAGGGAAGGGTGGGGTGGTTGGTTTACAGGGAAGTTCAGTGAACTGGGTGGGAGGGGCGGAGGGTTCATCAAGGAGAAACAAACAGAAGTTTCACTCTGTAGCCTGGCCAGTCACAAAACTCGTTTTCAAAGCTTCTCTGATGCGCACCGCGCCCTGCTGCACTCTTCTAACCGCCCTGGTGTCTGGCTGCACGTAATCAGCGACCAGGCGATTTGCCTCAACCTCCCACCCTGCCATAAATGTCTCCCCCTTACTCTCACAGATATTGTGGAGCGCAAAGCAAGCAGCAATAACAATGGGGATATTCTTTTTGCTGAGGTTTGAGTGAGTCAGTAAGCTGCGCCAGCGTGCTTTTAAATGACTAAATGCACATTCCACCACCATTCAGCACTTGCTCAGCCTATAGTTGAACAGGTCCTGACTCCTGTCCAGGCTGCCTGTGTACGGCTTCATGAGCCATGGCATTAAGGGGTAGGCTGGATCCCAAAGGATCACGTTAGGCATTTCAACATCCCCAACAGTTATTTTCTGGTCCAGGAAGAAAGTCCCTTCCTCCAGCTTTCGAAACAGACCAGAGTGCCTGAATACGCGAGCATCATATACCTTTCCCGGCCATCCCACGTTGATGTTGGTGAAACGTCCCTTTTGATCCACCAGGGCTTGCAGTAGCATTGAAAAGTACCCCTTGCGGTTTATGTACTCGGTGGCTTGGTGCTCTGGTGACAAGATAGGGATATGGGTTCCGTCTGTCGCCCCACCACAGTTTGGGAATCCCATTGCAGCAAAGCCATCCACTATGGCCTGCATGTTTCCCAGAGTCACTATCCTTGATATCAGCAGGTCTTTGATTGCCCTGGCAACTTGGATCACAGCAGCCCCCACAGTAGATTTGCCCAATCCAAATTGATTCCCGACTGACCGGTAGCTGTCTGGCGTTGCAAGCTTCCACAGGGCTATTGCCACTCGCTTCTCAACTGTGAGGGCTGCTCTCATCCTGGTATTCTGGCGCTTCAGGGCAGGGGAAAGCAAGTCACAAAGTTCCATGAAAGTGCCCTTACGCATGCGAAAGTTTCGGAGCCACTGGGAATCATCCCACACCTGCAGCACGATGCGGTCCCACCAGTCTGTGCTTGTTTCCCGTGCCCAGAATCGGCGTTCCACGGCATGAACCTGCCCCAGTAACACCATGATTTGCACATTCCTGGGACCTGTACTTTGTGAGAGGTTTATGTCCATGTTAATTTCCTCATCAATCTCGTCGCCGTGCTGCAATCGCCTCCTCGGCTGGTCCTGGTTTTACTTTGGCATGTCCTGACTCTGCATATACTCCAGGACAATGCGCGTGGTGTTCATAGTGCTCATAATTGCTGCGGTGATCTGAGCGGGCTCCATAATCCCAGTGCTATGGCGTCTGGTCTGAAAAAAGGTGTGAAACTAGTATCTGACGGAGGGAGGGAGGGGCAAGTGACGACATGGCGTACAGGTACAGGGAATTAAAATCAACAAAGGTGGCTGTGCATCTGGGAGAAACACAAACAACTGTCACACAGAATGGCCCCCCCAAAGATTGAACTCAAAAGCCTGGGTTTAGCAGGCCGTTGATTTCACGGAGAGAGGGGGAAGCAAATGAATACAGAACAAATCTGGTCCATCTATTTTTTACATCTTAAGCTGGCAGCCGATGGTGCGGCATGACTGATAGCCCTCGGCATCTTCTGGGTGCTTGGCAGAAAATAGTGTATTAAGTCTGATAGCCATCGTTGTCAAGACGGTTCGATAGGACTGAGCATGTCTGCCCAGGTGCCCATGATTGAACTGCAATATGACGACGATGGATATTAGTCTTAATACACCATCTACTGCCAAAAAGCAAGGGGCTGCTGCTGTGTAGCAATGCAGCCCCACGTCTGCCAACCCCACGTCTGCCAGCACCCAGATCGCCGATGAAAGCTACCAGTCATACTGCACTGTCTACTGCCAAAAGGCAATTAGTTAGATGCTGCTGTGTAGCAATGCAGTACTACATCTGCCGGCACCCAGATGACATATGGTGACGGTGAGCTGAGCTGAGCGGGCTCCATGCTTGCCATGGTATGTTGTCTGCACAGGTAACCCAGGTAAAAATTAGCAAATTGATTGTCTGCCATTGCTCTGACGGAGGGGGAGGGGCCTGACGACATGTACCCAGAACTCTACGCGACACTGTTTTGCATCATTCAGGCATTGGGATCTCAACCCAGAATTCCAATGGGCAGCGGAGACTGCGGGAACTGTGGGATAGCTACCCATAGTGCAATACTCCGGAAGTCGACGCTAGCCTCGGTACTGTGGACGTGGTCCACCGACTTAATGCACTCAGAGCATTTTATGTGGGGACACACACAATTGGCTGTATACAACTGATTTCTACAAAACCGGCTTCTATAAATTCGACCTAATTTCGTAGTGTAGACATACCCTCAGGGAGTCTAGGAAAGGAGATGATGTCAAGGTACCTCTTTTCAGGGGCTTGTCTACACTAGAGCACTCCGTTGACTATGCATCCACAAGTTGTTCTGGGCTGATTGACATGCCAATAGCTGAATGCAGGCATGCTAGCCACCTTGAATCTGTGTAAGATTTGCCCTTGTATCCTCCATGTAGGAACTGCCTTATACCAAATCAGAAGGGATGAATGCCATCTTTGATAGCTCCCTTCAGCAGGAGAAACTTAGTTCAACAGAATGCTAACATTTTATATGTATTTTGCACAAGTATAAAATGACTGTATGAGGTACAAGACAGTGGAGAATCAGGCCCAAGGATTTTTGTGTTTTGTTATGGACTCAAACGTGACTTGCTACAGTAAGTAATGCAAAATTGTCAAGAGAAAAAGCCAATTTTCATGTGAAAATGAGACAGTTTTCAGTGAGCATATGGAAAAATGGATGCATTTTTCTAGCAAAAAACTCTTTGCAGTAAAAATAGACATTTTGTTTTCACATGATTTCTATGAAAAAGTCACTTTTTGTATGAAACTGTGAATAAAGCTACATTTGAGAAGGTTGAACCTCATGCCAAAAGGCTGATTTGGGGGGGAATGTACATCAAACAAACTGAATTTCACACAGCATTGGACATACAGAAAAAAAATCTTCCCTCCCCTGCCCTACATTTTCATTTCCCTGTATTAGGAATTGTAGAGAAAATCCTCAAATTATTTGAAAAGGTGTCTATTCTTCTATGAAGGTGGTGGAATTTGTGTAGCAATTTGTCACTACATTATTAAAACATACCTCACCCCAACCCCACATACACACATTCACAATGAGGGGAAATAGATTAGGGACCTAATTCTTCAAAGATTTTGAACACCCACAGTTCCCATTGACTTTAATGGGATTTGTGTGTGGCCGGTATTTCAGTTCATTTTTTTCTGCATCTGTGGAGGACGCCGAGAGGTTTTATCAAAGGTGTGGGGAAGCACTTGAAAGTTATGTGAATACTAAGGAAGCTAAGTGGCAAGTAGAGGTTGGGGATAGGGTGTGGCTTTTAAAAGTCATTATATAATTCACAGAATTTAAGTCCAGAAGGGTCCATTATGATCATCTACTTTTACCTCCTGCATAATGTAGGCCATAAAACTTCACCCATTAATCAAACTGAAAACTTCTGACCGAGCTATAGCATCTATTTTAGAAAGACATCCAATCTTTATTTAAAGACTTCATGTAATGGAGAATCCACCATGTGATGTCATGAAGTGATGAGTGCTTTTTTTATGGTAACTAGTAAAATTTCCTGGTTGAGTGATTCCATAATCTGATTTAAAAATTCTCTGTTTCATTAGAGAAGGAACATATGTCAAATATTCAAATGTTAGATGTGTATTACTGCTAAAATATGCTCAAATAAGACCTTTCTATACAATAAAATTGATAAATTGCTGAAATTATAAAATTGCTGTGGGGATACCATTTGGTAATTAGGTTTATCTGGAGATTTAAAAAGTCTTTTAAGAGGAAAGGCTTCAAGAGCTAAATATCTTTAGCCAAAGGGTGCAGGGAGGGAGAGACTGAGTAAGGGACTGGGGTATGGTGTATCAGTATTGTTAAAGGATTATTACAGGGATCTATGAGAACTCTTTAGGTGACTGGGGATCATAAAACATCTGATTATTATGATAATTAGGATCTGAAGCTCTCACCAAAATAAAAAACATACTCAGAACACAGCATGCTTTGTGATGGGGTGGAAATGAAGATGTGAAGAGTTTTGCCTTGGGAGAATAACTGCCATTACTGTTACTGAGAAAGAGGAAATGTATAGAGAAGAAATGGATGAGATTGTACAAGAGGCCCAAGGCATCCACCTTGTACTGTGATCCTGTCAGATCTCAAATGCTTAAGCTGCCTTGTGTTGGGATTGCAACTGAAGGAGGGTCACATGTGTTACAGGAAATGGTATTGATGGTTCAGTAAATAGCACTCTTCCCTTTGAGCCAGAACTCAAATACGGATACAATATAGTGTTATGGGACATTGTAGGTGCTGAAAATAGTCCATCTATGGCTATTATAAATCCAACAGAACAACTTTTAAGGTAAAAAATTAGCTAGAAGTGGTCAAAATTATTTTGATCAATACAATTGTCTCACCCAAAAAGGATTTTGTCAAAAATGATTTTTTTTGGCAGGAAAATATCCTTTTTGATTATTTTTTTCTGAAACTATACAACAATTTTCATTTCTTTTCACTTTTTGAAAAATAAAACATTCAAATTTTTGGATTTTTGTTTTTCCTCTTATCTTTTTTTGCCACTGAATGCAGTAGGTATGAATGTCTAAATCCGGGGTATGTCTGTTTTTTCCATTTCTTCTTTTTCTCTTTTTCTTTTTCCCCTTTTATCCACTCAGTAACATTTCAGTGTTTCCTGGACTTTGGAAATGTTATAAAGCAGCAAAGGGAAGAATAAAACTCTTGCAGTTTGCAGTTGTGTAACTTTTCCAAAGTTGATGTAGAATAGAAAAGGAGGGAAAGAATATAAAAGTAAAGAGGGAAAAATGGGTCTGTGTCTGTGTTATCAACCATGGACATTATATATCTTTATTGTATTTGGTGGCAAAATGGGAGAAATGAACATTTAAAACAATTGACATTTTTTCATAATTATTTTGAAAAAATGAACACCCTTTCAGTATGTAAATACAAAAAATTGTTCCATTTTGAACGCTGTGAAATGGAAATTTTTTTTTTTTTTTTAACAAAATTCTACTTTTTTGATATGCTCTA
>NC_048299.1:128438235-128579966 GCF_013100865.1 Trachemys scripta elegans | reverse complement strand
CTCCCACCACTAAAACACAGCTGCCTCTTGGATGGAATATTACAGTTCTCTAATAGGGTACAGCAATGTTTTTGATATGCTCTAGCCCATGTCTCTTCACCAATTTCCAATTCAGGTGAACTGTCTGCCTACCTAAAATCCCCTGAAGTTTTAACTGAATAAGAATTCTTCCCTTTCACTCCTGAACAGCATTGCTGTACCCTATTAGAGAACTGTAATATTCCATCCAAGAGGCAGCTGTGTTTCAGTGGTTGGAGAAGAGCTCTCTATGTAGCTTGTAGACTCTCTTCCATTTTTAATGGCAAGGATTATATTTTTAAAAGGTTAAAAAACAACACCACCACATCGAAAGCGTCCCAGGCTGTTTGAAATCCACCAGATTGTGCTGGATTTTAATTGTTTCTTATAGCTGCTTTTTCCCAATGATTTCATTATTGAAATGTAAAAACTATGCAATTGACTGAGACATTTAAAAAAAACAGTGAAATGAAGCTGTGTTTGTAACATGAATACTTCATTCAGTTTAGTGGATGCTAATTATAGATAGTGTTACCACTTAAAGGGTATTTTTGAGCTTGCTCTATTTTTATTTGCCTGGCTAAATCATTTCATGTGATCCTCAAAACACTATTTTGGCATCAAAGCTTTTCTAAATGAATAATACATTTCCTAACTACATCTTGCCAAAGTCCCATATCCTAGCTTAATGGTAATGTTGTGGGGAGGGATCCATGACATATAGCAGAAAAGTTCATTCAAAATAAAAAACAAGATTCAAATCAGGAAACACAGCCAGAGACATCATGCATCCTGTAAAGGGGTGATTTACTCCTGGGAGGATAGAGTGTTGCCAAATACAGACTGAGCTGTACTTTTCATACCAAAACGATTTAGCATTTGTTACAAGCTCAAGCCCCATCCCAGGTACACTGATATTCATAAATATTTTGGAAAGACGGGGACATAGTTTAAGTGAATCTGGGGCAATTTATAACTTAAGGTTGAAAACAATTGATTTCCAGTTAGCTTTAGATTCACAGATGGTAGTATGGGTTATTTTCCAAGGTTCTCTTTATATTTCACTTTCAAACTGAAAAAATCACCCCCTGCCCCATTTTAAAAAATGTTTCTCCTGCTTCTAGAACTACAAGTGAGGAGGAGAGAGGGCACCATACAAACAGTAGCACTGACATGACAAAACTATATAATCATGCAAAAAAGCTATGTTAAAAGAAGTTTACAATTTAGGGCTGTCAAGCAAGTAGTCACACTGTTAAGCAACAATAGAATACCATTTATTTAGATATTTTTGGATGTTTTCTACATTTTCAAATATATTGATTTCAATTACAACACAGAATACAAAGTGTACAGTGCTCACTTTATATTTATTTTTGATTACAAGTATTTGCACTGTAAAAAAACCAAGAAATTGTATTTTTCAATTCATCTAATACAAGTACTGTAGTGCAATCTCTTTATCATGAAAGTTGAACTTACAAATGTAGAATTATGTACAACCCCCACCCCCGCATTCAAAAATAAAACAATGTACAATTTTAGAGCTTGCAAGTCCACTCAGTCCTACTTCTTGTTCAGCCAAACGCCCAGACAAACAAGTTTGTTTACATTTGCAGGAGATAATGTTGCCTGCTTCTTGTTTACAATGTCACCTGAAAGTGAGCAATAGGTGTTCTCATGGCACTGTTGTAGCTGGTGTCGCAAGATATTTATGTGCCAGATGTGCTAAATATTCACTTATCCCTTCATGCTTCAACCACCATTCCAGAAGACATGCGTCCATGCTGATGAAGAGTTCTGCTCGATAACAATCCAAAGCAGTGTGAACCAACACATGTTCATTTTCATTATGAGTCAGATGCCACCAGCAGAAGGTTGATTTTTCTTTTTTTGGTGGTTTGGGTTCTGTAGTTTCCACATCTGAATATTGCTCTTTTAAGACTTCTGAAAGCAAGCTCCACACTTCATCCCTCTCAGATTTTGGAAGGCACTTCAGATTCTTATACACTGGGTCAAGTGCTGTAGCTATCTTTAGAAATCTCACATTGGTACCTTCTTTACACTTTGGCAGATCTGCAGTGAAAGTGTTCTTAAAATGAACAACATGTGCTGGGTCACCATCCAAGACTACTATAACAGGAAATATATGGCAGAATGCGGGTAAAAGAGAGCAGGGGACATACAATTCTGCCCCAAGGACTTCAGTCAGAAATTTAATAAACACTTATTTTTTTAATGTGCATCATCACCATGGAAGCATGTCCTCTGGAATGGTGGACGAAGCATGAAGGGGCATATGAATGTTTAGCATATCTGGCATGCAAATACCTTGCAATGCTGGCTACAAAAGTGCCATGCAAATGCCTGTTCTCACTTTCTGGTGACCTAAATAAGCAGAGGGCAGCATTATCTCCCATAAATGTAAATAAACTTGTCTGCCTTAGCGATTGGCTGAACAAGAAATAGTACTCAGTGGACTTGTAGGCTCTGAAGTTTTACATTGTTTTGTTTTTGATTGCAGTCAGGTAACAAAAAAAATCTACATTTGTAAGTTGTACTTTCATGAAAAAGAGATTGCACTACAGTACTTGTATGAGGTGAATTGAAAAATACTATTTCTTTTGTTTATCATTTTTACAGTGAAAATATTTGTAAGCAAAAATAATATACACTTTGATTTCAATTATAACACAGAATACAATATATATGAACATGTAGGAAAACATCCCAAATATTAATTGGGATTAATTGACAGCCCTATTATGACCGTGAAGTCAAACATTCAGAAGTTAGGAAATGCCAGAATCAATATTGCCCATGAAACTTATTTCTGACCCTTTTCTTTAATTACGTGATCATATATGTTTCCATCCCTCCTACCCCAACGCTGCAGGACCTGTGTCTCACTAGTGCACAAGATGGTGAGGCAGCTGATCAATACCTCATTTTTATACTTTTATAAAAAAATAAAAAACAATCACCTTGCTCTTGAATGAACTATCTGAAAAAATGATAAAAGACAAACACCCTATCAATTGTGGGCCACATCTGGCCTCTCAGTCCTAGTCCTCTAAAGAAACTTGCACAAACACCTTGAAAAGAAGAGGCTGGGAATTAAATTCACAACTCTACTGCACACTAAAAAACATGGCCTTAAAAGAAACTGGTTTTATGACCCAAACAACAATTTGTAACATACGCTGCTGCATACTAACATTCCACTGACTGCAGCGGTGTTAATTGTCCACTTCATTGTAAGTGGCCTCCTTCAATATGTGTGAATACTTTATGCTTAACAATCTGTCCCAGCTGGTATTTAGCTTGAACACTACTGTTTCCTTCTCCAGAACTGAAGAATAGCTCAGTGAAGCTCAAAATCTTGTTCCTTCCACTAACAGAAGTTGGCCCAGTAAAAGGTATTACCTCACCTATCTTGTCTCTCTCCCTTTTATATACTTATCATTCATTGTGAGGCCCCATAGTTTATTTATTGCAAACCACCCACACTCAATGATTTGAGAAAGAAGTCTGAAATGATTTGGGCATGTTATATAAATGTCAAAAAAAAAAAAAAAACCCTACAAAACCTCAAACAAACCAACCCAAAAACACTGTACTCCCAGACAAGCCCTTGATGGATACCATTTAGTGGAAGACAGAACAAGGAAAACACATATAAGAAAATCATTGAGAAAGATGTCATTGTTTTGGAAACAGACTATAATGGAGCAAGAAATATGGCACTAGACAGATGGATGTGGAAATACTAGGTTGTCTCATGTCACAAGGCATGGGAGCATCTAATCTAATAATAAAACCCAGAGTTGAATAAGGATTTAATATTTCTTCATTCTCATCATCACATTATGTGTGTGAGCACTTCACAGATATTAGTTCATTTATCTTCACGATATCTCTGTGAAGGGGGAAAGGACTGTATCATCATTTTACAGATGAATAACTGAGACGCAGATTGAGGCAAACATTTGCAAAATTTCCACTAATTTGGGATTCATCAATAACTGGGTACCCAGATACTGAGAACCGACATCTTCCATTGTAGTAATGTGGAGTAGTGAGTGCAAAGCACTTGTGAAAAACAGCCCTAGATGAGCACCCCGAAAAAGAGGAATGCACATTAGTGGCAACTTCAGAAAATGTTGGTTGTAGTGACTCATCCAGTATTGCAGTGTTACATGTTCAAATTGAATGATAATAATAATACAAGATTGTCGGATAATCACCTCACTTGGAATAATTTAATCAGAGATTATTAGTCAAAAATTTAATATAACACAATACAGAATACAGAAAGAAAATCATACTTTACCAAATCCTCTGTAACAGGTGAAGCAATAGCAGCTAGTCCACTTCCAGTTTAAATTAAAAACTCTTTCCTTTTATAGAATATGGGACAAAGAGATTCCTTTGTGGGGAAGGAAAAGCTATTTTCCCACAGTTGATCCCACTATGTGTTCTGTTTTCAATATCTCAATTTACCAAATACCATAAAAGAAGCTCCATATGTAATCTTAATGTACATGATTTATAAACTAAAGGGGTTTTTAACCCAGTCATTATTATTAAAAACAGCTGTAGCAACAAGCAATTCCTAATGAGTTAAAAACATCTTTCAATGGATCATTATTTCACAAATCATAGAAAACATTTGCAATAACAAATATCCCTTATCAGTCAGAGACCATATTTTTGGATTAATACTAACCCTTATCTATCACACGGTCTTGTTCATTACAACATCCAACTGCACTGACAGGCATCCTTTTTTAGTTGCCTCTCTGAATAAGTGGACAGCATTCTCCATAGGTCAACAGAGTCAAAGTAAAAGATTATCCACATTCCTTCATTTGGTCACCCTACTATGGTTCAGTCTAAGTACAAAGAGCTTTTCACTTTGATAGGAACAGAAAGCTATATTTTATAGATCCAAAACACTTTGTTTAGATACATAAAGATTTCTGTTTAATATATAAAAGACTGGTAGCGGGTTTGATATCTACTAACAATAGGAAGTATGTAGCAGAGGCAGTGATGAAATCCAATTATCATAGTTCCCAGGCAAGTGTCTCAGCAAAGGACTATCTATTCTTCTGGGATCCTGCACTTGCCCCTCTTTCACTATATCATATCACCTTGTCTGTGGCCTGTTCTACAGTACAGAGATAGGTCAATGCAAGGAAATTTATGTCAACCTAACTTTGTAAGTGTCTGTGACACTCTGTACCTCGGGGGAACACCCAACACCCCCATGTTCATCCTTGTAAAATGATTGTGTGGTATCCAATGCAAAGTTTGTCATGTTGAGTGTCTCCGGAAGGCTCATGATGCACTGAGCATTGTTGTTACAGTAATGTTATAGGTTATAATTTCATGTATATAGTTATGAGGCTGAAAAAGTGTCCTCATGGCTTAAAATAAGCCCAGGCAAAAACTCTCCAAGATTAGAGAGCAGTTCACACCTCATCAGGGCAGGTATGGGACAAACCCAGCCCAGCCTCACAGGAACAAAGGACTCTGGCCTAGGCAGCAACAAAAGAATCTGTTGGACTCTTGAGAGAGTCACACCGCTTCCTTTGGCCAGTTTTGGACTGCAATGAGGTAATTCTCACCTGACTCTGAAGTGGGGGGGAAGCAAAGAGGGAAGAAAGAACATGATAAAAGGGAGAGACGTTTGCCATGCTCTCTCTCTCTCTCTTGCACCTACATCTATAGACACCACACCAAGCGACTGAAGCGCTGATCAAAGGGGCGAGCCTGGCTGAAGAGCAACCAGCCAGCTTGTGGTAAGAAGCATCTATGTTTGTAAGGGCATTGAAAGTGTTAAGATCAGCTTAGAATGCATTTTGCTTTTATTTCATCTGACCAAATCTGACTTGTTATGCTTTGACTTATAATCACTTAAAATCTATCTTTCATAGTTAATAAATCTGTTTATTTATTCTACCTGAAGCAGTGTGTTTGGTTTCAAGTATGTCAGAGACTCCCCTTGGGATAACCAGCCTGTTACATATCAATTTATTTGTTAAATTGACGAACTCATATAAGCTTTCAGCGTCCAGTGGGGATAACTGGACACTGCAAGACGGAAGTTCCTAGGGTTGTGTCTGGGACCGGGTATATTGGCTAGTGTCATTCGGTTGCACAATCCAAGGAGCAGCTTACATGCCAGAGGCTGTGCGTGAACAGCCCAGGAGAGGGGCTCTCACAGCAGAGCAGGGAAAAGTCTGGTTCCCAGAGTCAAGGAATGGAGTGACCTAGCAGATCACCGGTCCAGATAACACCAGAGGGGAAAGTCACAGCATCTACACTAAAATGTCGCTCCCACTGAAGTAATTCACCTGCTATACTCGCTTAGTAACTCCACCTCCATGATAGGTGTATCACTTAGATTAATGTAGTTAGTGCAATGCAGTGTCAGTGTAGACACTTTGGTTACTTACATCAACTTTTAGTGGCCTCTAGGAGGTGTCCCACAATGATCCACTGTGACTGTTTTGGTCACGATTTTGGACTCCGCTACATGAAGACAAGTACACAGTTATACATCCCATATCTTTTAAAGCACTGCAAATTTTTGAAATTCCATTTCCTGTTTGCTCGGCATGGAGAGCTCACCTAGCAACTGCCCAGCTGACCATTCCAGCTCCATGCTGCAGACTCAGTCCTACCTGGAGTATACAGGAGGTAGAGATCCCCTGTGTCTGTGGGGAAAAGAGGCTGTGCAGGCCCAGCTCTGATCCAGCCATAGAATCATCGATATCTATGAGCAGATCACTCAGGGCATGGGGGAGAAGGGCTACATGAGGGACCCACAGCAATGTTGAGTGAATGCCAAGGAGCCTCAGCAGGCGTACCGGAAGGCAAGGGAGGCTAAAAGTCACTCTGGTGCAGAGCCACAGATATGCTGCTTTTACAAAGAGCTGCATGCTATTCTCAGCAGAGACCCCACCTCCACCCCCAAGAGCCCTGTGGATACTTTGGAAGAACTGGAGTCACAGGCCCCTGGAGTGAACAGTGAGGAGGAGGTACTGGGAGAGGAAAAGGAGGAGGGGGAGCATGGGGGACAAGTGACCAGGGGATTCAGTGGCACAGTGAGCCAAGACCTGTTTTTTACTCCAGACAGTTGAACCAGTCGCTATAGTCCAGCATGGGTGAGCCTGATGCAGGAGAAGGAACCTCTGGTAAGTAGGCAATTTGATGTGATATTGCAGGGACACATCTGTTCATTTACTCTTTTTTAATCATGCTAGAAGAGGTAGTGAAATAACAAGTATAGGCAGAGTCGCTATCTGCTTCTCATTCCTCTGTCTAGCTAGGGTGAGGGGACCCTGCAGAACAGTTTGTTTATATGAACCGGGATGCCGCGTGAGTCCTCCATAAAGATCTTGAGTAAACTTTCCTGGAGGTAGTCTGCAATCCTCTGCCAAATGTTTCTGGGGAGGGCTGCCTTATTTCTTCTGCTGCGGTAGGACACTTTCCCACATCACTCAGCAATTACTTCAGCAGACATCACTGCAGCATGCAGGCTAGCAGCATATGGACCCAGGCTGTAGCTGGACATGAACATGAACTGTTCCCTTTCAGCCTCCATTATCCTCAGGGGTGAGATATCAACTAAAATCACTACTTGTTATGCTTATAACATAAAGGGGATAAGGCAATATGCCGTGTTTACTGAGAGTACAATTTAAGCATTAAAATCAGCATGCTTTCATTTACGCGCACACACACACACACACACACACACACCTCAAAAGATTCTGCAGCTGGATTTTATAGTTACCAGTCTTTAGTGTTGCTCAGTCAGTTCCAGTGGCCAGCTGAAACTGCACACGAGGGAGAGGAGCTGGGCTTCTGTCGAATACATTCAAAGCTCCGATGTTGATGCAGAACGAATCCAAAGTCCCATGGCAACACACCCTTCTTTTATAGTAATAAGTTCCCACACAAATTTCTGGACCTTGCTGCGTTACCGGAGCTGTTTAAGGTTGCTCCAATCAGCATTATTTGCGTTGTTACTGGGAGTTATCTGCAGCTGTTTTTTATCTCATTCCTCTGGCTCCACTCTTTATCGTGTCCTTGGGGTGTATGCCTTTGCTTTAGGGTTGTCAATCTGCCATCCCGGTGAAAGTTGGCGCCTCTCGACTTCGCCATTCCCTTTTGACCATCCGGCCTAGCTGTTTTTATTCAGTTAGTTACCATACATTTTTACTCACAACAAACAGTAAATAAGGCAATTACAGCCATAAAACTTCTATTCTTTTAAGAACAATTATTAACACAATCAGTAAAGAATAAACTCAGAAAAAAAAATTCTTACTAATTTAAGGCTACAATTTCTTTTTACTAATTTAAAACTAGCAAAATGGAGTATAAAGCAAAATAAGTAAAATGGAGTACAATTTTACTTGAGATAATTTTTCCCCATTAGGCTTTTGCTTACATAAAAGCCTGTGGAAAACAATACCAGTATTCAGTTCAGTTGTCCTATCCGCATATACTCATGCCAGTGAGCTACTCCCCACCATTTATTGTCCCAACTCACACCTCCCCCGGCCATACTCAAAATGGCTGGGAGTGCCACAATGCTCCCTGAAATAAAAAAGGAGAAATTAGAATGTAGTGCTTGTAACTTGTGTGGATCAAGGGGAGTGAGTTCAGTATACTAAGTATACCAATATTTTGAATATACTCATGACAGTACCCCTGTGAATTGTATCTTTTGCAGCTGGAGATGTGGCCTTGAGGGTGTCTCTATCCACACCAGTGGAGCAGCTCAGCCAGACAGGGAGGAGAAGGTAGAGGACATGGGTTGGCATGTTCCAAGAGATCTTGCAAGTCTCTGGTGCTTTGTATACTGAGCACAGGGCCTGTAGGATCACACTCGCAGAAAGAATGGACAGGGATAGAGTGGAGAAGAGAAAAGCACAGGAAAAGGAGAGAGATGTGCAGCAAGAGATACTAGTGCTTCTCAAGCAGCAAACAGACATTCTGTTGACCTTCACGTTCAACAGACCTGCATTTGCCTTCCTTTGCAGCCTATAGAGAACTGCATTCTTGGACCTCCCTACACACCCACATTCCACGTGATATCCATGGCTGTGGCACTACCCCTACCACTCCACCCCAAGGAGAGTACAGATAATCATAGCCACCTGTACTGAACCTGTGAGAGACATGGTTGGTGTATATGTTTGTGAAATAAATATAATTGTTCTTTCCCGTGTATTTATAAAGTTTCATTCAGTTACAAATATGTCTGTTTGCATGAGTTCAGAATAAAAGTCTGTTTATGGAAACTTAATTCATCTTTATTAATTTGCAACATATGTTGGCTGTGACATCATTCATAGATAATAACAATAGGTGCATTTGCATTGTTATATTACTACACACAGAACACTCATTACAAGGTTCATACTGGGGAATAAAAAAAAAAAATGCCAGGTAGAGCACACTACCGCAACATACATTACTGTGACTCACTATTTAAATGGTCTTTCAAAGCCACCCTGAGCATTATAGTTCTGCATTGAGATCTTTTTATAGCCCTGGTATCTAGCTGCTCCAAATCAGCAGACAGATGTTCCACCTCTGCCCTCCACCCCTGCAGAAACTTTTCCCCCTTTTCTTCACAGATATTATGAAGCATACATCAGGCAGCTATAACCATTGGGTAATTTTTTTTCACTGAGGTTTAATCTCATAAGTAGACAGCACCAGCGGCCTTTCAAATAGCTAAAGAAACATTCAACTATCATTCTGTCCCTGCTGAGCCTGTAGTTGAAATGCTCCTTACTGCTGTCGAGGTAGCTGGTGTATAGCTTCATGAGCCACAGCAGTAAGAGGTAGGCTAGGTCTCCCAGTATCACTAGTGGCATTTCAACATCCCCAATGGTAATACTCTGGTTAGAACATAAGAAAGGCCGTACCGCATAAGACCAAAGGTCCATTTAGCCTAGTATCCTGGCTACCGACAGTGGCCAATGCCAGGTGCCCCAGAGGGAGTGAACCTAACAGGCAATGATCAAGTGATCTCTCTGCCATCCATCTCCACCCTCTGACAGACAGAGGCTAGGGACACCATTCCTTACCCATCCTGGCTAATAGCCATTAATGGACTTAACCACCATGAATGTATCCAGTTCTCTTTTAAACTCTGTTATAGTCCTAGCCTTCACAACCTCCTCAGGTAAGGAGTTCCACAAGTTGACTGCGCGCTGCGTGAAGAAGAACTTCCTTTTATTTGTTTTAAACCTGCTGCCTATTAATACAAGAACTAGGGGTCATCAAATGAAATTATGGGAATAAGTAAATAACTTTTCCTTATCCACTTTTTGGTTTGGAAAGAGAGTCCCATCTTGCAACTTTCTGAATAGGCCTGTGTTTTTAAAGATGTGTGCATCATGCATCCTCCCATGTTGCTGTCGGTAAAACATCCCTGGTGATCCACCAGCGCTTGCAATACTATAGAAAAGTAGGCCTTTCTGTTGAAGCGCTCTGTGGCAAGGTGGTCTGGTGCCGCACTAGGGATATATGGGTGTCACCATGGCTCAATGGGTCACAGTTGAGAATGCCAGATTCAAGACAAACTGCTGAGAAATATGGCAGACTCACCTCAAACTGGTGGTTAGTCTATTATGAGATATACCAAGCCAGCAACAAAAATCAACTTCTATCTCACCATACTGGTTAAAAAGAAGTCCAAGCTTCAGTTTCCTTAGGCATCCCAGACCTTGTTTCACCACCCAGACACTAGACTTTTTCCATGAGTGGTTACTGAAAACCAATTTAATCAAACAAAGGGTTCTTCTGATCTCAAAAGACCAGCCACACACCCAGGTCAATATTTAACTCAGATCTGACTCAATAATCACACTGTTGCCAATCCTTTAGTAGCTAATATCTAAAGGTTTATTTATAAGAGAAAAAGAGGAAACAGAGAAACAATGGTCAAAGAAATAATCTACATGCAATCATTGCAAAGTTCTTGGATCAGGTTTGTAGCAATTATATTACAGACTGCTGCCTTGTGAAGTTTCTGGTAACTTCCAAAAGACTGGAAGGTCCTCAGTACATAGTCAATATGTGCCTTTTAGTGCAAGTCCAGAGATCAGAGCAGGAAAGAGACAAAATGGAGATACTTCCAGGGTCTATTAGACCTTCTCCCATGAGGAGGGAATGCCCTCAGTCTTAGTTTGTGGAAAATTACAGGCACAAGATGGAGTCCAGGGTCATATGAGCAAGTCATGTGCCCTTACATGCTTTGATGACTCATAGGAGCAGCCATTAAACATATTCTGGCTAAGGCATCCTCAGGAAGGCTCACTGGGTGGGATGATTTTCTTCTATGGCCCATTGTGAGAGTTAATTACCTTTAATTAAGGTAATTAGCCAGCCATTGTGAATGGACTATTCAAGCTTGATTAGGCTAGACTGCATGTAAAGTACCTTGTGGGAGTTGCCCAGGAATATAGCATATGGGTAGCATGCCAATAAATAGTCAATATTTATAACTTCAGATATAAAAATAACACATGCATATAAGCAAGATAATCATACTCAGTCAATCATAATTTTTCCATTGATACCTTACATAACATACTTTGTATAAGATTTGTTGCAATTGTCTAACAGTGTCAATATTAAGTATATGGATAATCATGTTTCAATCATACAGCATCACAGTGTTCCATCTATAGCCCCACTGCAGTTCAGGAAGCCCATTGGTGCAAAACCATCCACTGTCTTGCATGTTGCCCAGAATCACAGTCTTTCATAGCAGGATGCGATTAATGGCCCTGCAAGCTTGCATCATAGCAGCCCCCCTGGTGGATTTTCTAACTCCAAATTGATTCCACTCAGTGATCACCACTGGTTTCTTCACTGTCAATGCAGCTCTCATTTTGGTGTCACTGCACTGGAGGGCTGGAATGAGTTCTGCACACAATTCCAGGAATCCTTGCATATCTGAAAGTTCAGCAGTCACTGCTCATCATTCCATAACTGCATAATGATGTGATCCCACCAGCCAATGCTTGTTTCTTGGGCCAAGAACTGGTGCTCCACTGTTTGCAGCTGTTCCTTGAGTGCCAACAGCCACCTTTCTATGTCCCACAGCAAGCTAGCCTTCAAGAAATCATCATGTTCCTCATGGTTCCTCTGGTGGCTCTGCAAATACTGCAGAATTAGGTGATTTGTGCACACAACACTCATCACAATAATGCAGAGCAGCGCAGGATCCATGCTTCTCACAGAGATGGCATAGGCACGGGGTTTCATGGCTTTTGAAAAGAGGCATAAATCATCATAGGATGCAGATAAATTATGGGATGAAGAAAATTGCATCATGGGACATTGAAACTGTGTTCCCAGTCACCGCTATGCAACTCATTTGCTCCCATGAGGCATTGGCAAGTTCCACTGCTCTCTGCATTGATGCAAGCGCTGCTAGTGAGGACACACTATCAATATAAGGACCATAGCATGGACATGCAAAAGTAATTTCATTACTGCAATGGTTCTACGTTAACATAACTTAAGTTGACTTAATTCTGTAGTGTAGACTTGCCCTCATTCAACATCCATCCTGTGCACTGACTGAAGTCAAGAGTCATATGGAAAAAACGGTATGTGGCCATGTATTTAAAGAATGTATTCTAAGCCATATTTGTCAAGGGACAGAATTATGGTTGCAAAGGCAGCTTGAGGAGCCCATTGGAAATAGCAGAGCATGCATTACAAATATGCAGAGCATGCATTTTGCAAATATGCACAATCTCCTTTGAGCAGTGTCTCATTTTGTCTTCTCTAAAGGGGGGAGTTTGGGAGAGTACTCTACTTGTCCTCCCCACCCTACCCCAATTAAAGTCCTGAAACAGAGAACAGGTTAGGCCAGCATTTTAAAATGTGGTCACCGTAGCTGCATGTGGCCACCAGGGGATTTTCTTGCAGCCCCAGCCTCTTAGGCGGTGATTGCAGGTGGTGGTGGGGAGCAAAGCAATGACCCCTCCTCTGGGGCCACCAGCAGAGGTTGGCCCCTTTCCCCCTCTGGAGACACAAACACTTGAGGAGCAGCCAGACAGTGAGTTCACCATCTTCCCAGGGGCAGTGGGGTCAGGCTTCAGCCCTGGAGTGGCAGATGGCAGAATCCAGCTGCAGGGCTTTGGCTGTGCGGTGGCAGGGCTTCGGGCTCTGGGCCCCATCTCCAGGCCCCAGGCTCCTGTGGGGGTCAGGGGAGGTGCACCACCAGAGCTGATGGAGAGAATACCAGAGAGAGGAGGGACGGATGCGGTCGCCGATGGCAGGGCCATGTCAGCGGGGGCAGCCCCTACCACAGAGGTTTTGGCCTTCTTGGTGGGGCATTTGCCCTTTGTAGTCCCTTGGCCCTTCCTGCTGGCTGTGGGGGCTCCCCCAGAGTTAGAGGGTACAGGAGGCATGGGAGCAACTGAGGCCATCCCTGTGCTTGCTGCCGCCAGTGCCCCAGTGGGGGCGATGACAGGCAGTCCAGAAGCAGTGGCTGAGATGGTGACCATACGGGGGGTGGGGGGGGAGGACAGGGGGAGGAGGAGCATAGAGTCAACCCGAGGGGCCTCACCCACCTTTGTCTCCACCATGGTCAATGGGGATGGGAATGAACACTGGAGGGAGGGAGGGGAAGGGAAGGGTTAACTGCTCCTTGCTGCTAGGCTGCAGGTGAAAGAGGAGGGTGCCAAGAGACAGGGGGAGGGCACGGGGGCACCTATCAGGGCAGGGAAGGAGGGGGTTATCACCGACACAAGGTGAGATTACCGGCTCCTCTGGCTGCACTGGAGAAAAGGGAAGGACTATATCATCATTGGGGAGTGACGTGAACAGTGAGCTCAACGGAAAGGTGCTCAAGTGCTGGGGAGGGGGACGGACATGGGTGCATGGAGCAAGGGGCCAACCGAGGGGGCAGGGAACACTGGAGGTCAAGGGGGAAAAGAAACGGGCTGGAAACAAACCATGCCCAGGATAGGCAAACCGAAAGGACTAGCTTCAGGGGTTAGGGCAGGGCAGGCAAACTAACAATCATCCAGGGACCAGGGTAGGGCCAGCAAACAACTAGACTCACGAGGACGAAGGGTGAGGCAGGCAATCAAACTGGGGACTAGGGCAAAAGGGGTGGGGAATAGGCAGCAGGGGGCAGGCAGCAAGGGAAAAGGGTGCAAACTGCTGCAAGGGACTGAGGGTGGGGGAAGCAGAGGATGGGATAGTCCAACAGCCAAAGGCAGCAGGAGAGGTAAGGGCCAGTCCAAGGGGAATGGAGGCACGTGACGTGTGCCCACGTGCGCTTGCAAAAACTCAGTCTGTGTTTGCTGCTGCTACAGGCCCAAGTGGTGGGGGGCGGGGCGAGACAAGCAGCTGAGTCCTGGAGTAAGTAGAGGAGTCAGATAGTAGGTTGGGTGGTAGGTGGCAGATGGTAGGTGGATGGGGAGACATAGACCAGGCTCTATGCCATCCCCCCCATGTCCCCACAGTAACAGTTATTACCTCCACCACAAGAGCAGAGATGGAAACAGTCACCGAGTCCAGCAGTGAGCCCCTCCATGGTGTCCTGCAGGTGTTGCAGGGTTCCTGCATGCTTCCCAAGCAGCAAAGGTCCTCCTCTTCCTCCTCATGGCAGAAGCAGGCTCCCAAGAAGCACAGGCAGCAGCACCAGCAGGCAGTCTGACAACCAGGCAGGAGGGACCCTTCAGGTGGTGACAGCAAGAGTAGGGGCAGGTTCCCTCACTCCTCCTCCAGGGAGCAGGCCAGCAGACTCCCCCCAAGGAGCAGCAGCAACCAGGGATTCCACTGGCCAGATAACAGAGAGAGGGGGTCTGGCCCAGACAAGAATCTGAAGCGAAAGAGCTCTGGGCCCAGCAGCAGCAACTCCACACCTGAAGAGGGTTCTGGAATGTCAACGTGTTAGCCCCACCATAAGCAGGTTCTTTTTTCCTTAGTAACTCAACAGAGGTTACTCTAGGTTAATCAGTACTTGGTCCTGCTAGTGAAGGCAGGGGGCTGGACTCGATGACCTTTCAAGGTCCCTTCCAGTTCTAGGAGATGGGATATCTCCATTATTATTATTATTATTATTTATTATAATTAGGACACCTGGGGCCAACCAAGGGCCTGCCAGAACCTGTTAAAAGTCGCCCCTCCAGCCAGATAAGGGTGTGTGATAGGAATTGTAGGAGGAATGTGTGCTACTGGAGACCTGGGTGGTGCAGACACTAACAAGCACCAGGAGGGAAAACCCCACAGATACAGAGGCAAAGGACAGGAAAAACTCTACCTAACAGGGTGAACAGCCCTTTTGGGCACTGAGGGTCTGAGGGAAGAGACCTTGCCAGAGGGGAGAGACTAAACTGGGTGCCTGGTTTGTTACCAACATGCCTGGAGGGACTATCAGAGATTAAGAAGCTCCCCTCTCCCATCAGAGAGGCTGGGAGGAACCTTGCTCACGCAAGGTATGGACAACAAGCCCAGGGATGTTGTGAAATTCTGAGGTTGAGAGGAATACCTCAGCTCACTGCTAAGTGGAAGCGTGGAACCAACTGAGGCAGACATTCTTACATATATTTTAGAAAATTAATGATATGCTTGTGTGGGATTTACCTAAAAGTATCCCAGTTAAAAAAAATCTTTAGCACCCTCTCAAAAATTGACTCTTAACCCTTTCATAAATAAAACCTGCCAGTTTTTCAATGGGGAAGGGAAATTATATTCCAAAAAAATGTCATTTCTGTCAATTTATAACGTGTGATCAATGGTGCTGTGATTTCCTGACCTTATTTTATCTTAGCTAGAAATGTAAGGCAGTGATCAAAATTTACATTATCAAGGTCATCTATCATTCCTGGTATTGGTCTAGCCAAAATAATATTTGTCATGCTGACAAGATTCACAGCCCCAAGTTAATGTAGCATTGGGTGACAGAGTATGTATATTATCTCACTAGCCAAGAGATAGCCAAATTGAACTGTAGCTCAACAAAATTATCTTCAGCAAAACTGGAAGGGTATATTAACTTCTAAATATAAAGAAAGACCATATTTACTAAATCTCACATTTTACAGCATATACAAGTTGCTAGAGAGCAGCTTTTACAAAAATGCATCCCGTCAGTGCACAGCATATATTTATAGCACAGCAACACAATAGGACCGTATTTAAGGATCAGATGTTGTTTTCTAGGGTTTATAACTTTGTCATGTTAAATTACATTCTACTGCAACAAGAAATATGCTATCTCTTCCCCTAAAACGTCTTTGTTCAAGTTAAAGGATTTTGTCTCTTTTTTCTAATTTGCCCAAAACATTTTCTACTAATGTGTTTTTAAAGCCAGTTTTAATTTAAAAAAAAAGTCATGATTAAAAAAATAAGAAATTAATGGAATAGCATCTTGGCAAGAGGTGATGACAATTTAACATCTTTTGCCCTTCTGTTTCTGGCCAGCAGTCATCAGCACTGTGGTAATAAGGAAGGAGAGGTCATTTTTCTTGCACTGTGCTAGGCTCAGATGTATATTGAGAAACCTTATCAGTGAGAGGTTTCAGAGAAGTAGTTGTGTTAGTCTGTATCATCAAAAACAATGAGGAGTACTTGTGGCACCTTAGAGACTAACAAATTTATTTGGGCATGAGTTTTTGTGGGCTAAAACCCACTTCATCAGATGCATGGAGTGGAAAATACAGTAGGCAGGTATAAATACACAATACATGAAAAGATGGGAGTTGCCTTACCAAGGGGGGGTCAGTGCTAACGAGACAATTCAATTAAGGTGGAAGTGGACTATTCTCAACAGTAGAATACCAAGGGAGGAAAAATCACTTCCTTCACACTGAAGAAATTGGTTGTACTTGCTCCCTTTTCCCTATGATTAAGCTATCAGTTGTCCCTTTGCTCTGATGTCAGGTGAGTATCAAATAATCCTAGCTTTTAAATGTTTAAATTCCCCTCTCTTATATGAGGGCTTATGTTCTAAGTGTTCTATGTTCAAATGACTGATTTTTGCTTGAGCTGATATGCAGCTGCATGAAGAAAATCCTAATCCCCTCAGGTGTGCCTTCTCTAGTGACACCCCCCACATTGGCTACACCTGCATTTCAGACTTCTGGAAGAGACTGAATTATCTGAAGGGAATTTTCTTCTTTTTTTAATTCATCTTGACTGACACTGCTTGCAGATCTGGTAAGGGCTTGGTCACAAAAAGGGTCAGACATATCTCGGAGATAGAATGCATCAGCTTTATGAGACCTATGCCAACCCCTCAGACAGTGACTTGCAACTTCATACCATGACAAAAGGCCAAAGGTGAATACAAGAAAGATCTTTGGGGTCCCCAGACTGTTTCCATTCTTCCTGGAAAGATGTCCTTACCTGGTATTGAGGTCTAAGGGCTCGGCTCTTCAGGAACATGCATCAGTGTGATTACTTCACCCATTCCTTCCTCCTGGAACAGTCATCCCCAATGATCCTAGCAATCTCCCCTGAGTTTTCCTCTCAAGTCTGTGAGGGCTTCTGCCCAGAGACTCTGTGCAGCCAATAAAATAGTCACCATACCCCTAAATTCAGAGATACAGAAGTGTGAGCAGACCAACATTACAGGAAAGACCTAATAGCAGCAGCTACAGCAAAGACCTAATAAAGAAAAGTGAAGAAGTCTATGGAAGAGTGGTCCCACACTAACATAGCAAGGAAGTGCTGCTATTCCTGGCTCCTAACAGACTCTTTACAGCTACCAGCCCTGTACTATCACAAACCATATCAACCATGCACCACAAAGTGCTGGCATAGGTGAACAGTTTTTGTTCTATCTTGGAACAAAAGGCTAAACTTGTCCATTTTGTACATCCACAAAGGCACTGTGGTGTTTTGGTTTCTGACAAGAAATCATGGCTGGGTGGGGGGTCCAAGGTGCACTCATTGATGGAAGAGTTTAAACACAGCTGGGGCGATTAATAGTGAATTCTGGCAATTTCTGACAATTTTGGCGATTGCAAGTGTGAGAATACTATAATTTCTGAACATGTGTAGATTTTGTGGTGGCTGAAGTATGTGAGCAAACTAGAATTTAAATGACCAATTCTTTTCCTATGTAATATCTGTTTTCAAGACTGTATTCTCAGGAGATATACATAATTCAGAAACACACTATGAACAACTGACATTAGTGTCCTTTCTCTCAAAAAATAACTCACTTCTAGAGTTCAAAACCTCCCTGACAACTTGGAGGTCATTTTAAATATCTGAGATTCAAAGGCTTCATGTTGCTTTACTGCAAAACGTAGAAGCAATTTGTGACCATCCAAGGCCAGAATAAGAAATTATTTTTCTTCATTTCCAGACGATTGGCAGCAAGTAGGACAGAGAGGCATGATGGTAGAATGGGATTGGAACTCTAACTCTCAGATGATAGGAAGATGTTCTATGACAAGTTAATCTCCTTGCTCATCACATTTTTCTTCATCCTTCCAAATATAATTCAGGAACAGATATGGCCAGCCACAGGGGCTGACTTTTCTTTTTCTTGATGGGTGCTCCACCCCAAGGCCTCACCCCGAGACCCCCCACCCACCAGTTCCTTATCCACCAAGCACCTTCTGCCAGCTGCCAAACAACTGATTGGTGGCCCCACCAAACAGCTGTGGCTGGTGGGTACTGAGCACCCCCTATTTTTTTTTCTGAGAGTGCTTGAATCCCGGAGCCCCATGGAGTTGGCACCTATGTGGCCACCAGTAAGCACAGCAAGGCAGTGCTGTCCAATAAATAGGGCACCAAACTCATTGTCAGGATATCTGTGATTGATTCATAGATCTACCTTTGGCAAGTCACTTTACCTTTCTGTGCCAGTTTCCCCATCTGTAAAATGGGGGATAAAAGTTCTCACCTTCCTTTTGGAAAGTACTTTGAGATCTGTGGATGAAAAGTTGTACGTGAACCAAGTGCTGTTATAGGGCATCCTGACTGTTCTCCTTTAAGTGCATCATGTGAATGAGTTGAAGCCTTTTCCAACAGCAAAACATGTGCCTCTCCATTTGTAATGTGGATGCAGTGACATTCAAAAAAATGGACACATGCACCTTTTACTTAAGAAGTAAAGGAAACCTTGCACAAGTATAGATGCTTTGTAATTTGTCTGTCACTGTCAATATCCTTGGCAGTACAGGTACATGGAATTCTCATGTTTTGATCATCTTTGCCCCCAAGAGAGGTCTATCAATGATTAGTCTCTCCTCTCTGTGTTAAATAGTTTTTCTGCCAGGATTTGTATCGATACCATACCATTTATGTAGCAGTGATTGCTTTAAAAGTGATGTCAATTAAACCCTTCCTTTTTAAAAAAGAAACCTCCCCTGATAATGTTTGTAAGCTGACATACAGGGAGAAGGGGGAAAAGAGAAAATACGTAAGAATGGAAAACTGAGCTCTGCTGTATTAGGTTAGGTTTAGCTAGACTTGTCAAAGCATGGGGGAAAAAATAAATTTTCAAGTAAGTTAACTTTATCTGGAAAAAAGAGAAAAGAAAGGAAAAGGGGGAAAGGAGTTGAAAGTTCAAAGGCTAAAGAAATTTAATTCCAAGTCAGTAGAATCTCTCTGCATCTAAAAGTGATGGCTCGATTACTTTTGTCATTCTTCAAAAAGCACTTAAGACACCTGAGCTGATTGAATAATTGATTTTTTCAGTTCACTGGCAGTTCCAACAAAAAAAAAATCATTTTAAAAAATCAGTTTGGATCAAACTAAATCCAAACTTGTTCTGAATATTTGGTGAATTAAAAAACAGTTATCAAAAAGTCCATTTCAGATCAAATGAAACGTTTAGTTCAACCTGGAATGTTTTGTTTCAGGGCATTTTTAAAGGACTAGATTCACAAAAACGCAGTTGGGAGGAAGAGGTGCCCTTATTACCTTTAGCCTGGTGGTTAGGGCACTCACCTAGGATCTGGGAGACCCAGGTTCAAATTCCTGCTTTGACACAGGGATTTGAACCCAGGCTTTCTTTCTCCCCAAAGAGAGGACCCTAATCATCAGGGTATTGGGTCTTTCCGATTCTCTACTGCTGGAGCTGTTCCATTGCATAGAGAGAGTGAGCTTCTCCTCTGGCCATTTTGTGAATGGTGCCTAAGTCTCCTTGTGATTATAGTCCAGAATTTTTCTGGAGACCAAAACAATTGGGCACATTTATTTCCAACTCCCGAATATAGGTACAGGTTGACCCCAAGCTGCATTTCTTGGCAAGTAAACTAGTTATCTGAATAAATTTTATCAGCTCTTGTTCTGAACCATAATTTTCATTCTGACTATTCATTTTATCCTTGCTTCAGCCTCTCTACACCATACAAAAGGGCCAGAGCAGCATAAAGAGGTTCTAAAAATGACAATTCCAACTAGAGGAAGATTCATCCATCTACTGATGGGACTACAGAGTCCTAGAAATGTAGGGATAGATGGGAAATCAAGAGTCCATCTAGTCCAGCCTCCTGCACTGAGTCAGGACTAAGGATCCCTAGACCATCCATGACAGGTGCTTGTGTAAACTGTTCTTAAAAACCTCCAGTGATGGGGATACTATGACCTCCTTTGGAACCCTGCTCCAGAACTTAACTATCCTTATAGTTAGAAAGTTTTTCCTAATATCTAACCTAAATCTCCCTTGCTGCAGATTAAGCCCTTTACTTTTTGTCCTTCAATAAATATGGAGAACAAATGATCAGCATTCTCTTTATAACAGCTCTTAACATATTTGAAGACTTATCAGGTCCCTCTCCAATCATCTCATCTCTTAAGGCTTCATGTGGACGGTTTTTTAACCTTTCCTATAGGTCAGAATTTCTAAACTTTTTATCATTTTTGTAGCTCTCCTCTGGACTCTCTCCAGTTTGTCCACATTTTTCTTAAAGCGTGGTGCCCAAAACTGGACACAATACTCCAGCTGAGGCCTCACCAGTGCTGAGTGGAATGGTACAACTACCTGCCGTGTCTTGAATAAGACACCCCTGTTAACACCCCAGACTGATATGTGCCTTTTTTACAATGGTGTCACATGGTTGACATATTCAATTTGTGATCCAATATGAATTCTCATCCTGTCCTCCAAAGAAATTAGCAATCCCTCCCAGCTTGATGTCATCTGCAATTTATATGAGCATACACTCCACTCCATTATCCAATTATTTAAGGAACATATTGAATAGTACCGGACCCAGGAAAGACACCTGTTGGACCCCAATAGATGCATCCTCCTAGATTGGCAGCAAACCAATTGATAACTACTCTTTGAGTACAGTTTTTCAACTAGTTGTGCACCCACCTTTTAATTATAGTTACTATATTTGTCCTTCTGCAGTCCTCTGGGATTTCACCCATCCTCCGTGAGTTCCTGAAGATAATAGCTAATATTCCGAGACTGCTTCAATTAGTTCCTTACGTACCCTAGGGAGAATTTCATCAGGCCCTGCTGACTTGAATACATCTAATTTATCTAAATATTCTTTAACCCGTTCTTGCTCTATTCTATCTTACGTACCTTCTGCCTCATTGTTAATATAATTGTATTAAGCATATAGTCACAATTAACATTTTTAGTGAGACTGAAGCAAAATAGGTATTAAACACTGCAGCCTCTTTAGTCGCCTCCATTTTTAACTCTCCCTACTTGCTAAGTAGTGGGCATACACTTTCCTTCATCTTTTCTTGCTTCTAATGTTTTTTATAGAACCTCTTCTTATTGCTTTTTATGGCTCTTGCTAGGTGTAACTCGTTTGGGGCCTTACTCTTTTTGATTTTGTGCCTGCCTGTTTAGCTCTATTCTTTTGTACTCATCTTTAGCAATTTGTCTATGTTTCCATCTTTGTGTAGGATTACTTTTTGACTTCCAGATCATTAAAGAACTTCTCTACATTGAATGGTCCCTTTTAATATGTGCTAACTACTTCTGCTAAACAATTCGTTGAACCTTTCGTTTAGCTGTGATACTTGGAGTACCTTTCCCAGACCTGAAGAAGAGCTCTGTGTGGCTCAAGAGCTTGTCTCTCTCACCAACAGAAGATGGTCTAATAAACAATATTATCCCAACCACATTGTCTAAGATGTTGAGCAGATTCCCTGACCCCCAGTGTTCCCTCTTGTTGTTCCTATGACTCAATTGTAGCTTTTCATTTCCCCACCACATCCCCAAGAAAAGGTGTTTATCTTATCACCTTTCTCTCTAAATGATAGCAAGTAGAAGGAAGTAAGTTTACACCCAGAAAATTTTGCTGGAGTTCCCTATAATTAGGACTGCTTTCTTTCTCCTCTGATTTTTTTTTAACCTGATGCCAATTTTGACTAGCTGCATGGAAAATGCACCCTGCATCTTGATATGGCTTGTGATGTTTTGTCTCTGACATTTCCTTCCTTGCAGATTTTTGTTTGGTTGTAGGAAAATGGAAGATCCCGTGATAGCAAACTGCTTTGTCTTTAGCCTGGCCTCTGTCAGGCCACCTCCCTGATGAGGGATCAGTATAGAAGGCCTTGCTAATACCTTTGAGGATTAAAATATGTATCAGAGAGATGCTTTTTCAATTCTTGGGCTGTCAATTTCAGTACCTGTTATCAACCTTCTAAATAATTCACTCACTACTAGTGTGAACAGTGAATGACAAACCAGGCAGATGCCTCTTGATACTCCATTACTGGCTGTCCAGATCATGATTTCTTTCTGTCTTCCAGATCCTTTACACATGTCCCAAGAAGGCTGGGCAAAGTGACAAATTTGCAATGAGATAACTGTGCAGTGTAGGATTCTTTGATAGCATGTCTGGTCTCAGGTAGCTTTTGTGAAAGAGACTGAAATGGAGTTATTGCTTTCAGACTGAAAGAAAAAGGAATTTCTTACATGTTGTATCAGTTTGAAAGTTTAAAAATTCCCTTGTGGTAGTTAACACCTAATCACTGACTTTAGCCAGAGTAGTAGCAGATGGTAAGTCCACCAGCCATTCAGTTATGTGCCTTGCATTGGTTTCACTGGAGTTACCAGAGTTAGGGAATTTAGCATACCTATCAAACTGCCTCCTTATCGTAACTGACTCCTTATCGGATTTATTTTCAGATGCTAGATTCCCTAGTTACAATTCTTCCTGAATCTTGACAGACTTACCTGGCACAATGCTGTGTTTGCTAGCTTTTTTGCTACTCGGTCAAGGGGTCGTAACTGATTCATCTGAAAGCCAATGAGTCCTGGCTGAGAGAGAATAATAAAGAATATACAGGTCTGTCACATCTTAGGCACATTTAACATGTGTGATTTCAGCTTTACACGGTCGGCAAAAACAAAACAAAAAAAAGAGAAATAATTTAAATATTGTTTCTGTAGTGCAGGCGATTCCACCCGCCATTACACTCAATGTAATTTTGACTACAGGCGATTTTCGCTTTAGGCACTGACTGCGGAACGTAACCCCAGCGTAAGATGAGACAGACCTGTAAGTTTCTCTAGATTGGCTTTCATCCTGTAATACTCTAGATCAGAGGTTCTCAATTTTTCTGTGCTATAACTCCATATTACAATATAAATACAGCCGTACTTAATTGCAGGATGATTGCCAAATAATTGCGGGTGAGTTGCAGACAAGCCAAGTTGTGGGAAAGTAATAATGGATCTTACTATTTGCCATAATAAAGTCCATTCTTACTTTTCTGCTGTTGGTCACCCAGGGCTGAGAGTGGGGGCTCCCACTGTCAAAATTGCAGTGGAAGCCTAATATTGCGGATTCAGCAATTTCCACAATATTGCAAGTTAAGAGTGCCATTAATATAAGGTTTCAGGACCACCCTTCCCATTTAGTCAGAAAGAAAGGGAAAGGATGGACACACACCCAGACTGTGCTTTATTTTCTTAAATAGGTAGGAGCCAGGAATGTGTTTCCCTTCTTACATAAAAGGTACATTGAAAGGCCCAGTGTCATAGGGATGGATCTAGAATCTCTCTTTTGTTACAACTGCAGGTCCTTGTACAATCAGTGTTGAATTAAATTTCTCATCAGATATACAGGTTTTGGGCACATCCACTTCTATGAAAGTCAAGCAGAGTTGTGACATAGCTACAGTTATCTCTGAAGCCTGCTGGTCCAGAGGCTGGACCTTTATCAAACAGAACTAGAAATATTTATATATCAAAAAATGAAGTGTTACAGCTGTGAGAAACCACTATTAATTGTTATTGCCGTTGGTGGAAAAACAACATGATGTTCATCCTAAATTATATAAGCAGATAAGCTTTGATTTCAAGAATAAGCAAATCTGTTTTTGAGGGGGATGTACACATTTGTGCACACATAAGTGGGTATGCACATGCACAAACTAGTAGGATTGGTTACAACACTTCCATCAGATTTTTGATAGAAAACTGTTTTTTTTAATTAAAGTTTTTTTTGTTTTGTTTTGTTTTTTGGCAGAAAGTGTCTGCTTGCTTTGAAAATGTTTAACTTTCCACTCCAACTGCTCCATCCGAAATTTTTTGGGCAGCTCTATTAATCTGTTCTGCCATATAATAGAACCCATTATATTTGTCCTGATATTTGCCCTATGTTTTCATTAGAGGCAGCACACTCCAGAGGACAGGCTATAGGCCTAGAAATCACAAGAACTGGATTCTGTTTCTGGCCCAAACTCTAACTTGTTTCATGATCATGGCCAAGCTACCCTGCATTTCTATTTTCTAAAATAATGATAATAGTAATAATTCATAATTAATAACTGAGACTTTAAAGGTGCTTTGTGTTAAGTGCTCTTATGCTACCTAGTGTTCATAATATTTGCAAATGGTTTTATTAGTTAGCATATATATATATATATATATATGTTTATTGGTAGAGTTTGCCATGATTTCAGAGTTGTACACTTCCTTATCATTAGGGTATAGATCAATGACAGGTTAAAACTATAAGAAATACTTTTTCCCAAATTCATTGGATGTATACTCTATATACAGTATAAAACATTTCCATCTACTTTAGTTCTTAAAATTATATTTATAAATTCTGAAAGGATGAATTTCAAATTGTGGCTTGGTTTGGAGTTTCACAATATAAATACCTTACTGGCATCAGATATTTTAGAACTGTCTAAATAACTGCTCTTTATTTCATAAAAAAAAATATGGATAACTGTAGCGGGGTGGTCCCCGCTGCTGGGGAGCTAGAGTAGGTACCTGGAGTGGAGTGGAGCAGGGCTGGGGGAAGGTCAAGGGTGCTGGGGAGCTCTGGCCTGGACCCCCCCGCCCCAGGCTGCAGCCTAGTTTAAGGCCAAACAGGTACTGGGATTGCAGGGGACAGCCCAAAGCTATGCAGAGGCAGCAGGTCCAAACCCAACCTTGCCTGTGATGAGTGGCTTATACTGCAGTCTGCCCCAGGGAGCGGGGGGCTAGTTGTTGACTGGCAGTAGCCTATGACTGAGGTGAGGTGGGGATAGGGGTTGGGGGTTCCCTGGGGAGAGGAGACCCTGAGAGCGAGGGGTTACTGCCAGGGGGCAGCACTCCAGATAATGGGGCACCAGACTCCAGGGAGAGATGCGGGGGCCCAGCGGCAGTGGGACACTGGCCTGCAGAGAGCGCTCCAAGGCTGGAAAAAAAAGAGCTAATTCCCAGGACACCAGCAGGAGGCGTCGCAGAGGTGAGTTCCGCACCATTACACTGACGAAGATGAGGAAAAAAAGATTTGAACTACTAGATAATAAACACCTACAATAGTAAGGTTTCTAAATGAAAAGTGGATATATTTTAAGCAACAATAAAAATACTTAGTTTTCTTTGAAGTGCTATCATTACATGTAAAACAAACAAAATGTCCTGTATAAAAAAAAAAAATCTATATATTTTTTTTGCCAGAACAGTGGCTGAAGATTACAGTCTTTATACAGTTTTGAAGTGCAGCTCAAATTGCAAGGTGCCAGTGGCCATTCAAATTGCAAAAGCTACAAAGAGTGCTGAAAAATGAAGATAATATTCCTCCTTTTGTTTACAGACTTAAAACTAATCTTGTTGTCCACCTCCAATGCTCTCATCTAGAGCTATGCTGCATCGCACTCAATGTACAACTATGTGCTGTTAATCAGAAGAGACAATAGCATGCATTTGAAGTGTATGGAAATTAGAAGAATGTAATTTGCCAATTATGCATTTATATATGATTATGCAGAACCTAAACCTTAAATCTAGTGCTTACTTTTATTGAGTTGAGAGTCATATTTCATTTATTGCTAGAAATAAAATGGGTTTTCTCAGAGCAGCAGCCAGGAGCCTAACGAACAGCATCACCCGAGACAGCCATGTCTCAGTCTAGACAAAGAAGCTAAGACTAAAGAGATTCACAGTTTTCAATACATAAAAAAGAATCCCTCATGAGGAGAATAAATGCATCTGAAAAATAAAGTTGAACATACTAAAAAAAGCATTGAAAGTTTGTAAATGTTCTCTCTGAATCTTTGCAAAACAGCATGGGACTGAGCAGAGGACCCAAACAGGGGTATCATTTGTAAGTGCAGCTGCTAGCATTGCCACTAGACTACTGATCTGATGTCTAATACTTTAATGAATATATACCATCAAGACAGATTGTGGCACTTCCCTGTGCATCCATATGTGGGTGCAGGAGTCCCCATGTCCCTGTGTGACCACCTTGGGTTTCCACTGCAGGTGTGGGGAAGAAAAGTAGGGACTGTCCCTGGTATTTTTACCAGTACAGGAAGGAAACTTAAGGGGAGGGACAGGGCATGATCAGAGTCTTGGCTCTGACCCCCTAATAAAGGGAGGCCAATGCTGCTCATTTAGCAGGAAAGAAGTTCGTAATGTGCTACTGGATAGGTCCAGTGATGCAGGAACAAATGGGGAGTCACTGTCTCCCTCAGCATGTGGGAGGTGGAGGTTTCCTGCTTGACTGATGGCTGGGGAGACAGTGAGTGGATTTAGTAGTCCCCCTTGCACCCTGGTGCTAGCTGACACAAGACCCACAGGGCCTCTCCAGAGAAGGTAGTGGAGGAAGAGCTGCTGAGTCTCAAGCAACAGCCAGCCATTCACCCACAAACATTTGTTTGGGGGGGGAAAATCACCTTGCGTTCCAATCATGCACTCACATACACAGGTTACTCTGCAGGAGCTGCTGCCACTGCTACGATATCAGGCAATAATAGTTTCCAGGGTTCCTGCGTGGGGGAGGAGTCAGGATCCATATAGAGCCAGTGGAGGGCATACAGATCTCATTTGTGTGCATCACTCACCCTTATCATCCTTCATAGGCCACAACCATAGAAGGAGGAGCTCTGTTCTATGTCACATGGCAGCCTGACTGACCCCAGGACTGGTGAGCTTTCGTCCGCATGAGGGGTGTCCAGGACCATTACATATTAAGCATCAGTAAAAAACATTTTTTCAATGGGTGCTTAACAATTAAAATGTAGATTTTCAAGGTCAGGCATGCATCTACCTGCCCATGTGCACATGCAAATGTCTACTTTCCATGCATCCAGCTGGTATTGCACACATAGATAGGTGCACAGAATATTTGAGTCTGCTGAATAATCTGACCAACTGGCAGCTTATGCTATTGGTTTTGTAACTAGTTTATTGTCCAAGTCTGGATGGGAAAAGCCTTTTATTTTTGGTGCTTCTAAGTTAATTTAGGTTTTCTTCTCAATTGCTGTTAAATATGAAACAGCAGCCATCTTGTTCCTTCCCATTATGGAAAGTTCAATCTTTGTTTATCTCATTGATGTATTGCTTTTTGGGCCCTATCTGTCACCTCTTTTTCTCTGCTATGTTTTAAAAAGGAGCCATTTCTGTGGAGGGTTTTTTGTGCTTTTGCATCATTCATATTTGACTAGTTATAGTGATCCCCCCCCTCTTCCTTTCCACTGTAATGTATAAAAGCATTTCTTATATTTTTCCTCAATCAGTGGTTTGTGCCTTCTTTGCATCTATTAGTCTTTTATTAATTTAATCTGTTATATAATGAAATATAAAATCAACAGGTGAAAATCAAATTGATCTGACTGGCTGCTGTTTTTCACCCTCATAAAAACTCTTACTTTAAGTGTTGCCCAATCATTACTGCTGTCAATTCCATTTGATTTTATATAAATATATTCATACTTGCTATTTGAGTTTGTCAATCTCTCCGTTTGCTCATGCCCAAAACATGAAAACAGATCTCTTCTTTTCAGATCTTAAAACTGCAATTTCCTTTTTTATTTAGTGAAAAATAGCAAATTAATGACAAATGTCATGCAATTTATATAAAGTTTGCAAAGAACATTGAAAAGGCAAACATGATTTTGACCTAACTCTATGATTTGGCTCAAAAATATGGATCATCTTCCAGAAACAAAATTTGACCGCAGCCCTGTTTGATTAATTAAAAACAAACAATCCTCTCCCATTGGTGTCTCAGCTGAAGAATTTCATGGTGATCCTGATTTTCTTCTTGGGTAACAGAAATAAAAAGTCAAAGTCTCCCAGTGATTTTCAAGCAAATGGCAATTCATAGATTCAAGCACTGGAAGGGACCTCGAGAGGTCATAGAGTCCAGTCCCCTGCCCTCATGGCAGGACCAAATACTGTCTAGACCATCCCTGATAGACATTTATCTAACCTACTCTTAAATATCTCCAGAGATGGAGATTCCACAGCCTCCCTAGGCAATTTATTCCAGTGTTTAACCACCCTGACAGTTAGGAACTTTTTCCTAATGTTCAACCTAAACCTCCCTTGCTGCAGTTTAAGCCCATTGCTTAGTGTATTTTGTATTTCAAATGAGGTTGTACCGTCTTAAAATATCATAAAATACAAGGCTTTCCCTTCATTTTAATCAACTCTCTCCTAAGACCCTTGACTGAAATACAGTAAGTAGTTGACTTTCTTATCTATATGGCCATGGGGATACAAAAAACAGCTTCTCTTATCCATAAGTATGTCAATAACAATGTCTGAAATATACAACTTTTAGTAGTAGTAACCTTTTTGTTATGTGTATTTGTAGTGAGCCGGTGTGGCGCCCCTCCGTCTACAATAGGGCCAAGCTTCCTCCAACCCCAGCGTGGGCGAAGCCACCGGGTCCGGAGCCCGCCCCTCCGAGGTCACGGCCCCGACCCGGAAGTATAAAAGCCCGCCGGCAGAGCTCAGTGAGGCCCAGACCGCCAGAGAGAGCAGACGTCCCGGGCTGAGCTCCCACTTGGGAGACAGCCGCAGGCTGCCTGCCCGCGCCAGTCGAGCCTACCTCTCGCCAGGTACCCCGAGGAGGACTGGCCAAGCCTGCCCCGGACCCGCTACCCCGAGGAGGACTGGCCAAGCCTGACCCGTGCCAGCTACCCCGAGGAGGACTGGCCAAGCCTGACCCGTGCCAGCTACCCTGGGGGAGAGCTGCCGGACCGGCCTCCAAGCCCTGCACCAGAGGAGCCGATGCTGCTGGACTGGCCTGTACCCGGCATCGCCAGCGAGGTAGGCCCTGAAGGGGAAAACGGAAGTAGCCCGGCAGTAGCCGACCCCGGTCCGGCTGCAGAGGCCTGTGAGCCGATGTCAGTGGGTTTCGGTCAGGATACCCCACTGACCAGCAGCGGCAGTAACCGCTGCTAGGGCCCTGGGCTGGAACGCAGTGGAGTGGGTGGGCCTGCATCCCCCCTGTCACCCTGCTCACGGGTGGCAGGCTTCCCCCTCACCCAACCCTCAGGTGTAGGACCCTGGGCTTACCCCAACTGTTGTCTGCTCAGCCCCTGCACCAGAGGGCCTGAGATGTGACTGTTTGTGCCGCGCCCTGACCCAGGACCCAGGCCTGCTTAAGCCCTTGATTAGCGCTCTGCCCCTGCATAAAGGGGACCTGAGCTTTGACTGTCTGAGCTATAGTGAGCCGGTGTGGCACCCCTCCGTCTCGGAGGGTAGAGCCCCGGCGCGACCCTACTACAGTATTCCTTCAAAGAAGGAAGATTTCAATAGGTGTATCACCAAAGTCAGAATCAGGCCCTCAAATCAAAATTGTCAGAAATATGTGATTAAAGTTAAACTCCAAGTCCATAATTGGGGTACTTAAATAAGTGGCATGATTTTCAAATGTATTGAATACTCAGCTGGTTTGTCTCTGAAGTCTGTGCATGCTGTAGGTTGCTCTACATTTTTGAAAGACAGGCCATTCATTTAAGTGTTTGAATTTGCACCATTTAGCTGATATTAGTATGTGAGGTGCACTGTCCAATTTGAACCCTGCATACACTGGTTCTATGATAGGGCAAGTTGTCTTGGACTTTCCTGAAATGATCAGCATGTGCATTAGCATAGACAGGGCCGGCTCTAATTTTTTTGCCGCCCCATGAAAAAAAGAATAGCGCCACTCCCCCATACCCTCCCCATGTGCGATGCACATCTGAACCCACTCCCAGCAGCGCCACCGAAATCCCCACGCCCCCAGCACCACGCCGCCCGAAGCCCCGCCCCCCGAGCACCGCAAAAGCCCCCGCCCTCCCAGCACCGCACCGCCCGAAGCCCTGCCCCCTCCAAGCTCCGCGCCCCCCTGAGTGACGCGCCGTGCCAAGCCCCTGCCCCCCCTCCAAGTGCTATGCCAAGCCCCTGCTCCTCCAAGCACTGTGCTGCCCAAAGCCCCACCCCCGAGCACTGCGCAAGCCCCCGCCCCCCCCCCAGCACCACGCCGCCCGAAGCCCCGCCCCCTCCAAGCGCTGCCCCCCCACGAAGCCCCCGCCAAGCGCCGTGCCATGCCAAGCCCGTCCCCCCCAAGCACCATGCCAAGCCCCTTTCTCCCCCCCCCGAGCGCCCCACCGCCAAACCTAAATAAATAAATAAAATAAAAATTCTAGTGCTGCCCCGCTCCAAGGTGCCACCCCAAGCACGTGCTTGGTTGACTGGTGCCTGGAGCCGGCCCTGAGCATAGACATAAAAAGCCCAAGAGCATGTACAGGAGACACGGTCTGTCTTGCATATACAGCCATCTCAGAAATTGGTTTCTGATAAGTGCCAAGCCTTGTGGAAATTCTGGTTTTACTCAAATTGGAGTGCGATCAAACTCCAGTCTTCTTCATACTCCAGTTCTCTAGACCACTGTACCCTGACACCTCATCTCTCCTTATTGAAAACTTCATTAACACAATGGTGTAATGAAGTAAGACAAAACACAAAAAATTGCTATCCATGCAGTGATAGTACTGTGACAAAGTTCCTCCTCTACCTAGGTGGGTCCTGCGCTTATTGGCGGATTTGCTCGCCTCACAGATTCACCATGTGGGTTGGGAAACAGCCCAGAGACCTTCCCCTCTGGTAGAGAAGCCACAGTCCAGCTCAAATCCTCCTGTGTTTGATCAGGAGTTGGGAGGTTTAGGGGGAGAACCCGAGTCCGCCCTCTACTCCAGGTTCCAGCCCAGGGCCCTGTGGACTGTAGCTGTCTAGAGTGCCTCCTGGTACAGCTGCGCAACAGCTACAACTCCCTGGGCTACTTCCCCACGGCCTCCTCACCACAGGACCTTTCTCCTGGTGTTTGATAATGCTTGTACTCCTCAGTCTTCCAGCAATGTCTTCTCACTCTCAGCTCCTTGTGCCTCTTGCTCCCAGCTCCTCACATGCACGCCACAAACTGAAGTGAGGTCCTTTTTAAACTCAGGTGCCCTGATTAGCTAGCCTCTCCTAATTGATTCTAGCAGTTTCTTAACTGGCTCCAGGTGTCCTAATTAGCCTGCCTGCCTTAACTGGTTCTAACAGGTTCCTGATTACTCTAGTGCAGCCCCTGCTCTGGTCACTCAGGGAACAGAAAACTACTCATCCAGTGACCAATATATTTGCCCTCTACCAGACTCCTGTACCTCACTAGTCTGGGTCTGTCACAGTACATATAAAGGATCAAGCTAAGACAGATTTGAACCCGATATGTAAATTGTAGTGAGCTCAAAAGTTCTATGCAGGACTTTTCTAAATGGAGTTTGGATTTTTAGTGAAATGTTTAGTGAAAGATTTATAAAAACTTGATCAAAACCAATCAGTACCTGGGTCAGTCTTACTGCAATTTTGTTTTTGTTTTTGTTTTTAATCACCTCTTAAATGTCATGTATCTGAGGGCTTGTCTACATGTTGGGATAATGTGCTCTACAAAGCTGGGACTTCTGAAGTGCATGAACATGTTGTACATTAATTGGTCCATGCAGACCCTGCTGGTGGGCTTTAACATAGAGCTGTTTGAAACAGTACCACGTTAAAGCTCTCGAGGGAATCTTTAGTAAGCACCAGCAGGGTCTACATGGATGAATTGACACTCAGCACATTGATGCATTTTAGAGATCACACCTTCCTGGAGCGCATTTCCTCACCATGTAGACAAACCCTTAGTAGCATGTTCTAAGGTTGAAACTGTATCTTTGTTTTAATGATCCTTGTTTTAGCTATATGCTTTTTAATAAACTGTGGTCGATATATATCCCCTTGATTGATCAGTCCACCAGCCCTCACAGAGAGAGCTTAAATCACAACATGTCATTCATGTTGTTCTAGCCAGTCCTTCAGCCACCCGCTGGCTAGGCTGTCAGTGGCACCGGACACCCAATCAGCATAGTGCACTGCAGCCTAGAACTCCTAAGTGATCTATCAGCCTCAGCCTTCCAAGTAGTTGAGATTACAGGCACATGCCACCATGCCCAACATTGATATATATACTGCTAAAAATATAATTCCTCATAAAAACATGGGCTATTCTCATCAAGATGGAGGAACTAGATCTCTTGGTGCAGGACGTGAAACCAGATATTGTAGGGATAACAGAAACATGATGGAATAGTAGTCATGACTGGAGTACAGGCATCGAAGGGTATGTGCTATTTAGGAAAGATAGAAATAAAGGCAAAGGTGGTGGAGTAGCATTGCATATCAATGATGAGATAGACTGTAAAGAAATAAGAAGTTATGGAATGGATAAGACAGAGTCTGTCTGGGCAAAAATCACACCGGGGAAGAAAGCTACTAGAGCCTCCCCTGTGATAGTGCTTGGGGTGTGCTATAGACTGCCGGGATCCAATTTGGATATGGATAGAGACCTTTTTAATGGTTTTTAATGAAGTACATACTAATGGGAATTGTGTGATCATGGGAGACTTTAACTTCCCAGATATAGACTGGAGGACAAGTGCTAGTAGTAATAATAGTAATCAGATTTTCCTGGATGCGCTAGTTGATGGATTCCTTCACCAAGTAGTTGCTGAACCAACAAGAGGGGATGCCATTTTAGATTTGGTTTTGGTGAGTAGTGAGGACCTCAAAGAAGAAATGGTTGTAGGAGACAACCTTGGTTCGAGCGATCATGAGTTCATTCAGTTCAAACTAAATGGAAGGATAAATTAAAATAGATCTGTGACTATGGTTTTTGATTTCAAAAGGGCTAACTTTAAAAAAATTAAGGAAATTAGTTAGGGAAGTGGATTGGACTGAAGAACTTGTGGGTCTAAAGGTAGAGGAGGCCTGGATTTTTTTCAAGTCAAGGTTGCAAAAACTATCAGAAGCCTGCATCCCAAGAAAGGGGAAAAAAACTCATAGGCAGGAGTTGTAGACCAAGCTGGATGAGCAAGCATCTCAGAGAGGTGATTAAGAAAAAGCAAAAAGCCTACAAGGAGTGGAATATGGGAGAAATCAGCAAGGAAAGCTATCTTATTGAAGTCAGAACATGTAGGGATAAAGTGAGAAAGGCCAAAAGCCATGTAGCGTTGGACCTTGCAAAGGGAATTAAAACCAATAGTAAAAGGTTCTATAGCCATATAAATAAGAAGAAAACAAAGAAAGAAAGGGACCGCTAAAGAATGAGGATGGAGTGGAGGTTAAGGATAATTTAGGCATGGCCCAATATCTAAACAAATACTTTGCCTCAGTCTTTAATGAGGCTAATGAAGAGCTTAGAGATAATGGTAGGATGACAAATGGGAATGAGGATATGGAGGTAGATATTACCACATCCGAGGTAGAAGCCAAACCCGAACAGCTTAATGGGACTAAATCGGGGGGCCCAGATAATCTTCATCCAAGAATATTAAAGGAACTGGCACATGAAATTGCAAGCCCATTAGCAAGATTTTTTAATGAATCTGTAAACTCAGGGGTTGTACCGTATGACTGGAGAATTGCTAACATAGTTCCTATTTTTAAGAAAGGGAAAAAAAGTGATCTGGGTAACTACAGGCCATTAGTTTGACATCTGTAGTATGCAAGGTCTTGGAAAAAATTTTGAAGGAGAAAATAGTTAAGGACATTGAGGTCAATGGTAATTGGGTCAAAATACAACATGGTTTTACAAAAGGTAGATCGTGCCAAACCAACCTGATCGCCTTCTTTGAGAAGGTAACAGATTTTTTTAGACAAAGGAAAAGCAGTGGATCTAATTTACCTTGATTTCAGTAAGGCATTTATTATGGCTCCACATGGGGAATTATTAGCTAAATTGGAAAAGATGGGGATCAGTATGAAAATTGAAAAGTGGATAAGGAACTGGTTAAAGGGGAGACTACAACAGGTCATACTGAAAGGTGAACTGTCAGGCTGGAAGGAGGTTACTAGTGGAGTTCCTTAGGGATTGGTTTTGGGACCAATCTTATTTAATCTTTTTATTACTGACCTTGGCACAAAAAGTGGAAATGTGCTAATAAAGTTTCCGAATGACACAAAGCTGGGAGGTATTGCTAATACAGAGAGGGACTGGGATATCCTACAGGAAGATCTTGATGACCTTGTAAACTGGAGTAATAGTAATAGGATGAAATTTAATAGTGAAAAGTGCAAGGTCATGCATTTAGATATTTTGTTATAAACTGGGGACGCATCACTTGGAAGTAACAAAGGAGGAGAAGGACCTAGGAGTATTGGTTGATCACAGGATGACTATGAGCCACCAATGTGATATGGCTGTGAAAAAAGCTAATGCGGTCTTGGGATGCATCAGGCGAGGTGTTTCCAGTAGAGATAAGGAGATGTTAGTACCGTTATACAAGGCACTGGTGAGATCTCATCTGGAATATTGTGTGCAGTTCTGGTCTCCCATGTTTAAGAAGGATGAATTCAAACTGGAACAGGTACAGAGAAGGGCTACTAGGATGATCCGAGGAATGGAAAACCTGTTTTATGAAAGGAGACTTGTAGCAGGGTGGTTACCCCACTCCTGACCTGAAGGGCTTAAAACAGCCCTGGGAGAGGGCTGTGGCAGGGGAAAGGTTGGTCTGATTGGAAATCAGCCACAGCTGTGGCTGGCTTAATGAGGGCCCAGCTGGCCCTTATAAGAGGGCTGGGGCCAGAAGCCAAGACGCACTCTCTCTAGCTACATGGAGAGAGGAGGATCTGGCTGCCTGAGAAGCTGAGGAGGATACGTAAGGCAGAGCAGTGCTGGGGAAGGGCAGAGGAAGCTGGGGAGCTCCAGCCTAGCAGGGCCCCAGACTGCAGACCGAGGTGAGGGCCCACAAAAGTGTACTAGGGCTCCAGAGGGGCAGCCCAGACCTAGGCAGAGGCAGCTGGTCCGACTCCCCTTGCTGATGATGAGTGGTACAGACTTCAGTCTGCCCCAGGGAACGGGGGCTTGACGGTCACTGACAGTTGCCACTGAGGCAAGGGAGGGATGGGGGTGGGGGTTCCCTGGGGAGGGAAGACCCAGACTAAGGGGGTACTGCCAGGGGACAGAACCCTCATCTAGAAGGGCACTGGGGTCTGGGAGGGACACGGGGCCAGCGGCAGTTGAGATGGCAGCCAGCAGAGGGCGCTCCTGGCTGAAAAGAGCTAATTCCCTGGACAACCAGCAGGAGGCGCCGCACCGGTGAGTCGTCGCTTCGCTACAAGACTCAAAGAGTTTGGTTTGTTTAGCCTAACCAAAAGAAGGCTGAGGGGAGATATGATTGCTCTCTTTAAATATATCAGAGGCATAAATACCAGGGAGGGAGAGGAATTATTTAAGCTCAGTACCAATGTGGACAAAAGAACAAATGGATATAAACTGGCCATCAGGAAGTTTAGACTTGAAATTAGATGAAGGTTTCTAACCATCAGAGGAGTGAAGTTCTGGAATAGCCTTCCAAGGGGAGCAGTGGAGGCAAAAGACATATCTGGCTTCAAGACTATGCTTGATAAGTTTATGGAAGGGATGGTCTGATGGGATAGCCTAATTTTGGCAATTAATTGATCTTTAACTATTAGCAGTAAATATGCCCAATGGGCTGTGATGGGATGTTAGATGGGGTAGGATCTGAGTTACTACAGAGAATTCTTTCCTGGGTGTCTGGCTGGTGAGTCTTGACCACATGCACAGGGTTTAGCTGATTGCCATATTTGGGGTCGGGAAGGAATTTTCCTCCAGGGCAGATTGGCAGAGGCCGTGGGTTTTTTTTGCCTTCCTCTGCAGCGTGGGGCACAGGTCACTTGCTGGAGGATTTTCTGCACCTTGAAGTCTTTAAACCACAGGCTGAGGATTTCAATAGCTCAGACATATGTTAGGGGTTTGTTACAAGAGTGGGTGGGTGAGATTCTGTGGACTGCATTGTGCAGGAGGTCAAACTAGAAGATCATAATGGTCCCTTCTGATGTTAAAGTCTGAGTCTAAGATGGTATTTTATGAGTATCTGATTTAATCAGATTTCTCTCTCCTCAGCCATGCTTTGACCTACCCAGATCCGTTTTGTATGAGAGCACTGTCACTGCTAGAGCACTAGTTGGCAACTCCTCCAAATCTATGCTATGCTTCACAGCATGTCAGCCAAATTATGGCTGCCCTCTGCACAGCTGCATTTAGAGGGTATGTCTAGATTAGGATAAAAGTTGGGGGTTTAGCATATGATGGCTAGCCTAGGCTAACTAACATGCAGCCTAGGCTTCGACTCAACTATCTAGCACATGCTAACGTACAACTTGCTTTGGTTACATGATGTATTTCAAGTATATGAAACACTTAATATCCTAGCTTAAGACATATGAAGGGTGGAGGAAAGGAAGGATTGCTCATGCCCTCTTATCTTTATATCCCACTACCGCAAAAGTAGGGGATAAATTATGAGTTTTCTCCAAATTCGATATAGGCAGGATTGTTTTTCCCTGTAAAATTATTCTCATTTACAATGATGCTAGATACATTTAACAGATCACGACTCTGTTTTTTAAAAAAAGTTAATGGAAATTCTGTTCCTGTTCTTTCTATTTCTCATCCCTAGAAGTACCATATTCTAGGGATAAGATTAAGCATTGCTATTTAAGATTTATAATTTGAGTAAGTTGCCAAATATAATAGAATTTTTTTGAATGGGCAATGTTGATTACCTAATTTTTAAAAGTACGTTTATATGTATCTAAGCAGCATTATATATATATTTCTTCAAAACAAGAGTTAAAGCAGGGATTAAGAGTTTTCAAGTATATAGTGCTAGCTATAATATTGTACTCTTTACATTAACAGATGAAAAAATCTTCAACAACTTTTTTTTTTGATTGGTGACTATTTGATACCAGAACATTTAAACAGAAAGAAAGGGTTTGTATAAACTAGTACTATCTACTATCCAAAATTACAAGAAGTGGAATTAGAGTTAGAGGGCTATTGTTCCCTGGAGAGACTAATATTGACAGTATGCCAATGGAAACAAATAAGGCCTGAGATTTAGGTTGGAAGCAATTCAGCCACATGGACAGAGCAGTCCACAGGGTTTAATAAAGTTCTGACTTGTTCAACTTAATCTGCATTCAGCTTCATTCAGAGTGAATGAAACATGGTAGGAACATCTGAGCAATGAGTTCTCTGCTGTGCAGCAGGTGGTAGTATGAGCCATGGAATTTGGTATGAAGCCTCCTGGAGTTCTGGATTTTGGAGGTACAATCCTAATCCAGTGATGGAGCCAGCGGAAGCAGAGTTTACGTTTACATAGACCTGGCCATGCACCAAGACGACAAGAGCAGGAAAGTAAAACTGTTATTGTGCCTTATTGGGGAACAAAGCAGAAAGCTGTTTATCACTACTTCAAGCCTCACAGCTGTCGTAGGAGCCATGGGGAAATATTGTTCCCTGAAGCAGAACAAAACTGTGGAGTAACACACATTCTTCACTAGAGACCAATCCGAAGGGGAAGGGATAGACCCCTATATTACTGCCTTATGCACAATGGCTGCTACATGCAATTTAAGGACTTGACAGTCTTTGTGGTTTGGGACAGAATAGTTTGTGGCACTTGGGATCACCCCCTGTGGGAGCAACTGCTTCGGGAAGGTGATCTTGCATTAGCAGATGCTTAGACATGGGACTTGGAGCAGAAGCCTCAAGAGACATGATGAAAGCCTTAGGAAATGCAACACTCCCAGAAGTACAAAGGAGAGCAGGTGGCCAGGGTTCCATACCTACCATCAGGTGCATTTACCATGGGAAACAGCATGAGAAGCTAAAGAAGTTCCCCACAGTAGGACAGCATTGCAAGGAATGTGGCAACTCAAACCATTTTAGCAGTGTGTGCAAAAGCAGAGGAAGGTCTCAGAAAGATTCAGTGAGACTTGTACCTAGGTACAAGGGGGAGAACACATCAGACAGGGTGACTCTCTCCTGTAGTCTGAGAGCATATCAGGTTCAGTCTCGCAGGACAGGAAAGCAACAAGAGACAATACCATGAGCAACTGATTGGTTATACCAGCACAGCCCTATCAGAGACTGAGCAGGGATACACCCAGTGAGAAAAAGAGCTTCTCGCTGTGGTATGTTGAGTGTAGTTATTCCATCAGTACATCTTTGGCCACGCACCAATAGTGCAGTTAGACCCATAAACCCCTAGTAGCAATCATGGCAAAGCCCCTTTTTGTGTTCCAAAGAGATTGCAGCACATGTTGATATACACCCAGGTAGAGATCAGATCTTGTCCAGGATGATTACTGGTGTCAGCTGACACACTGAGCAGGGCATATATAAGCAAGTTGGGGAAGGGATCAGGGCACTGAATACATTAACATAGTGCACTGTCTCCCATTTCTACATCAAAGCTGATGGAAATCAGAGAGGCTGTGGAAAAGGACATCCAATTTCAAGCAATCAAGAAAGAGATACTACTGCAGGGTGGTCAGGAAACAAAAGCCAAATACCTGTAGGAGCAGAACCATATTTTCAAATTAAAGTTGAGCTGAATATGGAGGATGGAATCATATTTCAAGGACAGAAAGCAGTTATCCCTGCCTCATTACATAAAGATTTCATGTAAAAAAAAAAAATACATGCTTCACACTTAGACATTGACAGCTTTCTTAAACAGGCTCTAGAATGTTATTACTGGCTGGAAGTGAATACACAACTCCACTCCTTGATAAAAGGATGTGATACCTGCTACTCATGTGAAAGTTGCTGGTAGAAAGAGACTGTTATCACATGTGTTGCACACCCAACTTTGGGAAAGGTAGGAGCAGACATATTTAGTTCCAAGTCAAAGCTGTATCGTTTACAGTAGGCTAGTATTCAAATTACCGGGAGGTAAACACCTGCCTAATACAAGCAGCAAGTCAGTGATTGGCAAACTGAAGGCCCAGATGCATTATTCATTGACAATGGATCCTAATTTGTCTGAAGAAATCAAGGAATTTGCACACAAATGGGAGCTTAGCCACCACACCTCCCCCCTCCACCTCAGCATACCCACAAAGTAAAGGTTAGGTGGAAATCAGCTGTGAAAACAGATAAAAGATTGTTACATATGGCTGTTCCTTCTTGTTCAGAAACCTGGCCAACATTTTTGGCACACAGGAATACCTCATCACAGGTGTGCAAAACAATTCAGAATAGGCACTGGTGTGATGAAGGACCAAAACCCAGTGAGGGGAGACCTATTGCAGCCAGCAGGATGGAGATACCATTGAAAGGAGATGGCCAACAATCAGAGAAAGCAGGTACTATAATACCACAATTCAGCCAAGGACCTATCAGTCTTGGAGACAGGCACTGCTCTGAGGATCCAGCCATTACACAGACACCAGAATGAGTTGACTAAAGGGGTCATGAGAGGTGCATTGGTACCCAGGTCATATGAGATGACTATGCATGGGGGCAAGTGATCTGAACAGGAGGCATTTACGAGCCAGCAGACACAACACCCAGGGAGAGCCTGCAGAGATCTCCACAGAATGGAGAGATGGAGAACCATCTGGAGACACACCCCACGGGGAAGGAGTAGACTCCACAGAAAGAGTTTGCTAGACTCAGAGAAAGATGATGGTGACAGAGAGGTCATTCCTGGTGCGATTGCCTATTGAGGAGACCAAACTATTTCAAAGACCATGTAACCAGCTGAGTCTATGGTAAAGATGAAATTCCATCTCGGCTATGTGCTAGCAACCTCTGGCTGAAGGAAAACAGGGTGGGCGTCTGAGTACCAATCATTTGTTTGTAATGTTAAAATGTTTGTAAAATAGGGATGATATATCATGATCAGTGGAACTGGAGTCAGCAGGTCCATGTTCCCTGGAGGGACAGTTATGGATGTGTTGATAAATAGTAGTCAATTGCTTTGATAACCCTTTGGTTTGTTATGTAATATACTGTGACCAAATAACCAATGTCAGTCAGGTTTATTGCTATAAGCCAATAATACTATAGTACAGGAAGAAGGCCATCTCGTACAGTGTCATTATGTTCACCTTAACGCAGAAGGTGTGCTCCCAAAGTTACACCCCTAATGCCTTTTTAAACAGGTCCTGCCTGTTTACAAGTAAAAAATTCTGTGTACATCATCTGAAACTAGATTTAGCCAATCAACTTTCTACCTTGTTTTTCTGATATGGTGTACCCCTTATCCCTTTGTTCTGAACACACGTGTTTCAGGAACCAAAGGGCATGAAGGCACCTCCTAGGTCTGTACTAGGATAGAACAATCGTATGTCTTGTCCTCTTCCTTTGGGACATTCCACTACAGACCTGTGAAATTAACTCCTTTTCTTTTGCTATGATAAAGATCTGTCCTAATCTTGACAGCTTCCTTGTTTGCTCAAGCGAAAACTTACCTCAGTGAATGCAAGGGGTTATGATACTGAGTATAAGAGAACAGGATTTTATGAAAATTATAGGCCAATTTATGCTATATAACTGCTGTAATATTTGTGCTTGATGCTGTTTGTGCTTAATGTATTCTAATATAAATGGATAATACATATTATTAATATGTTATGTACATATGCTAGCCAGCATATATTAGTCAACAGATGGGACACGAGTGGAAACTTGGAATGTGGGGAGTTAGGCTGGAACCAACTCAGCCAAATGGACAGAGAAGTCCATAGGATTTAATAATGTTCTACTTGTTCAACATAACCTGCATTAGGTTTCAATTGTGAATAAAAGCATTATGCTATTTCTCCTAATCTTGTTCTCAAGATGCAGACTGATCAACGAATCTCCAATGCTAAATGAGTGTTACCTTTATTGGTTTTCACTGGACTGGACTTTACCATCCCTCACAACCTGAGAAGATAAGAGGACAGACAGATCTAAGTCTTATCCATTTATGTAGAATACTGATATGCACAAGTCATTGTTTTATAGTTTTCTTTCATAACTTGGCTTTGAGTTTGTTTTCGAAGGCCTAAAGAAGGTCTGTTTTCTTTCATTCTCAGGATGAAAGTTGGAATTGGTGTGGTCCACAAAGTGAGGTCCTGGCTCTGTTCTGTCAGTGACACTGTTCTGTACTTTCAGTTCAGAAAGTGAGACACGGTCCTTCGCTTCTATGTCCAGTGAATACTGTGCTGGATTAAAGTCCACATTGATTCCTACTTTAGCTTTCATAAAATGGTACATCAAAGCCCAATAGTTACTTATTGATGAAATGAACAGCTCTCTTGGCAATGCAGTAAGGAATCTGAGTCACACCCACTTTTAGTGCAACTCGGGTGCAGAGATGATTGCATTCTATTCAAAATGGCAGAGGAGTGGTACTGGATTGCTCAATTTAAATTTGTGTATTTGTTCTGATGTTTGTTCAGAGGAGTCTCATCATGCTGACAGGCATTGCAGCTATTCATACATTTTAGCTGTGGCTATTTCTAGTTCTTACATTTGACTGAGGATTCTATTCTTAAAGGGGAATCCTATTTTTAAATCACTCTTTAAAAATTAGACAGGAAAAATAGAAAACTCTAATATCTAAATGCAATTTTTATAAATTAAAATTATTATTATAACTTGAAAAAAATCTCAATCTTGTATTTTATAACATTAAACCTGTTATTATTATACTTTAAATGTATATGCGTATAAATGCATGTATTACTAAAGTAGGCAGCACAGGCCAAGATGAATGTGAGAGATAAGGGAAAACCCTTACACTGTTTTCTCTCAAGGCATCTCAAGTGTAATTTGGTGCACCTAGACCTGCATATCTGCCAATATCCAAAGTGTGCATGCAAGTCATGCATGGGCAAATCACACATGGGGAGGCAAATCTTCTGACTTCACTCACACTCGTTAGATGTGTCATGTACAAGACAGGGACCACAAAAGCACATGCATACTTTAGAATTTGCATTTTTGAGACTTTGGATCCAAGCTGGTGCAAATAAATAACATTCATTCATATTCAGAACTGGGAGTAAATAGTTAGAAATAATTTGAACAAACAGAAACATTCAGATTCTGCTTCTTTTAAAAGGGTATTACAGTGGTTTATAGTTATTCATTATAGTAGAAACGATGGTCATGAGCATTAGGTGTATAACCAAAATTTATGTTGTACTTTACCACTGGCAAAATCACCTTTTATCTGAAAATTAGATTGTATGTAACCCTTAGCTTCTTCTGCCTCCAGGGCAATGACTCAGGTTATTGATTTTTGTCACTGGACAACTGAACACTTTACACTGAAAAATAATCTACAAAATAAAGGACTCTGCTGTTGAAATGTAGAATCAAAATGCTCCATTTTTTTCAGCTTTGTAGATGACACTGCATTAAAGTTACATTCACTTTCTGGAGTCTGTTCTAATTCTGTAGGTTTTTGGGGGGTTGGGTTTTTTGGGCAGCGTTGTTTTAGTTTCTTAACACTTTCATAGAAAACACACTGGAAAGTCATCACACTGTTATATCCCAAGAACGAGAGGCTTCTTTTCTCATGTATTTTTGAATGAATAATTGTTCTTTTCTTTTCTTTTTTCTTTATTATCATTGATGAGACAAAAATGGATGTTCAGAGATAAAGTCTTCTCTCCTTAATTTTCTGAGTGGATTGAGTGAGCTGGGCATAGACCAGTCCTGGAGGTTTTGGTTCCAAGTTGAAATAAAAATCAGGAGACTGGAAGAAGAAATTTTTCAGATAAATAGTTTATTCACTGAAAAATATCATTTCCATTGATTCAGAAATATTCATGAATTTGATGTGAATTCACCAAATAGCTTCAAACAAAAACAACTTGAGGAGGGAGCCTAGATTCACTTTGACTTTTGAGCCATTCACAAAACAGCCAGAGGAGGTGCTGTCCCTTATAACTTTTAGCCTGATGGTTAGGACATTGACCGATGATGTGGAAAACCTGGGTTCAATTCCCCCTTCTGCCTAATGTGGAACATGGATTTGAACCACTGGGCTTAATGTTACAAGGAGGGGGGGCACTGCGACCACCTCTTCCAGAAATTTTGTGAATCTCATCCTTTACAAATGCACAGAAACAAAATGTTTCAGATCAAACGAAATGTTCAGTTCTCCAAAATGGAGTTTTTCAATTTGCCAAAAATTCTAAGAAAGTTCATATATGGTTCTACCAGAACCAAAATTCTTCTTTTTTCAGTTTTTACAAATCTGCCAGCAAACCAAAAAAGTCAGTGATTCACCTAGCTCTATTCCTAACTACATGAAAATTCTTGCAAATAAAGAATTAGTGACATTTCTCAAGATGATCAAATATCCAGTCAGTGATTTTTTAGACTTCAAACATATGAAACCCAGTTAAAATGTCATGAACTGGTGATTTGGAAAAACTAAAACCAAAAAGTCTCTGCTGCATTGCTTCAATTCTATCAGAATTTCACTAGGTGAGCTTTATTCACCTGTTCAGGTATTGAACTGACCTGTTAACCATAAATAGAATATGTCACGTCAGTGGAGGATACTATATGGGAGGATAAACATGTGTCTCAATCAGGGCACCTAAATGTGATGCACTTTTTGCTTGTTTGTGAACTTAAAGAGGTGAAACATTAAAGGCTGCTTGGATGAGATGCTACTTTTAGAGGCTGCAAACTCAGAGCTCTGACTTGAAGGTTCTACACCAGCAACGACCAGAAATGTAGAGTCCTATATTCAAGCACTTTCTGAAATATAAACCCCTTTGACTTTTTGTTACTGAAATGACAACTATTTCCACAAATAATTAGTTACAGTTTTAAACCAAGTTTAATTCTAATGCCAAGCCAAATACTCATTTGCTGAAATAAAAGAGAAATGAGGGGCTCTTTTGTGGCATTTAAATCAAGATCTGAACTTAAATGAGCCCTGAATTCAGCAAGCTAAACAAATGTGGAGGAAAAAAATCTATTTCTTCACCATTTCAGAACACTATGCAAAATCACTTATCACAGTCCAGGCCAAAGCCGATCACAATGAGCTGCGCACCATAATGAATGACTTTTCTATTCCTGGCACTTTCCTTTATTGAGTGGTTTTGTTCAGGAGGCAAATCCATTAGGTGCTGAAGTAAAAATGTTTTCTCAGGATACTGTCAGGGTGTCACTATGGAGACGGCCAGCAGCAGCTTTGTCTTCCTCATACATTTCTAAGGGCTTTGAGAGGAAAGAAAATGCTGTATTTAAGCAAACTACAGCTAACTCTGTGCAGCTGTCAAGCACTGTGTGTAAATACGGATTTTATTCCATTTGTATGCAAAGCATCGAACCGTCATTTGGAACTGTAACCCTGTGCATAGTTAGCAGGGGTGCTGGAAAAATTTGTATAGTGGGGGTGCTGAGAGCCATTGAACCAAACTGTAAACCCTGTTTATAATGGAAACTACTTCAAGCCACGGGGTGTGGCAGCACCCCCAGCACCCCTAGTTTCAGCACCTATGCATAGTTAGGGACAATCTCCATCCTTTGTGTATTTCCTGAGTGGTTTCTATGCCTAGCATCTCCCTCTCTCCCCCCCCCCCCCCAGACCCCACTAATGACTTCCCCTTTCCACATCTTCCCACTCTCTTCCCCTTGGCAGGAACTAACATCCTCTTTGCCTGCATGGTGCTGTAATTGGCAGCTGCTTTTCTGCTGAGCCCAGCTAAGAGGCTGCTAAGAGGGGAATAAATACAGCTGGGAGTTGCTGATGCTGAGAGCGGCAGTGAGTGGACTAGGTGGCAGTTGGCAATCTGGAAGGTGTGCTGCTGTGCTTGGAGCACAGCACTGCAATATATGCCTGTGCTGTGAATACTGACCTGGGCCATAGATTCCTGGACATGCTAAACCCCAGAGCTGTTTTAGTGAAACTGGGGTCATTGGCAGCTATGCTATCCCATCCACTTTGATAAAGCAAATATAATTTTCAATCCTTGCGTGGGCCTTTTCAGTGCTAACATTAGTAAGCAGGGGACGGGTTTCTTTTTCACTTTATTTTTCTTTCTTTAAAAAAATAATAAAAGGGAATAAAAGCAAGAAACTCTATCAATGCAGCTTGTAAGTCACTAAGCTTACTATACAGGAGTCAGGACAAATAAAAATTGTTTATTTCCCCTAATGTTAATAAATCCATGGGATATCTTTAGAGATGGGCCCTGAATGAAACGGTCAAGATCTTGAGATCAATCATAGTTTTGGTTCAGGCCCATATCTAATACTGTAAATGGTGAATTCTCTGTAATTTGAAGTCTTTAAACCATGATTTGAGGACTCCAGTAACTTACCCAGAGGTTTGGGGTCTATTTCAGGAGTGGGTGGGTGACATTTTTTGGCCTGTAATGTACAGGAGGTCAGACTAGATGATCACAATGGTCCTTCTGACCTTAAAGTCTCTGAGTCTAAGTTTAGGTACACTTGTTCCTAGCCTTTCATTGGAAATGAATGTTTGCAGTGTGATCTCATTCATTGTATTTTGCAAACCATAGCTTGTTCATTTCCTTATTTTTGTATTTTAAAATTCCATTGGATTGTAACCATATTCCTCCTTTCATCCAAGAAGTTAGAAAGGAAGGGCGGGGTCCTCATTGTTACACGTTCGCCATTGAAACCCCAAGTTAATCAATATCAAAGAATTAATCAACAGGCTGTCTCAGTGTTTCACCATTAATTACTCTCCGAGTAAGTTCCATTTAATACCATCTCATTTGCTTATTAAATATTAGGAAAAAAATGTTCATCAAGTTACAGAGCTGATCAATTATACTGTATAACACTTAAGTACACATTAATTAACCTTTTGCCTTCTTAATTCTTATCCTTTAATTCATGTTAGAAGTTTTTCCAGCTTTTCTCTATCATGGAACATTTGCATATTATTGATTAACCTTTTGCCATTTCAAATTATTTTTAGCTTTTTTTAGTTTCCACAAATTTACAGCCCCCACCTGAGTGACCAAAATGTTACATTGACGTGGATTAAAAATCCTTGTTTTTGACAAATTAAAAAATGCAAAATGTTTTAGCATAGAGTCATACCATCCCTATAGGAGGCAACCCTATGCAGGGGACAGGAAGTACTGCAGTGTCTCCCTGGTGGATGGATCATTTGCACTGGGGGGAGTAGAGGGGGAGAGAGAGAGTGTGTGTGTGTGTGTGTGTGTGTGTGTGTGTGTGTGTGTGTGTGTGTTTGCAAACAATACAGGACAAAGTTGCATAATGGTCAAGTTAAGGAACATTTAGGACTCCATCTGCCTTCCTAGCTCTCCCAATCCCAATTTTCATCATTTATAATGTTGCCATATTTTGCAATAAAAGCAACAGAAATATGGGATTAATTCATACCAATATCTATATGCAGTTAAAATGTTATGAAAATTAGACTCAATACTGTTTATTGGAATTTTCTTCTACACAAATTAAGTATTTTAATTAAATGCAGAGTATGTGAGGATTATAAAGATAATTAAATGTTGGCAATGCAGTGATCCATTTGACACAGGGAAGAAAAGATGCAAAGAATTACATAAAAACAACCCCAACATGATTTCAAGTTTAAAACTTTTTGTGATGGGTCCTCCCAGGGTGCCACCTGGAACTGGGGTACCACTGAGCTCCCTGACCCACGAGCCTGGGTTCCCTCTCACACTGTACTGCTGTGACAAGATGCAAAGCCCTCCAGCCTGCACTTTCACCAGCATTCATACAGGTAGGGACACACCCAGCTGCAATTACACACAGGGCAGACTCTCTAACCACCAGCTTCCCAGCATGGGACCCCAGAGCAGTACCATCGTGCCCTGGTCAAATCTGGCCAATATATGGGTTTAATACCTCGTCCACCTCTCCCTCAGAGTGAAGAGAACTATGTACACTTGTGGCAAACAAGTAGAGATTTTCCCCAAGCACTCCAGTCAAAGCTCACTGGTTTAGATTAAAAGAAAAACAAGTTTATTAACTACAAAATAGATTTAAAGTAATTATAAGGGATAGCAAACAGATCAAAGCAGATTACCTAGCAAATAAACAAAAAAACACAAACTAAGTTTAATATACTAGATAGATTGGATATGAATTAGCAGATTCTCACCGTAAGAGATGATACAAGCAGCCTGCAGATTCTTAAGGGGAAAGCTTCCCATTCTTTACAGGTTGGAAGCCCCAGGTCCAGCACTTCCCGCAATTCAGTCTTTGTTCCTCAGTTATTTTTAGGAGTCTTCTTGTGTGGGGAGTGAAGAACCACATATGATGTCACTCCCTACCTTATATAGCTTTTGCATATGATGGAAAACCTTTGTTCTAAAACTTAGTTCCCAGACCAGTCTGTGGAAAAATACTGACATCCCAAGATGGAGTTCAGCATCATGTGGCCTGGTCACATGTCCTTGTAGAGTCATAGGAGCCATCACTCACAGTCTGTAGCATTCTCAGGAAGGCACACCAGGTGGGAGATAAGCTTCTCCTAAGACCTATTGTTTTCCCTAATGGCTCATTGCCATAAATAGGCCTTTCCCAACCAGCTATCTAGACTGAAAGCATCTTGTCTAGTGGACATTACCAAAGTGTAACTACAGTTGAAGTACAGATCATAGAATCATAGAATATCAGGGTTGGAAGGGACCTCAGGAGGTCATCTAGTCCAACCCCCTGCTCAAAGCAGGACCAATTCCCAACTAAATCATCCTAGCCAGGGCTTTGTCAAGCCTGACCTTAAAAACCTCAAAGGAAGGAGATTCCACCACCTCCCTAGGTAACCCATTCCAGTGCTTCACCCCCTCCTAGTGAAAAAGTTTTTCCTAATATCCAACCTAAACCTCCCCCACTGCAACTTGAGACCATTACTCCTTGTTCTGTCATCTGCTACCACTTAGAACAGTCTAGATCCATCTTCTTTGGAACAACCCCCTTTCAGGTAGTTGAAAGCAGCTATCAAATCCCCCTCATTCTTCTCTTCTGCAGATTAAACTATCCCAGTTCCCTCAGCCTCTCCTCATAAGTCGTGTGCTCCAGCCCCCTAATCATTTTTATTGCCCTCCGCTGGACTCTTTCCAATTTTTTCACAACCTTCTTGTAGTGTGGGGCCTAAAACTGGACTCAGTACTCTAAATGAGGCCTCACCAATGTCAAATAGAGGGGAATGATCATGTCCCTCGATCTGCTGGCAATGCCCCTACTTATACAGCCCAAAATGCCGTTAGCCTTCTTGGTAACAAGGGCACACTGTTGACTCATATCTAGCTTCTCGTTCTCTGTAACCCCTAGGTCCTTTTCTGCAGAACTGCTTCCTAGCCATTAGGTCCCTAGTCTGTAGCAGTGCATGGGATTCTTCCATCCTCAGTGCAGGACTCTGCACTTGTCCTTGTTGAACCTCATCAGATTTCTTTTGGCCCAACCCTCTAGATACATAGTCAGTATTTATACCTTCAGATACAAAAGCAACACATGCATACAAATAGGACAATCATATTCAGCAAATCATAACTTTTCCAATGACACCTCACATGACTTATCTTGTACAAAATACATCATAATTATGCTACAATCATATAATAATATCACGATGAAGAATATGTGGTGCAGCATCACACCTTTTAAATATGAGAGAAAACTATTTTACCCACTAGGCTCTGATGGCTGATAAACAGCCATACTAATTGAGGAAAATCATTTAACCTCCTGGAAATTATGCTATTTTTCTATTAATTCACATAGGGAGAATGGAAAAAGTATCAAAAAATTAATATGAGAAATTTCCCTAGTGGTCTAGTATTGTCATAGTGTTTAAATCAAGAATCGACCACCAATTCATCCAGCCTGTCCTCCCATATATCACTGGTCACCAACACCACTCAGCATCTGCACACTAAACCGAACAGTCAAAATCAGACCAAAATATTATAGCCCTTTGGTGACTAAATTAGTATGTGTCACAGGCAGAGAAGAGGAGGGACCAAGGTGCACCAATGGCAGAAGACACTTCAATGGCTGGGAAATAATCCTGGCAAGTGAACCACACCCACATGCTCTTGAGGATGGTGAAAAAACCCCAAGGTCACTGCTAATCTGATCTGGGGGAAATTTCCTTCCCAACCCCACATACGGTAATCAGTTACACCATGAGCATTTGAGCAAGAACCAGCCAGCCAAATACCTGAGAGAGAGAGACTGCTTGGTGCCACATCAAAGCCCTGGCTAATGTCCCATCTCCATCTGGGTTATCACTAATGCTTCAGAGGAAGGAAATAAAAATTCCTAGGGGTGACAGTGGTGAAATCTTTCCTGACCCCAGCAGGTGGCTGGCTGAAACATTGAAACATGACCTATTAAGACATAAACTGGAAGTAAGCCCCAGTGTTGCTTAGTCCTGGCCTCTACCATCATATCCAACCCCATTATACAATTGCACTCATAAATGTGTCCAGCTCTCTCTTAAAAGTAATTAAGTTGTTTGCCCCCCGACTCCTATTTGGGATACTGTTTCAGAACCTCACGCCTCTGATGGTTAGAAACCTTCTTCTAATTTCCAGCCTGAATTTGTTCATGATAAGTTCAAATCCATTTGTTCTTGTGCTAACATTGTCCTTTAGCTTAAATAGTTGTTCACCCTCTCCAGTATTTATCCCCGGCCATATATTTATAAAGAGCACTCATACCTCTTCTCAATCTTCTTTTTCCTAGACTAAAAATGCTAAGCTCTTCCAGTCACCTCTCACAAGATAGGCCCTCCAGTCCCCTGATCAGCCCAGTAGCTCTTCTCTGTACCTGTTCCAGTTTGAATTCATCTTTCTTGAGAGACCAGAATTGTACGTAGTATTCTGAATGAGGTCTTGTACAGTGCCATTAATATTCTCTATCTCTATTGGAAATGCCTTGCCTCATATATCCTAGGATCACATTTCCCTTTTTCACAGCCGCATCATATTGGTGGCTCACAGCCATCCTGTAATCAACCCATACACTCTGCTCTCTCTCCTCGTCTGTGGCTTCCAACTGATGAACTTCCATCTTGTAGCAGAAATTCTTGTTATTAGACCCTAAGTGCATGACTTTGCATGTTGTACTACGGAATCACATTAATGGGATGCATCCGAAGAAGTGAGGTTTTTACTCACGAAAGCTTATGCCCAAATAAATCTGTTAGTCTTTAAGGTGCCACCAGACTCTTTGTTGTTTTTGTAGATACAGACTAACACGGCTACCCCCTGATAATTAATGGGATGAAATTCAAGTCTTCAAGGTCATCCAGATCTTCTTGAATAACATTTGAATCCTCCTCTGTATTGATGATGCCTCCCAGCTTGTTATCATCAGCAATTTTTATTAGCACACTCCTATTTTTGTGCCAAGTTTATTAATAAAAATATTGATTAAGATTGGTCCCGAGATCAATTCTTGAGGGACTCCACTTATAACCTCTCTCTGGTCCGATAATTCACTTTTCAGCATAACCCGTTACCCCCTCCCCTTTAGCTAGTTCCTTACAATTCTTGTACTGATCCCCAACTTCTCTAATTTTGCTGATAGTTTCTCATGTTGTACCTTGTTTAATGTTTTACTGAAGTCTAAGTATATTAGATCTAGTTCATTTCCCTTGGCAAACCTGTGTTTCATTACACCCACTTTATCATTTACCTCCAGGAATTTAATTAGTCTTTCCTCCACAATTCATTCTAAGCCTTGCATACTACTGAGGTCAGACTAACAGGTTTGTAATTGCCTGGACCACCTCTTTTTCCGTTTCTTAAATATAGGTACAATGTCAACTATTCTCCAGTCTTAGGGTACTACCCCTGAATAGACAAATTTATTAAAAATTCTTGCTACTGGGTTAGCAATGTCATGTTCCAGTTCTTTTAGTATTCTAGGATGGAAATTATCCAGACCCCTCTCGCCCAGTTTGAGCGCATTGAGCTCTTTAAGTTTTCTTCCACTTCAGAAGTGGTATTTTCCATTTCTAGACATTCATTTCTATCAGCCATACTGCTGTCATGCACACATTCCATATTATCATCCCCATTGAAAACCAAGGCAAAGTATTGATTTAGTTTTTGGGCTATAGCTAGATTATCTTGAATTTCAGTCCCAAACACACTGCATGACAGGCCAACCTCATCCTTCCTTATTCTATTTTTAATTATGTAACTAAAAAAAGTCTTTATTTATTTTAGTTTCCTGGATGAGTGCTAATTCATCTTGACTTTTAGCAATTCTCATTTATTCCTACATCACCCTCCTTTTCTAGGAGTCCGCCCTCCAGCTCCTTTTGTTTGGCAGGTTTCTGCAAATCTTGAGTTGTCTGTAAAACCTCCTCTCGTTCATTATATTTTCAAATTCCCATCTGAATTCCATCATCATCTCCAGCTGCATCTCTAATCCTTGGATCTTCTCTGCCATGAGCTCTATGAGGTGACATTTCATGCTTTTGCAGCTTCCATAAGATACTCACTCAAGCATGATGTACTTCCTGAACCTTCTGCATCTGATTATATCTTTTGTCTCCTCTCCTCCTTGGGTCACTTCTAGTGCTGCTTCAGTAGTCATCATTGTCTTCTCTTCCTAGACCCTATTCCTCTGGGAAATAAAAAACAGGGGAAGAATACTCCCCAAATTCCTACAGAAACTACACTGTTAGCTGTTCACTGCTCCACTGATTGCCAGTGACTGGTTTTTAAACCTAGCCAATGAGGTCAGCACTTCCCCCTCACTATGGGATGTCAGCAAACACTGAATCAAGCCATGTAGCTAGACCAAATCATTACACTCTCAGAATACAAAATCACCACTCTCCTGTCAGGCTCTACTCCCACAAAAACTCTGCTGTTAGCTGCATTTACATGTAACTGTTTTAGGGCAAGTATATTTTCTCACTAAATACATTTTTTCCCCCACAAAGAAAACTGGAACAATAAATTCCATTCTGTGCAAATATAAAGACCTCCCACATGGGACTTCAGCTGGGTTCAGTAACCTGGAACTTCAGATACCCAGTATGGACTTTTATCCTCTCTGTGTACTAATAACTAGAACAGGACCTGACACAGACTGCCAAGGGGGGTGTCACACAACAATTTGCTCAATAGTAGTAGAAAGTAGTGGATCAAAATTCCTGGATTGTGTTTATGTCAAAATTCCTGGATTGTGTTCATGTAACTGCTGTTTTAACAACCTGATCATACACTGAGTGTATGATCAGGTTGTTAAAACAGCAGTTACAGGTGGTAGTCAGGCACATACATTTGGTATATTCAGACTGAAAGGCTAAGTTCTTGAGACTTGGGTCTGCCATATTCCCAGCTCTGCTTGCAAGTTCAGTTAACTTAGTTGTGTGAATATTTTCAAAAATGGGGAGGAGGAATGGGAGAATAGTAATAAGACCCATAAAGTGCACAAAATATAAGAAGCAATGAGTAGAAAAAATTAGATTTCAACTTATGGTTTTCTGGATCCTAGTCCTCTGCCCCATCCCCTAGAACAGGGGGTGCGCAAGATGATCCTTGGGGGTGCGCGGCAGGAGAAAGGTTGTTGTGGGGGTTTTTTTTTTGCTTCGTCAGGCGGGAGTCTGAGCGGTTTTTTTGTTTGGTTTGGTTTTTTGCTTTGGCGCGGCAGGGGGTGCATGCTCAAAAAATTTTTACTGATAGGGGTGCACGATCAAAAAAGTTTGGAGACCACTGCCCTAGAATAAGGGATCTTTTGTACAAAAGACTCTACCTTCTCTTTTCCCTTGGGAACATTGTCTGACTTGGTGGTACTGCAGAACAGTCAGCCTGATTCAGCTGAAATATTGAGTGTCCCACAAATTCCAGAATGCTTCTGAGCTCCAAATACTACATTAGAACTTAAGAACCATCTTACTTTAAAATTGAAAGATGCAAAGGCACAGGCTCAGTTGAAGAGAAATATTTGAGTATCTATGAAAGATAATAGGAGAAGTTAGATTGCTCTCAGAACATAATCTGCACAGATTCAAGAACAGTAACAACGCAAAATGAAAATACGTGTGATATCCCTTTAAAAGGAGGGGTGGAAAAATAATGTTATGAGTAAAATCAGTGAGCCTGAAAATGAGCAATCACAAGATAAAGCTCTGCTATGACAGAATGGGATGTGAACTGTACAGGAAATGAAAAAGAGACAGAATCACTCAGGAGAAAGAAAAAGAGAAGAGTCTATAACACACAACACGTATACTGAGATTTATCGTAGGGAAAAAGTCATTGTATAGGTAAGAAATAAATTCAGTAGATAATGGGGAGAAGAGGAAAAACAGTAGAATATAAGTACAAAGGCATTGGGAGAAAAAAATGGCAAATGCTGAAGGGCAGAGAACAGCAAAAAGGAGCAGCAGGAACTGTAACAGGAAGAACAGAGTAGGTGCCCCACATATCCATGCAATATATTAAAATAAGGCCTGAAAGGAGGAGGAAATTCTGCCCTTATTTACATCACATAAGCCCAGTAAAGCGATTTTTTGGGGCTTTGTTTCCCTGCGATTGAGCTGCCGCCAAAGTGCCTTCGATCGGCTTTTTTTTTTTTTTGCCACTTGGGGCAGCAGAAAACCTGGAGCCGGCCCTGGTACTAAGCACTCTGAGGTTTCTGTATACCAGCTCCAGACCTTGTTTAATACTGTGTAATGTTGGACAGTGACTAGGTTATGTTAACACCTTTGACCCATATATTCCATCTAAATTAATACAACTGGTCCCATACTGCAAAGAGAAGCACATGGGAGGACTGAAGGTATACATGGAACGCCATTGACTTCAGCTTCATTTTGCAACTAATTAGGTATATAGTCTCTCAGGAACATACATTTTGGGGTTACATGATTGTATACGTTCTGATGATAATCATTGTGAAGATATAGGCCATATAGGGGCAGAGAGATGAATTTACATGCTCCATGAGCTTAGAAAGTCTGTTATATCCAGGTTCTTGCTCCCGTCATGTTTTTGCTCTTTCTCCTTTAAACAAAACCACAAGGGAATTCAATTTTATAAAAAGATCCTGCTACCTTAAAGTTCAAGTCAAGCATTCAATAGCCAGAAAATTCCAGCAAATTAAGGTTGATCCTGCAATGCTAATGCAGCCATGCTGCACACATGCACCATGATTTTTTTAAAAATTCTCTTTCCCTTGTTAAGTTAAAAAAACCCAAACCCACTATATATTCCTCTTTGTTGTTAATGCATACAGTACTATAAATGCACTGTGGTTGAGATAGCATTACCTCTGCAATCTTGATTTGCCACACTCTTATTGACTTTTGAGTGCTTGACTTTCAAGATCTTAACCATTAATACAATTTTATTTTTGTATTTAATAGTGCTTATTTTTTAATGACTGCACATTTAGCACCTGATAATGGCTCACATTGTCCCTCTGAGCTCACATATCAAAAACACCTATTTGCATGCACTATTACTGTGAGCTCCAATGAATAGTCACACATCTAACTGCCTACCTGTGTGCAATCACCCTATGTGTATGTGCAATGCAGGAACTGCAGGTGCTAATTAGATGAGACATAGAGCAAATCAGTCCACTATAGTTCTAGGTTACTGAGTGAATACTGCAAAACACCCAAGGAAGAAAGTTTTAAGATGCTGGATACTAATGACTTTTATATAAGGAATGCATGGATAGGAGCTGAGAGAATGTAAGATTAAAACAAACTACAAACTTTGAAAAGCTAGGAGTACAGGTCATGTCCTGTAGTGCAAATTTGCTCAGGATCAAAATCCTGATTTTCTATTAAAGTTGCAGAGGTATCTCTCCCCCCAATACACCTGATTGTCTTTCTGAGACACTAATCAGGATAAATAACCTACCCATGATTTTTTTTTAAATTTAGCCATCCGAAGAAGTGGGCTGTAGTCCACGAAAGCTTATGCTCTAATAAATTTGTTAGTCTCTAAGGTGCCACAAGTACTCCTGTTCTTTTTGCGGATACAGACTAACACGGCTGCTACTCTGAAATCTGAATACACAGAGGTTTGTAGTCATTAACCCACCTAAACAGCATCAATACCTAAGAAGGAGGACCTTACAGAATTATGGGTACAATGTATTATGTAGATTAAATTATGCTCTAAATTATTCCTGTACTATTGAAGTCTACTGTGATTGCACAGCTACAAAGAGAACCTGCACAACCATAATATTTGCAATTAAATATATTTCCAAGGTTAAATCAATCTAAAGTAATATGGGGTTTCAGTTCATTATCCTCCAATTTTAGCTGGAAGAATCCTGGTTCATAAAAAAATATGAGCATTCAGCATTTGGTTTCATTTTTTATAGGGATGAAGCTGAGACCTTTCAAAATTGCTCTCAAAAGAGCACAGAGAAACCCACCACATAATAGCCAGTATTAGTCAGGGCACTTACCTGGGATAGGCAAGTCTCAGGTTCAAGTCCCTTTCTTACTTGATTCAGAATGGGGACTTGTGCCAGGGTATCTTGCATCCCAGGTGAGTGGCCAAACTACTGAGTTATTAGCTATTCAGTGGGTATTAACTCTCCCTCTCTCTCATTTTGACCAGAAATCTTTCTGATGAAAGTTTTGTCAAAACTGATATATTGCTGCAAAAAGTTTTAGTTTTGATGAATCAGTATTTTCAAACAGAAAAATGTTTTGAAAAATTCCTTACCAACTCTAGAGGAGCTGCAAGGATTAAGTAATGAGTTTCTAGATGCAGACTGACAGAGAATTCATAAGGAACTTAAGATTCTTAATTGTGTTTTGGAATAAAAATTCCTCTGCCATGAACAGATTTGTCTTTGGGATAGCAAGAGTTGATCATTTGCTGAAACTGAGAAGCACTGGAAACTGTGTGTGTATGCATGCACATGTATGCACACATGGGGAGTTTGTGATATCTGCACTTGACCCGGTGCATTTTGAGATAAATATCAGTCAGTAACTCTTTGAAGCATTAATGTAAAATGAGATAAAAATAAGAGATCTAACACTGAAGACGGTAGCATTCCTGCAGATTTGCGGTATATAGAAAAAGGACATGCATGTGCTACAAGAAGTAAGAGAAAAAAGCTTTTGAAGTGATAATCAAGATAGCCCAGTACAGACAGTTTGATAAGAATACTTACAAGGGGAGATAGATTCAATGTTCAGCAGCCATTGAATCTATCTCCCCTTGTAAGTATTCTTATCAAACTGTCTGTACTGGGCTATCTTGATTATCACTTCAGAAGTTTTTTTCTCTTACTTAATTGGCCTCTCAGAGTTGGTAAGACAACTCCCACCTGTTCATGCTCTCTGTATGTGTGTATATATATCTCCTCAATATATGTTTCACTCTATATGCATCCGAAGAAGTGGGCTGTAGTTCACGAAAGCTTATGCCCTAATAAATTTGTTAGTCTCTAAGGTGCCACAAGTACTCCTGTTCTTTTTGTGGATACAGACTAACACGGCTGCTACTCTGAAACCTACATTGTCAATTAACTATCTATCTGTGAACCATAAGAGTGTAATTCCCATTTAGTGTTTATATGGAAGTGTTAGGGGCTTTCCCTTCGCCCCTCCCGGTTCTTGTCATGCAGACAGAAAGCAGAAGACCAGAAGTACAAAGGGCAGGCAATGCGAAGTTTATTCTGGTTAGTCAAGCAAAGCATATCCATAGCTTTGCATGCCAGCAGAGCCTTTTCCCAGTGTCCCAGGTTCCTCTTCCTTAGCAGGCATAATTTTACCTATAGTGCATGACCTTGATCCCACCCCTTACAACTTATGGTCATGTTCCATTTTGGAGGGTCTTGAATCTGGGGTCTTTGGTGCCACCTCTTTTGTATCCCATAGGAGAGATAAGAAGTGAGGCTGCGCTTTGGTCAGGGACAGGCATTTCTTTGGCTTTTAGTGTTTCTTGTACCTTCCCATCCCCCTCACCCCTCCTGACTGGTGGCTTGACCTTATCTTGGGAGAGGAATTGAGGCAGGACTGTCCTTCAAGTGTATCCTCTATATTAAACTGCCACTCTGCTCAGCAACACTTTCGCTCTATCTCTTATCTCTGTTTCCCCCATCTGCTTGTGGACAGATGTCTCTGTTCTTTGCTCTTCACCCGGTGTCTCATAGACTCATAGACTCATAGACTTTAAGGTCAGAAGGGACCATTATGATCATCTGGTCTGACCCACTGCATGCTGCAGGCCACAAAACCGTCCCTACCCTTTCCTTGACTCTGCTGATGAAGTCCCCAAATCCTGTGTTTTAGTGACTTCAATTGGCAGAGAACCCTCCTGCTAGAGATCCCTGCCCCATGCTGCGGAGGAACGCGAAAAACCTCCAGGGCCTCAGCCAATCTACCCTGGAGGAAAATTCCTTCCCGACCCCAAATATGGCGATCAGTAAGACCCCGAGCATGTAGGCAAGAGTCTCCAGCCTGACCCTTATTAGCCATTATACTATTTACCTACGATTGCTCGGTATTCCTCAGCTAATATGTCTTACCATTAAACCATTCCCTCCATAAACTTTGTTCTTTGTTCACACATATTAGTAAGAATATAAAAATATCAAAAGTCAAATGGGCAAACAAGACCCAAAATTCTATCTCAGGCAAATATACAGGCTTGAATACTACATTATCATCACTAACAATCATAACAGGAAACAATACTGTTTCTGCTGGAATAAAGGCAAAACAATTTTATTTGCATAATACTCCCTTCCCCCCAAAAGAGGTAACTCCGCCCCATCACCATTCTGATTGCCTTTAGTTTTGCTTTGAACAATGAAAAAAGGAAGGGGAGAAGTGAGGAAAGTAAAGGGGAGGGGCTACCACCCAACTGTGTTGTTTTCTAAGCGGAAGTGAATCTCACAGTGCAAGTCACAGTGAAAAATGGAAGAATGTGATCAGCAGCACTGAGAGCTAAGTCTGGAAACAATACAGGGGTGGATTTATTGAAGGAAAGAAAAGAAAATGTAAACAAATAGGTCCAAATTTTGTCCCAACAGGATTGAACCAGGTGTAAGTTGAAGTCAGAGGAGATCCACAGGTTGTAAGTCAATGTAGAATGCCCCTCTCCCCCCAGTATTTAAAATTCACTGCAAAGTGTTAGAAGTTATCAACCTTAGTGGGTTTTTTTTTTCACTGTAATAGCTTTAGTTGGGTTTTGTGTTTATGACATTTTTAGAAGTGGTGTTAGTTAAGCTACATCTGTTTACAATTGTATTGCCAGTGGTAATTAGAGGTTGTTACTTTTAATTTACTTGCACTAAAACAGCAAACACACTATTAAAACAATTAACTGCATGGTATTTGATCAAAAACTGCACAAGTGAGAGTTAGCCAGGAAATTCATGCATCTAGGCCAAAGTGGTTAAAAAATGTTTACAGAAGGCTTTGCAAAGAACAACTGTGCTATTCGCAAGCACATTTGTTTTTTGCAATTGCAACTGTTTGTTAGTCAATCACCTCCTAGGAATGCCTAGCAGAACATCAACATGAAGACCAGACAATGCACATACCCCAGAGAAGGCTGTGTCTCTTTAGACAAAAGTCTTTCTGTCAGCTTCACATTCAGAGAGCTAAATTTTGTTTTAATTTTGTTTGGCTGGTGAAAAAAATCTTCCATTATTAGGAATGATATCAGTTGGAATGTCCCTGGATATTACTGTCTGAGTGAGAGAATGAAAAGACACATGACCAAGGGATGTAGAAGAGAATGTAACTACCCTTTGCATAGGCTTAGGTGATATATGGTTTTAAAAGTTGGCCCTAATTTCATTAGCTTTATTATCCTTTAGAAGCACATGCATACCTTGCTGATGTGTAATTTAATCTAGTCATTCTTTGTTAACTCACGGATATTTGTTTGTTAACTCATAAATATTCCATGGATAGTACTAATTTATGCTCCTTATTCCCCTAGGACCAGATTCTACTACCTTTATTCACACTATGTAATACTTTACTCTGCTAAAGTTCTGATGATAATCGCTCCATTCTTCAGCGGCAGTTTGGTGGCGGGTCCTTCACTCCCTCTCTTCCTCTTCAGCGGCAGTTCGGCGGCAGCTCAAAGGGGAAGAGAGGGACTGAGGGACCCGCCGCCGAATTCCCACTGAAGATCCGGAATACCGCCCCAATAGCAGATGGAGTGCCGCCCCTTTGTATTGGCCGCCCCAAGCACCTGCTTCCTTAGCTGGTGCCTGGAGCTGGCCCTGCTGAGTACCATGGCAAACAAATCCTTAAAAATCCTTTTAATCTTTTAATAAAGATTCAGAAAAGAAGGAAAAACAGTTAAAACATTTGAAATGTTTCATTTTTACAGTATTTTTGTTCCCTTCCCCTTTAGCTGGAGAGAGTTTTTAGAAGGAAACCCTCCTTGTTTGACAATCTCTAGATGACGTCAAAGATGGTAATGGCTGTCTTTTTGGGGAAAAAGAGAAGCAATTAGTTGAGATGAGCTGGAATTATTGATACTGCTGTTATTAAAGTCTGACCCCATTTCATCTCAGGTGATGTTTGGGATTCAGCTGGAGCTGGTAGGCTGGCAATGTCATCATTACATGCCCCTGGGTATAATTTGTACTGTTGAATCATTGTGCCCTCTTAACTTTCCAGTCTGATGTGCACTATGCCCTACTTTGCTGTGTGAGCTGCCATTCTGGCTGCTCACCCCAGCCCCCAACATGCAAGTCACCCCCAGACAACTTCCAGAATGCTATGCTCAGCAACTCTTGAATTACATATAGGGCGACACCCATAGATCCCTAGTCCCAGCCTTGCACCCCAGAAATATTCTGTCTTGTACTGCTCAGTTATTTACTAAGCAATACAGGCTTATAAAGTCCATCATTTTATCAAAGAAAATGAATATGCACCAGCCCTTGTTAACTTGAGAAGAGATGTCCCAACCACTTGAGTAAAAAATAAACAAAAAAAAAAACGGTTTAGATAAAATATTAAAATAAGTTTAGTAACTACAGAAAGATAGGTTTTAAGTGATTATAAGTGGTATAGGCATAGAAAGTTAGAATTGGTTGCAAAAAGAAATAAAAGTTAACCTTACACAATCTTAGTCAAAGTTGAAGCAATAAGGTTTTGCTTACCCAAAAGCCCACAGCAGTCTTTGCTAACTGGAAAGTTTTCCAGTTAGGACTAATCCCCCCACTTCAATGATGTTTCTGTCTTCCAAATGATCTTGTTGCCTTCAGTATAGGTGGGAGAGGAGAGATGGCCAGGGGGCTTTGTTCTCCCTTTTTATATCTTGATCCTTTTTACTGGAAAAGTCCTTGATGTGTCATGGGATCAAGCAGCCCCATTTCCTGCACTCAGTCCTTCATATGAATTGCAAATTCTTGCTTGCACCTTCTGTATACATGCAGCTTGAGGTGTCTCTGGGGATGGCATGCCAGTCCTTTGTTTATAGTTCTTTTGTTATCTAAAGAGCTAGTTTGTGAGCATTCCCCTGACTCACAACATGTTTCAGTAACAAACATATAGCAAAACCTCATAACTCCATATACAATGATAATGCACACATGTTAATGGACAGTAATACTCTGCAGACTATGACTTTTCCAATGATACCTCACAAGGCATACTTTGTACAACATTTATCATAATTTTGTAAAAGTGGTGACCATAACAGTGTAGACTGTCACAGTCATCTGGATTCCTCTTCTTTGGTCAGGGCATCTCTCAAAATTAGGACAAAGACATTCCAGGGCTCCAGGAGATGGAGGGGGTAGCAACCAAACCTAGGGTTGTGAGTTCAGTCGTTGAGGTGGCCATTTAGGGATCTGGGGCAAAAATCTGTCTGGGGATTGGTCCTGCTTTGAGCAGGCGGTTGGACTAGATGACCTCCTGAGGTCCCTTCCAACCCTGATACTCTATTCTAACCATGATGGCAAAGTTTGCTTCAGCAGCCTCCATCTTTTCTTATTTTCCCCCCAAGGTCTCTTTCTTTAAGTACCCACAATGGGAGTGATGGGCAGAATAGGCTATTCTCTCATTATTTTTTCCACCAATTAGGCCTAATATCCAACACACCCTATTTTGGCACATTAATTTCCAGACCCACATTTTCCTGTTTGTCAGGCATGAACTTAACACAATCCTGAGTTATACCAGTAGGCCTTTTTGTTTAGACTAATTCGATCTGCTTCCTTTTCATATATTTTTCCATCAATATTTGTTGCTATAAACTATTGTGACATCTTATGAACTTTCACATACTTTTTACTGTTGAGCTCAAAATTAGAGTAAATGTAGGCCTAGTTACCACAACAGGCCCTTGTTCACCTGCCCATCTTTACACCGCAGAAAATGTTCTAATGTGCATGCTCTGTGTGCAATTTGCAGATAGTTCAGATATGTCTGAATTAAAGCCAGTTTCATTTTTTTTAATCAACCCAAGTCATTAACTGAAGCCTTTTAACTAATGGTTATAGCCAATTGCTTGACTACATTTTTGATTCAATATTGAAATTATTCAAAAGATCAGCTTATTCAAATGTATTAGTCAAAGACAAAGCAGTACAATTACAGAAAGTAGTTCATATTTTACTGATCTGATCCGGAGACCACAGTCTCACAGTATTCAATTTTGCTCTGAAAATATGTATTCATACTAAAATATGCATTCATAATGGTTGTTTACAAGTTAGAGAACATTCTAAACATCACCTAGGCCTTAACCCACCAATCAGCTTTTTATCTTATTTTTCTATTTCAACACATTTCTTTCCTATCTTTTTGTTTTGTTTTGTTTTTTGATACCACATTCCAGGCACAATGGGCTGGCAAACACTCTTTACCTGTACCAGGGCATTGGATTAATGTATCTTCTCTCTGATAGGTTTGTATTTGCCTGTGACAAGAACTGAATTCAGCTTTGCAAAGCATTGTATGATACATACATTAGCACTATCAGAACAGCATTCTGTGGAAAGCATAATGCAAGTCACTTAACACAACTACTCATCATCCATAGGTGATATAATGTATATAATAATATTAATGCCCATAAACATTAATGTGGTGTGTGTAATACATATTCATGCAGTTTGGCAACTCTGACATATATGCTAATTTAATAGGCCTATGTCCACCATGGTTGAAGTTTGAACCTTGAAATCTATTTTGCTGTCGGTAAACATTTCAGAATGTTCTGGCTATATGAAACCAGAGATGTATAATTAAAAGAGTGGAGGCCTTCATCTCCAGTGAGCACTAGAGCTCACTGGGAAATTTTTGACTACACTTTTGTCAGAAAATGCCAATTTGTCAAAACTGTAACTTTTTACAGAAAAGAATGTTTCAACAATATGTCATTGGGAAGAGTTCTAGGGCTATGTTTACATTTAAAATGCTACAGCAGCACAGCTGCAGCTGCATCATTGTAGTGTTTCAGTGTAGACGCTACAGCGATGGGAAAGGTTCTCCCATCACTGTAGATCAGTGGGTCTCAAAAACTTTTTTACTGGCCTCCCCTTTCACATCACAAGCCTCTGAGTGCGACCCCCCCTTATAAATTAAAAACACTTTTTTACATATTTAACACCATTATAAATGATGGAGGCAAATGGGGTTTGGGGTGGAGGATGACAGCTCGCGATCCCCACATGTAATGACCTCCTGACCCCCTGAGGAGTCCCGACCCCCGATTTGAGAATCCCTGCTCTAGATAATCCACCTTCCCAAGAGGTGGCAGCTAGGTAGATGGAAGAATTTTTCTATCAACCTAACACTGTCTACACCAGGGTTTAGGGTGGTTTGACTATGTCACTTGGGGGTGTGGATTTTTCACACCCCATGAGCAACGTTGCTAGGTCGACCTAACTTTTCAGTGTGTACCAGCCCTAAGGTCCAGAATGGAATTTGGGAAGGAGGAGGAGGGGGAAAGCCTCTCACCTACCTCCTACCCCTTCAAAAGTCCAATAGATGAGTGGTCAGGGCACTCACTTGGGATGTCTGAATCAGGCAGAGCAGGGAAGCTGTGTCTCTTGCATCCCAGGTGAGTGCCCTGAACAACAGGCTATTGCTGTTCTCAAGTGGCTTGGTCTCATTCATGCTTTTTTAATGAAACATTTCTAAAGGACTTGTTTTCATTCCACTGTGGAACAAAAGTAAATCTGGAAATCTTTCTTTTGTGTGTGTGAAACAGAATTCTTGTTTTCTAGCCAGCCCCAGTGCTATGCAGCACTCACTATGATGCATAGATAGACAAATGAAAATCAGTCTATCCTGTTTTTGATAAATGTTCGCATGACACTTAACTGCCTGGACTATGAACTAACAGCTTGCTATCATCAAGCAGTGCTCTGAGCGCGTGCTGCAGCTGTAACCCTTTAATAATACCCTGAATGCAAAGAAAGAATTTAAAACTAGTGATTATATTATTTGCCAGAGTGATATTTGATGATTTACATATTCCTTTTTGGAAGCTAGTTCTGCTTTTTAACCATGAACAGCAAAGAGGCAATACATGTGTGCCATTTGTGTCATATGATGCATATGGGAAACTTTCAATGGCACTGAAGCACACTTTCATTCCTCTTCATTTTCTGCTCTCCATTTATAACCATGGGAAAATGAACATGATTATCTCTGATGCATTACTGCCTAAGAAATTGTGTGAAACATGTAGATAGTCATCTGACTAATGCTAGTGATAATACCTGTCACTTTCTAAAATGATGGAGCAACAAGAAAAGACAATGGAATTATAACTCTTAATAGGAACAACATGACCTGTCCTCCTGCTCATCTTGGCATTATCCACTTTTTCATCACTCAGGACTAAAATGCCTTCCTTGTCCTAACAATACCACTGTCTTTTTAAATAATTTATCTTGCCCAGTATATATGCCTCCATTTTTTATACTATAAAAAGTATTTTTTTCCTTTTATGTGCTCATTTTGGCTGCAAAGACAATCTGCCATTTTTGACAATTGATGTGAATTGTGTATACAGTTTAAAAAAGAAAATCTCATGGCACTATTTTTTTAGTTGAGCGAAAGCTGCAATCTAATGGTCTGATCGCAGATCTGAGAGCCAGAAATTCCAGAGTTCTGATCCCAGTTCAGACACAGAATCTCCTTGTGGTCTTGGACAAGCCACTTAACGTAAACAGTTTCCCCATCTGCAAAACAAAAGTACAAGGCTCCTGAAGTCAAAACAAGTCATTCAATGGAATTGGTTAAAGGTATTTTATAAAAGCAAATGAAATCTAATTATGGCAATGGCTTGCAGGAAATATAAGATGTATCAGAGGGACCACATTATCGAAAACATTTCTTCAGTGTACACACTTGCGTTTCACGTTTAACAGGATAGAAAAGTTCTTTTTTTTCCTTTTTTTTTCAGAAAACAATCTTGAATTTTTCTGTTGACCTAATCTGAATTAAAATGGGAATCTTTTTTAAATTCTGAGTTTTCCCAGGCATTCTTAAGTTTATTAAACTTTATTTTTGTTACAGCCCAACTTAAGGTTATTTAGTGAACATGACTCAGGGAAGGATTATTATTTAGCAATTATTGTAACTGTATTTTGTAAAGGGTCACCAATACCTAGGATTCTTATAAAAAGAACAGGGGTACTTGTGGCACCTTAGAGACTAACAAATTTATTAGAGCATAAGCTTTCGTGGACTACAGCCCACTTCTTTGGATGCATATAGAGTGAAACATATATTGAGGAGATATATATACACACATACAGAGAGCATGAACAGGTGGGAGTTGTCTTACCAACTCTGAGAGCCCAATTAAGTAAGAGAAAAAAACTTTTGAAGTGATAATCAAGCTAGCCCAGTACAGACAGTTTGATAAGAAGTGTGAGAATACTTACAAGGGGAGATAGATTCAATGTTTGTAATGGCTCAGCCATTCCCACTCCTTATTCAATCCTGAGTTGATTATATCTAGTTTGCATATCAATTCCAGCTCAGCAGTCTCTCGTTGGAGCCTGTTTTTGAAGTTTTTCTGTTGTAAGATAGCCACCCGCAGGTCTGTCATAGAATGACCAGACAGGTTAAAGTGTTCTCCCACTGGTTTTTGAGTATTATGATTCCTGATGTCAGATTTGTTTTCCATTAATTCTTTTGCGTAGAGACTGTCCGGTTTGGCCAATGTACATGGCAGAGGGGCATTGCTGGCACATGATGGCATATATCACATTGGTAGATGTGCAGGTGAACGAGCCCCTGATGGTATGGCTGATGTGATTAGGTCCTATGATGATGTCACTTGAATAGATATGTGGACAGAGTTGGCATTGGGCTTTGTTACAAGGATAGGTTCCTGGGTCAGTGTTTTTGTTCAGTGATGTGTGGTTGTTGATGAGTATTTGCTTTAGGTTGGGGGGTTGTCTGTAAGCGAGGACAGGTCTGTCTCCCAAGATCTGTGAAGTAAAGGATCATCTTTGAGGATAGGTTGTAGATCTCTGATGATGTGCTGGAGAGGTTTTAGTTGGGGGCTGACGATGACAGCTAGTGGTGTTCTGTTATTTTCTTTGTTGGCCCTGTCTTGTAGGAGGTGACTTCTGGGTACTCGTCTGGCTCTGTCAATCTGTTTTTTCACTTCAGCAGGTGGGTATTGTAGTTTTAAGAATGCTTGATAGCGATTTTGTAGATGCTTGTCTCTATCTGAGGGATTGGAGCAAATGCGGTTACATCTTAGAGCTTGGCTGTAGACAATGGATCGTGTGGTGTGTCCTGGATGGAAGCTGGAGGCATGTAGGTAAGTGTAGCGGTCAGTAGGTTTCCGGTATAGGGTGGTATTGATGTGACCATCGCTTATTAGCACAGTAGTGTCCAGGAAATGGACCGCTTGTGTGGATTGATCTAGGCTGAGGTTGATGGTGGGATGGAAATTATTGAAATCATGATGGAATTCCTCAAGGGCTTCTTTTCCATGGGTCCAGATGATGAAGATGTCATCAATGTAGTGCAAGTAGAGTAGGGGCGTTAGGGGACGAGAGCTAAGGAAGCGTTGTTCTAAGTCAGCCATAAAAATGTTGGCATACTGTGGGGCCATGCAGGTACCCATAGCAGTGCCACTGACTGGTATATATTGTCCCCAAATGTAAAATAGTTGTGGGTGAGGACAAAGTCACAAAGTTCAGCCACCAGGTTAGCTGTGACATTATCAGGGATACTGTTCCTGATAGCTTGTAGTCCATCTTTGTGTGGAATATTGGTGTAGAGGGCTTCTACATCCATAGTGGCTAGGATGGTGTTTTCTGGAAGATCACCGATGGATTGTAGTTTCCTCGGGAAGTCAGTGGTGTCTCGAAGATAGCTGGGAGTGCTGGTAGCGTAGGGTCTGAGGAGAGAGTCCACATAACCAGACAAGCCTGATGTTAGGGTGCCAATGCCTGAGATGATGGGGCGTCCAGGATTATCAGGTTTATGGATCTTGGGTAGCAAATAGAATACCCCTGGTCAGGGTTCTAGGCATGTGTCTTTACAGATTTGTTCCTGTGCTTTGTCAGGGAGTTTTTTTAGCAGATGGTGTAATTCCTAGTGAAATTACACATCTCGGCAGTGTCACAGTTACAAGACTATCTGCACCTCTGCTCCCTTTTGGGGTCTCTGAGGGCTCCTACTCAGGTGTCAGGCCTAATGCCTTTAGCTTCCCTGGGGTGGAATTCACAGTATTCCTGCTCTTACATCAGGCTACAGTATCTTCTGTATCAATCGTGCTTACCCAGCAGGTTTCAGCACTTCCATTTCTTCCCTTCAGGAGTCTGTTACCAGTGGTGTCTACAACAACCACATAGCCTGCTTTGAGCAAAGTATTGTTTATTTTATGTGTAGGAACAAAGCATTTAGAGAAACATATTTTAAAACAACAAACAATCTATACTAGTATGTTTCTCCTATCTGAAGCTCTACCATCCTGTGATGGTGGCCAGGGTAGGCCAAGCTTCTTCACACACCACTGCCTGTGTCAGCCTGGTTTCCCAAACAGCTCCCCAGCAACTGCCTCCCCTGGAAAGAGAGAGATCATTTTTATTCAGCCAGAGTACCATTGTTCCTTTCAGCTCTTGGCCCAGCTTTGTCAAAACCAGTTGGGTAGACTCTGCAGGCCATTGAGTCAGACTCCTCAGAGCCAATGCCTGTGTCATTGTCCCTTAACAACCCTCAAACATTTACAGTAGTGTGGCTTATCTTGGGCCCTTGCTGCCCTTCCCTACTTGTTTTCTCAGCAGCCCTGTTTATTTAACCCAACATACTCATACATAAACACCCTAATTACCATGTCAACATACAGTTTCATAAATTACAGAGTATCAGAGGGGTAGCTATGTTAGTCTGTATTCACAAAAACAATGAGGAGTCTGGCGGCATATTAAAGACTAACAGATTTATTTAGGTAGAAGCTTTCATGGGTAAAAAAAAAAACACTTCTTCAGATGCATGGAGTGAAAATTACAGATACAGGCATAAATATATATTGGCATATGAAGAGAAGGAGTAACCTTACAAGTGGAGAACCAATGTTGAAGGCCAATTTAGTCAGTGTGGATGTGGTCCACTCCCAATAACTGATGAGGAGGTGTCAATACCAAGAGAGGGAAAATTGCTTTTGTAGTGAGCCAGCCACTCCCAGTCCCTCTTCAAGCCCAAATTGATGGTGTTAAGTTTGCAAATGAATTGTAGTTCTGCAGTTTCTCTTTGAAGTCTGTTTTGAAGTTTTTTTGTTGAAGAATGGCTACTTTTAAATCTGTTATTGAGTGTCCAGGGAGATTGAGTGTTCTCCTACTGGCTTTTGTATGTTACCTTTCCGGATGTCTGATTTATGTCCATTTAGTCTTTAAGGTGGCACCAGACTTCTCGTTGTTTTATAAATTACTGAGCTGCTCCAAGTCTGTCACAGACAGGTCCCTATTTCTTTGGAGTTCTACACATGACTTGTATCTTTAATGTAGATTTTAAACAGATTTTTAAAAAGTGTGAAATATGAAAAAGGAGCTTTGACCAAACTTCTACTCAAAATAACTAGATTTTCAACATTAACCAATTGTAATATGAAGTTTAATTATAGCTTTGCTATATCTGTATTACATTTGGTTTGGGGATTGAGGAAGGAACAGAAAGCATGTGGTTGCTGATAAGGGGCCTAGTCCAAAGCCTGTTGAAATCAGTTGAAACCCTGCCGTTGATTTCAGTTGGCTTTGGATTGGGCTTTAAAGTAGAAGATCCAGGAGTCTAGGCTTCTAAATTCTATTCCCAACAGTGAGTCACTGAGAGACCATATAGACTCATAGACTTTAAGGTCAGAAGGGACCAGTATGATCATCTAGTCTGACCTCCCGCATGATGCAGGCCACAAAAGCTGACCCACCCTCTTTCCCTTGACTCAGCTGTTGAAGTCCCCAAATCTGTGATTTAAGGACTTCAAGTCGCAGAGAATCCTCCAGCTAGCGACCCCCGCCCCATGCTGTGGAGGAAGGCGAAAAACCTCCAGGGCCTCTGCCAATCTACCCTGGAGGAAAATTCCTTCCCGACCCCAAATATGGCAATCAGTAGAACCCCGAGCATGCAGGCAAGATTCTCCAGCCAGACCCTCATTGACCATTGATACCATTTACCAGCGATGGCACACTGTTGATTAATTGACTAAAATCACGTTATCCCATCAAACCATTCCCTCCATAAACTTATCAAGCTTAATCTTAAAGCCAGAGAGGTCTTTCGCCCCCACTGTTTCCCTCGGAAGGCTGTTCCAAAATTTCACCCCTCTGATGGCTAGAAACCTTTGTCTAATTTCAAGCCTAAACTTCCCCACGGCCAGTTTATATCCATTCGTTCTCGTGTCCACATTAGTACTGAGCTGAAATAATTTCTCTCCCTCCCTGGTATTTATCCCGCTGATATATTTAAAGAGAGCAATCATATCCCCCCTCAGCCTTCGTTTGGTTAGGCTAAACAGCCCGAGCTCCTCGAGTCTCCTTTCATACGATAGGTTTTCCATTCCTCTGATCATCCTAGTGGCCCTTCTCTGTACCCGTTCCAGTTTGAGTTCATCCCTTTTAAACATGGGAGACCAGAACTGCACACAGTACTCCAAATGAGGTCTCACCAGAGCCTTGTATAACGGAAGCAGCACCTCCTTATCCCTACTAGATATACCTTGCCTAATGCATCCCAAGACCACATTGGCTTTTTTCACGGCCACGTCACATTGCCGACTCATAGTCATCCTGCGGTCAACCAGGACTCCGAGGTCTTTCTTCTCCTCTGTTACTTCCAACTGATGCATCCCCAGTTTATAACTAAAATTCTTGTTAGTCATCCCTAAATGCATCACTTTACACTTTTCACTATTAAATTTCATCCTATTTCTATTACTCCAATTTACAAGGTCATCCAAGTCTCCCTGCAGAATATCCCGATCCTTCTCCGAATTGGCAATACCTCCCAACTTTGTGTCATCCGCAAACTTTATCAGCCCACTCCTACATTTGGTTCCGAGGTCAGTAATAAATAGATTAAATAAAATGGGACCCAAAACCGAACCTTGAGGAACTCCACTGGTGACCTTCCTCCAACCCTGACAGTTCACCTTTCAGTATGACCCGCTGCAGTCTCCCCTTTAACCAGTTCCTTATCCACCTCTGGATTTTCATATCGATCCCCATCTTTTCCAATTTAACCAATAATTCCTCCTGCAGTACCGTATCAAACGCTTTACTGAAATTGAGGTATATTAGGTCCACCGCATTTCCCTTATCTAAAAAGTCTGTTACTTTCTCAAAGAAGGAGATCAGGTTGGTTTGGCACGATCTGCCTTTCGTAAAACCATGTTGTAATTTGTCGCAATTGCCATTGACCTCAAGGTCCTTAACTACTTTCTCCTTCAAAATTTTTTCCAGGACCTTGCATACTACAGATGTTAAACTAACAGGCCTGTAGTTACCTGGGTCATTTTTTTTCCCTTTCTTGAAAATAGGAACCACATTAGCTATTCTCCAGTCCAACGGTACCACCCCCGACTTTATAGATTCATTAAAAATGATCGCTAACGGGCTTGCAATTTATCGCACCAGTTCCTTCAATATTCTCGGATGAAGATCATCCGGTCCGCCCGATTTAGTCCCGTTAAGGTGTTCAAGTTTGGCTTCTACCTCGGATACGGTAATGTCAATCCCCCCTCCTTTATTCCCCTCTGTCACGCTGCCACTATTCCTAAGCTGTACATTAGCCTCATTAAAGACTGATGCAAAATATTCGTTTAGATATTGTGCCATCCCTAGATTATCCTTTATCTCCACTCCATCTACAGTCTTCAGTGGTCCCACTTCTTCTTTCTTTGTTTTCTTCCTATTTATATGGCTATAAAACCTCTTACTATTGGTTTTAATTCCCCTTGCAAGGTCCAACTCTACATGCTCTGACCTCAATAAGGTAGGTTTCCTTACTGATCCCTCCCCTCTTCCACTCTTTGTACGCTTTCTGTTTTTTCTTAATCACCCCTTTGAGACGCTCGCTCAGCCAGCTTGGTCTAAATCTCTTTGCTACTAACTGTTTTCCCTTTCTCGGGATACAGGCCTCCGACAGCTCCTGCAACTTCAACTTAAAATAATCCCAGGCACCATCCGCCTTTAGATCCATAAATATGTTAGCCCAATCCACTTCCCTTACAAGTCCCCTTAATTTATTAAAATTAGCCTTTTTGAAATTGTAAACCCTAGTCTCTGATTTAATTCTGTTAATCTTTCCATTTAGTTTAAATCAAATTAGCTCATGATCACTCGAGCCAAGGTTGTCCCTTACAACCATTTCCTCAACGAGGTCCTCACTACTCACCAAAACCAAATCTAAAATGGCCTCCCCCCTTGTCGGTTCAGCTACTACTTGATGAAGGAATTCATCAGCTAGCACGTCTAGAAACATCTGAGCCCTATTATTGTTACTAGCATTTGTTCCCCAATCTATATCCGGGAAGTTAAAGTCTCCCATGATTACACAGTTCCTATTAGTATTTACTTCCCTAAAAACATTAAATAGTTCTCTATCCATATCCAGGGTAGATCCCGGTGGTCTATAGCACACCCCAAGCACTATCCCAGGGGAGGCTCTAGTAGTTCTTTTACCCAGTGTGAGTATTGCCCAGACAGACTCCGTCTTATCCATTCCATCACTTATTATTTCTTTACAGTTTACCTCATTATTGACATACAATGCTACCCCCTCACCTTTACCTTTGTTCCTATCGTTCCTAAACAGCACATACCCTTCCATACCTGTACTCCAGTCATGACTATCGTTCCACCAGGTTTCGGTTATTCCTACGATATCCGGTTTCATTTCTCGGACCAGGAGCTCCAATTCCTCCATTTTGTTACCTAGGCTTCTCGCATTGGTGTATAAACATCTTAATGTATGCCGTTTAGCCTGTCTCCCATTAGTTATGCAATTTGGTACGAACCCCTTGCTGTTCATCCCCCCTCTCCTTCTTATGTCCAATCCCTTCCCCCCGGCTATATCTGTTCTTATCTCATCACCCTCCTTTTCAATGTTGGAATCTGGCGTGGAGATTAACTGGACATCTCCCAACCATCTCCCCCAAATTCCTAGTTTAAAGCTGTTTTGATGAGATGAGCCAGCCTCCCTCCCAGAAGTCTATTTCCTTCCTTACTCAGGTGAAGTCCATCCCGTGAGAACAGCTGTCTGTCCCCGAAAGCCTCCCAGTGGCCATACATCCCAAAGCCCTCCTTATAGCACCACTCCCTTAGCCAACTATTTATCCTCACAATCCTGTCAGCCCTTTGCTGCCCTTCTCTAGGAAAAAGCAGAATCCCACTGAAGATGATCTGAGCCTCGATTTCCTTGAGCGTCTTCCCCAGTCTGGCATAATCTCCCTTGATTCTCTCTAACGAGAACCTAGCTGTGTCATTTGTTCCTACGTGAAGGATTATCAAGGGGTTTTTACCTGCTCCTTTTAGGATCCTTTTCAACCGTAGGTCCACATCCCGTATCTTAGCACCCGGTAGACAGCACACCCTTCTGTTCTCTGGGTCCGCCTTGGTCACAGGCCTGTCTAACCTCCTCTGTAAGGAGTCCCCAATCATGTAAACCTGCCTTTGCCTGGTGACAGTGCGATCTACTAATCTGTTCTCTGATCCCTCTAGTCGTAACCTGTGTCCGTTCCTATTTTCCCTTATACTCCCCCTTGTGCCATCCTGTATCCTCCCGGGGCCCAGATTTGGTGCTGTCTCCATGAACTCCTCCCCTCTTTCTATTGGACTAGCTGCTCTTCTCTTCTTTCTCACCCTCCCACCTTCAGTTACCACCTGCTGCCCCCCCTCCTCGCTATCCAAACACCCAAACCTGTTCCTGAGTTCTATTTCCCCTTCACTAGCCCTCCTTTTCCTTGGCCTGCTTCTCACGGTCACATGCTTCCACTGCCCTTGTTCTCCCTCAGATATTCCCCCCTCACAGATCTTAGCCCCTGCTTCCACCTGTACCCCTGAGCATTCCCCTTCAGCCCCTCCTTGCCTTTGCTCCATCAGCTGCTCGAACCCCCTTCTAAACTGTACCAGGGTATTTACCTGCATCTCCAACCCTCGGATCTTTTCTTCCAGCAGCTCTATTAGGCGGCACTTCATACAGACATACCTCTGTTCAGGCACTCCCGCTAGCACCATGTACATACCGCAGCTCCCACATGCAATCATCTTCATTGTGTCCCCTGCTGCCTGGCTCATGGCTGCTGTAGTCTCTGCCCACTGCACCTGGGGAAACAGAGCACACAAGACACCGCACCCTCCTGCCTCCCCTTCCACCTCCCCCTGCAAACTCCCACTCAAACTCCCCTGTTAGCAGCCCTGTTTGCTGCCTCCTTATCCTTAAGCACTTATCCTTTCTGTGCCTCCATGAAATAGCTACAGTAAACCCAACTGGGTCAGTGCTGATCCTCAGATGAAAGGCATTTATAGAAATAAAAAGAAAATGGGATTGTCAAATCTGCATTTACTGACATTTCATAAGTCAAATGCTGGTCATGTGTGTTATAAAGAGCCTGTGTTTTTGTGTCTTCAATGAACAATATCCCTCCTTTTATTCAAGTGTTCAACATACAGTACATTGTGCCACGGTCACATGTTGCTTACATTTTCTATATACACTATCTAATAAAAGCCCATATACACATTCTTGAACCAAGCAGCACTAGGACTCACTGCACTTTCCAAAAAGAAAGGGGATGTACCAACTTAAAATCAGGATTTCAACCTCTCCAAATAGTGGCAAGGTGTTTACATTACAGTTATGAACATGAGGCACCCCTCTTTGGGCTCAACCACACCTTCTAGGTTCACATTTTCAGTCAAAAAAAAAATAAACTTCCTCATTAAACATCAGAAGAGATGACATCCTCCCAGCAACAAACTGGCATTAGATGTCAAGTAGTACTCTGGCAAGAAACTGTCATATCCATCCATGATGCATCTGAGAGGCGAGGATAGGATTCAAAAGAGGAGACTTACCAATCAATGACAAGTCAAGTCCATAACACAAAACAACCATTTATTTCTGATGACATTAGCTTATTTCCTGCCAGCTCATGTCTGGATCTGTCCAGGGCTGGATTTCATTCCTCCCTAAAAGAGTTATAACACATCAGAGATAGAAATGAAAATACATGAATCAAGTACTAAGTGGACTGTGCAATATATAGAACACATCTTGAAGTGCTACTTGCGCTCTGCAACACATGCACATATGAACAACCACAGCTTTCATATGCCTTGTGTAATTTGAGTTTAGAGTAAAGTTGCTAATACAATTGATAGGAGAATAGACTACAGTGTAAGAAAACTGTCTGGAAATAAGTCTGTCACTGTGTATCAATAAACAGAAGAAAAATAATTGTGAATGACAACAATTATTAATCTTCTGTTCCATTTTTGAATGAGGTGTTCCATTTAAACTAAGGGACATGCTTTCAGAAGGGCTTAAACTTGACATGTAATCTTGTGCAAGTAAGTTTTCAGGAACTATTTATTGTGGGCACAAATGAAAGGCACCTAACATCAAACTACCTGCTTTATCGGTGTGCTTCCCAAAATGAGGTAGCTGTACAACAAATACACATGTACAGTTGACTGTGATTACAAAATGAGAGGCCCCTGTGAATGTAAGTGAATTTATACAAATAGCATTATTACCCTCTGCCACTGACAACACAGTGTTAGAAGTCATTTTTGAAAATTATGATACTACATGCCAAGGGTCTTGAAACAAGTGTTAAGTCTTGGCTGCTTGCATTTGGCATTTTATGTAATGATCGCTTTTTGAGAATTCCAAAAATTAAAGGTTACATTGAACCAGCTTTGCAAAATCAATGCAAAATCTTTTGCTCCCTGAAAAAAATCACTGAATTGAATTATTTAATTATAAATGTGTGAGGCAAAATTTTGTATTGAATTTAGGCATAATACCCATACTATGCTATAGTGTATGTTTTAGGGTTTACAACAAATTATAGACACCGATGTTTTAACTATGAGTTAATGTGAATTCCAGATAGCAGGGTTACCCTGTCTTCAGTCTATGAATAAATTCCCTAATTTATGCAATTTCACTTACAGCTATTCTGTTCCAGCTACTCATTGAAGAGAGTGAGCTTGAGCTGAAGGAATAGTAATACAGGTTTTAACCTCAATGAGATGGTAAAGGAAACATTCCGGTTTTAAATCAATCCTGCTAATGGAGCTTTTAAAATCCTTGGTCTCCAGGGTATGTTTACTGTTGGCTTTGGTAAACATCCATAATTGCCTGGAGATGCAACAACAAAAGTCACTCCATGGCAGGGAGGGTGGAAAATTGTGACAACTGGCTCATTAAGACATCACTTAAGAACGTCAGCTTTTCAGAAGGAATTTTCTAGTTCCTAGCCATTCCCATAACATTGTTTAAGGGGAAGTTTGATCAGAACTGCTGGTGAAAAAATTGCTTTCAACTTCAAGTATTAAAATATGAGAAAAGATCTTTGAAAGCTGTGATCACATCAGAAGCTAATTCCTGTGCCATTTTAAGACTGATGAGACTGACTTTAATAAAGCAATGCAAATATTAATTTCCAATTGAAAATACAGATTTCATTTTAAAGTAAAGTCATATCTACATCTTCCTTTTCTGATCCATTGGTCTGTTGATGATACTCAGAGTTTATATTCTTATGCTTCAAATTGATTGATGAGCTCTGAGTTTTAGGGCCTCTGATGATGACTTTACAAAAACGGCAGTGCTAAGTCTTTTCAGAAGACTTAGGAAGTAGCTAAATTGCCCCGTTACCTTATGCCTTAGAAACACAGACATAGTCCTAGAATTATCCAGATTTTGTTTAGCCTATCAGAGTAGTGGACTTGTTATAGGGATCTTTTGAGTAGTGAATGAATAAAACCTGACTCACAAGACAGCCACCACCCAAAAGTTCATGCTTGTTTTTCTCTGCCAGAGTAGGAGGGTTTATTTACAATGTAATGAAGATGAAGTTTCCACATATATTTATTATTTATTATTTATTATTTGAATTGCAGGAGCACATACAGAACCAATCATAGACTTGGATCCTACCGTTTTAAGCATTGTACACATTTAAATCCATCTTTTCAGACAAAGGGCTTGCCAACATATATTTCAAACAAGATATACATTTTTAATACTTTGTCTAAGCTGGTTTAAAAATGTGATTAAAAAGATCTTTCTCTATATGTTCTATTGGGTTTGAGACTAATTTCTTAAGAATCCTATTTGATTTGTACAGAACTCTATTTGGATTCATCCCTATTAAATTTTATACACTAGGCTTTTTGGCATAAGGACATGCTGGTTTACATCCAAGTGAAGCTGGAGGGGGAAAATGAGCTTAAAGGAGAAGACTTGTATTTCAGAGCAATAAAACTCCACATGCTTTCCAGCCCCAGCTACCCCTTGAAATTGTTAGTTCACTCAAATCCATCAGTGCTCCACTACTTTCATGTCATTATTTTCCACTAAAGTGTATTGATTTTCTCCCTTCTTGCACAGTCCATTAGTTCTCCCTTGCAACCCTATCCCCAAATACACTTTTGATTCCTCAGACAGGAGGTCACTCATGGTCCCAGCATTGGTTTTCTCTTCTCAGCAGCAGCATCTGAGTTTGCTAGGATGAAGTAAAGGCTCGGGCCTTTGTGAGTAGTTCACAGCCTCAGCAAAACTGGCTTGAGCTGATGTCAAGGTCCAGGCCTTTGCGATATCTTTGTCTCAGCTACTCTAGTGTTCTATGTTTATGTGAAATTGTAGGTTTATGAAAGGTAAATGAAACAGCACCTCTAGCTTCCTAGAGTGATGTCAGGTCTTGACCTTTGGCGGACTCCTTGTTCAGTACCAGCTAGCCTCTAGACTTTATGTCAATGGAAAGGCCATTATAAACTTAGTAGGCTTTCTCTGAAGACTTTTGTAAATTTCCTGGCTCAGCGTGTCTTGCATGATCAGCTGATAACTAGGAAAAGGCCTTGAGAGCTCACTGGTCTGATGACAGGGATAGGCCTTAGTGAGGTCATTGTCTCAACTCCTCTAGTCTGCTGCTGGGCTGTTTTCAAGGTGCAGTTCAGCATCTCTAGGTGGATACAGGGACATATTCAAAGGAGACAGTTTGAGTGTGTAGCAGGAAATGTGAGCACTTAGCCTTGGATGCACTGGGAGCTGCAGGAATTTTCAAAGGTAAGAGTAGGCCTCATGGGAATTTAGAAAATTCACCCTCCACTATATCTGTGGATGCTGCTTCAAGCTACATGCTCAGCCACCTTTCTGATTTTCAGAAACCACCTCTCACATTAGTTTGTTGTGCTCAGCCACTTCCAAAAGCCAACTCATTACTCAATGTTGCATCACTTCTCTCCTAGTCTTGGCCCCAAACAGATTCAGGATCTCTCTGATGACCATTGGCTCATATGAAGAACCCACACAGACAAGGGAATATGCAAGACAGCAGAAATGCAAATGATACCTCCATCCCTCCACGGACATCCTTTGCAGGGTCTGGAAAAAAAAAATCAGTCCTTGTCCTCCTGTGCTAAGCTCCACAAAGGTATCAATGATGATATAGGGCCATACCTTGCCCCCCGCATTACCCCATAGATCATCCCACCTAGGGTTATATGCTACACCTTTCGGAATTATGACGTAGTTGCCCAAATCTCCAGGAAACTTGTGCTTGATTTAGGCATAAATGCCTTTCAGAGTCTTGATGGCAGAGATGCACCTGAGCTGAGGGGGCGCTGATCTGAGTGTGGCCAGAGATAAACTTCCTCTATGGGAGGAAAAGCTTCTCAGGCAGGCTTGATCTGGGGAAAGGGACAGCTCTGAGCTGGGCAAGCATTACTTTCCCAGGTGTGAGAGCTGGACATGGAATGAGGGAGAGCCCGCAGGGAGGATGCAGCTAGACGTACTGGTGGAGTGTAGCCCCCTCCTGTTCCCCCACACACTGGGGAAGAGATGGGTTGGGGCCCCAGGTCCCACTCTGAACTGGGACCTGGGTTGGAACTGTGAGGAATGGGATCGGGAGGGAGTTGGGACCTCCCAGAGCCTGCGTGGGAGGAGTGTGGGCATGGGCAGGACCGAGCTGGGGGAGGGGGTGGCTGCTCATTTGCACCTGGGGCCAGGGCTGCAGCGAAGCTGCAAGTTCACTCATCAGACACAAGGGAAAACTTCTCTTAAAGGAGACACATCCTTTTTTCCTCCCCCAGGCCAGCACTAAGGGGGTCTGCAGCTGGTTCCTCCTGGCTGGAGGCGGTCCTGTGTCCTGGGGGAGACACCAGGGTATGCTGAGAATGGGGGCTCGGTCCTCGAGAAACCCCCCAGCCCATACTCCCCCCAGCAGCCCCTTGCGGCCAGCCGAGAAGCTGCCCACCCTCATCTCCCCCTCAGCAGCCCTCTATGGCCAGCCCAGGAGCTGCCTGCCCTATCTCCCCCAGCAGCCCCTTGTGGCCACCTGAGAAGATGCCCACCCGTCTCCCCCCAGACCCCTGCAGCTAGCAGGAGTGCAAAGTCCAGCTGGGAACGTCAGCAGCCCCACGCTGGGAAACAGCTGATAGGCAGTGACTTTGTGCCAAACAGCTGATTGGCCACAGCAAGCCAAAGAGCTGATGGGGGTTGCTGCACATGCCAAATAGCTGATGGGCAGTTGTCAACAGCTGATATCTCTGGTGGGTGCTAAGCACCCTTTTTTTCCCCCATGGATGCTCCAGTCCCAGAGCACCCACTGAATCTGCCTCTATGCAGGAGACCACCAACAGCAGGATGATAAAACTGTTTCCCTTGTGCCTTATTAGGAACAAGGCAGAGAGATGCTCACCACTACCTTAAGCCTCACAGCAGTCATAGGACCCATGAGGACCTATTGCTCCCCAAAGCAGAACAAAACTGTGGAGCAACACAGTTTCTTCACTAGAGACCAATCCAAAAGGGAGGGGATAGACTCCTATGTTACTGCCTTTCACACAATGGCTGCTGCATGCTATTTGGGGTCTTGACAGACTCCCTGGTTTGGGACAGTATAATCTGTGGCACTTGGGATCACCCCCTGTGGAAGCAGCTGCTTTGGGAAGGTGATCTTGCATTAGCAGATTCTTAGACAAGAAAAAGGATGAAATCCCTAGGCGACAGAACACCCACAGAAGTGCATACAGTGGGACAACAGCAAAGGAGAGCAGGTGGCCAGGGTTCCATAACCACAGTGAGGTGCATTTACAGTGTGATACAACACGAGACGCGAAAGAAGTGCCCCACAGTAGGACAGCCATTGCAAGGAATGTGGCAAGTCGAACCATTTTAACAGTTTGTGCAAAAGCAGAGGAAAGCCTCACAACGATTCATTCAGATTTGTGCAGGAGGGGGAGGCCACATCAGACAACAGGGATGTCAATATGACTCTCTCCTTCAGTCAGAGCATATCAGATTCAGGCAGTTGGGACAGGAAAGCAACAATGTGCATGCAACAATGGTAAAAGGGATGAATTGCACTCAAACATACTGTGACATTGTGGGGTCCAATTCAAACCAGTGAGGCTCTGTGTCACCGCCTGCCCAGCAACCAGGGGTGCCTTACAATGCCCTTCTGTTGTAGCTCTTCCCTGAATTGTTCACAAATAGCCTGCTAGCATGTAATTCACTCACTAAGTATCTGTGTGCAGCCACCATCCTGATCTGATTCCAGCAGCCTGTCAGCAAACACTAGTTACACCTGGGCTCCTACCAGCCTTGGTTGCTCTTTGCAAAGTAACTGTAACACACTCCCAGTCCCAAATTTCCCCCACAAAGCATGTATTCTGCACTGATTAGCCCTCCCCTGGTCCATTGTCCCTCTAAGGGTACAATACACAACAGCTTGCCATCTTAAACAGTTTAACTCAAGCACACTGGATTTCATTAAACAATCAAATAAGGTTATTTACAAAAGAAGATAGGCTCTTCTGTGAGTATAAGCATTGGCAACACAGTTAGAAATGGTTTACAAGAAAAATAAAGATAAAATGCTTCCTACTACTAAACTTAACAAACTCAACTTGGTTTAAAGTGAAATTCTTATGAAATACCTCCAGCAGCCTTACTGACCAATCTGTAGGTCAGGACCCATGGCCCGAAGTCCAACAGCTGTTTCTTTTGTCTTCTCAAGTACAAAGAGAGAGATGGACAGGGAGATAGAGGGATAATAGGGGTTGTTTGCCCCTCCTTTTAATAGTTTCAGTCCCCCTTTTGAAAAGCATTTCTAGCTGAGAATAAGGAGACAGCGAGGATGGTGGAAGAATGCTTCCTGCTGGGTTCTTTCACCTGTGTATGCTCACATACAGGTTTTCTTTTGTTTGCTCCCTTTCTGCATGACAACTCTGTTTACCGCTAAATGCAAATTAAGGCAACCACACATCCCTTTGTTTAAGACTTACTTGACCAGCTGTGTCTAACTGGGGCTACGTGAGTTTGAACAGGTCCCTTTAACATTATACAGGGAATTTCATAACTTTACAAAGAATGTTGCTATGTACATTTCACCATGATATTACTGACCAGTGAGTTATTAGTTTTCAAATGATACCTCACAAGACATATTTTGCACAAAGATTATTGCACTAGTGTGGAGGGTATGAATAAAGAGGTGCATTCTGTCACACACTTCCATGAAAAACAGCAGGCATAATCTAATAATGTACAATAAGAGCATAATACACCCCTTAGGAAAATGTGACCCTTATAGTAAGTAATCCAAAAAACAGCAGATGGTCCAACTGAAATTTGTGGTGGTGGATGGTAAGAACCACAGATCCCTCTTGGGGCATATGCCATACAAGCCATGGATGTGATCAGGAAGCAATATCAGAATTTTATAATTTCTGTGCAAGAAGCAAAAGGGAGAATTCCATGGACAATGGAGACAATTTTAGAAGCATAAGTGATGGGTGCCTCGAAGAAAAGCTGCACCTGGAAGTAGACCCCACAGAGGAACCTGTGTACTTACCATAAAGGCAGGTTTCAGAGTAGCAGCCGTGTTAGTCTGTATCCGCAAAAAGAAGAACAGGAGTACTTGTGGCACCTTAGAGACTAAGTGGGCTGTAGTCCACGAAAGCTTATGCTCTAATAAATTTGTTAGTCTCTAAGGTGCCACAAGTACTCCTGTTCTTCTTTTTACCATAAAGGAAAATTCTGGTGCAAGGTTAATGAAAATCAAAGACTACAGAAAAGGACATCCAGCTAGCGACTGTCAAGAAATCAACACTAGCAGCATGGCTAGAAGAATTTTTAAATCAAGATTGGATGTTTTTTCTAAAAGATCTGCTCTAGGAATAATTTTGGAGTATAAAGCCATCCTGCACATTCAGAATCTCTTTAATCTGAAAATATGGTTTTGCTCCTACCAGTACAGGACTGGGTTTTTTTAGATTCACAAATTCCAAGGCCAGAAAGTACAATTGTGATCATTTAGTTTAACCTCCGGTATAACCCAGGCCATAGAACTTCCCCAAAATTATTCCTGTATTTTGTTACACCTCCTTTTCAATGTGTTTAGGTTATGGTGGACTGGGCTATGGTGTCTCCAGTGTGTGAATGGATGACACTGAGCTCTTGGATCTCCATCTCATCTAGCTAAGTCAGAGCTGAGTGGCTGTTCTGATGTCTAACAGAGATAGCTCTTGGATGATTGTTAGTTGTACAAGCTGCATCCCTCTCAGGGATAGTGCTGCCTACCTCCCCATACCCTCAATGACTTTGTCCAGTTCCTCTCCACTTGTGGCAATATGTATCCCTGGGGATGCATAGGGACTTCAATCTATAGCCCTTGCATGTGATGCGCAATGGGGTGGGGGTGAGGGTGGGAAGGCTTTTTTCAACATTTCATATCCTACCTATGCCACCACATTACGGCTGGGACATTCTGGCTCTACGTCTACAAAATCATGTGCACTCAATCTGTTAGGGATTGTGAGAAATAACATATTTGCTTTAGGAGATTATAGGTTGCTGCACTCTAGATCAGTCAGCATGTATGTACAGAAGCTATGTATGGAAAATTCAAAATAGTGATGCAGTGAATGAAGAAACATGTTTAAACCCTGTAACCCCAGTTTGAAGACTTCTATCTTATATGATTAAAACACTCTTAAGCATTGAGTAAAGACTTCTGTGATTTCAGGAAAGCAATGGAGCCCTATTTTTTTTTTAGCTGTTTGGAGAGACTGAATGAAAGAGTGTTCTCTAAGCAATTCATTAGAAGCAAAGAGAGTACTTGTTGAACTGCTGTCTTGTAATCAAACCCCGATAGCTATGTCACTCAGAGTGCTCTTGACAGGGAAAACTACATGCAATTGGAAGACCAAAAGAGTGTAAACAGGAAAAGGTGCACTTTGTAAAAGGGAATTGTCAGTGCAACAAAATATGCCACTCACAATAATTCCTGAAAATATTTTTTCCACCTGGAATTGAAACCTAATTATGCAGGTTTACTTGAAATGTAGATAATAGCAACAACAGTAATGACAAAACCCCAGAACCTTCTGAAACATCAAATACTATGGGATATAAGCATGCCTGGCCATATTAAAACTCAGTGTTATCAAATCACAAGCCTAATTCTCTTACACCAGTATAAATTTAGAACTGCTCTCCTGAAGTCAATTGTACAGTTGGCTGGGTGGCATTATGCCCCATAATCTTCACAGTAATATTATTATGATATGATTATGGCACACTATGATGTATTTTGTGCAAGATAAAGCATGTGAGATATCATTGAAAAGGTTATTATTTACTGACTAGGATTATCCTATTTGTATGCATGTATCATTTTGGTATCTGAAGTTAGGAATATTGTCTATGCATCTATTACAAAAGTGTTTACACCTGGGGAACGACCACTAGACAGAATACAATCAGTCTAAATGGCTGGCTGGGAAGGGCCAATAGGGAGAACAATAGGTCTTAGAAGATGCTAACCTCCCACCAAGGAGCCTTCCTGGGGTTGCTACAAACATCCTCTGACTCATGACTCTGTTATAGCCCTACAGAGACATGTGACCAAGTTACCTGGTTCTGGACTCTATCATAGAGTACTAGTGTTTTTCCACTGAAAGGTGTGAGAACTAATGGTGGAGACAAAGGATTCCCTCCATATGCAAAAGCTATTTAAGGCAGGGGAATGACATCATTGTTCTTTTTCTTCACTGACTCCCCATGCAAAGGAGGCATTTGGAAACATCTGAGAAACAAGGACTGAACTGAGGAAGAAGAGCTGAACCCAGGCTAGAGGGATTTCTAGCCTGTGAAAGGTATACCTGGGGATTTAAGCTGCAAGTAAGTGCAGCTAACCCTCAAGAATCTCTGCAAACTGCCAACTAACAAACTAACCAACAATTAGGGTGAGAATTTGCTACTCATATTTGATTTCTTTAGTATATTAAGCTTAGATTACGTTTCTGTTTTATTTGCTAGGTAATCTGCTTTGATCTGTTTGCTATCCCTTATAATTAATTAAAATCTTCCTTTTGTAGTTAATAAACTTGGTTTTGTTTTGTCTAAAAACAGTGTGTGGAAGTCATAACTGGGGGCAGAAAGCTATTGCATATCTTCCTGCACATTGAGGGAGGGGGTGAATTTCATGAACTTATGCTGTACAGTTCTCTGTGCAGTCCAAGATGGTATAATTTTGGCTTTACCCTCCAGAGGGGGTGTGCACCTGTGAAGCTGGTTAGTGCCCTAGCTATATAGCCTTCCCATGCAGGGGCTGGCCAGAAAGCCTGTCTGCATGTTATTAAAGCTGGGTGTGTCCCTGTGTGCTGGTGAAAGTTTGAGACCAGGAGTGTGTCTGCAGCTTGTCACAGCATTACAGGGTGAGTGGGAGCCCAGGCTGGTGGATCGGGGGTGGGGGGAGGAGTGGTACCCCAGTCCCAGGCGGCACCCCAAAGGGGGGGAACCCATCACAGGCTGGAAAACAATAAATTTGTTTCAATAAAATTTTGAGCTTTCTAAAATTGTTTTCATTCCACATCAGACAAAAACAAGACCTTTGGAACCGAAATATATAAATTCCTATTTAGGTACCTACATTAGCTCTAAGCTTCTTATAATGGTTAGTGCGTATCATTTCCAGTCTGTCTGCATTCCAACTCCAATCAAGGTTTCTCTGCTTTCATATTTTGCAAATATTTCTAGATAGAGCAACATCTTGAGACTGTTATTCCAAGTCCTGTTGCCTCTTGCATTTTCTGGCTAAGTGGCTTTATGCCAGCCTAAATTTACAAATAATTGCAAAACAAGCCTCTTTTCACCAGAAATGCTTTGCAGAAGTCTAAGCTGCTGCCTCCGATTTGATTTGCATCTTTTATTTTTAACTGACTCTATTTGAGTTACAGTTTTTTGCTGCCATTTCCATTGCTTTTGCTAATTCTGCTTTTTTTCCAGATAAAATCCACCTCTGACAGCAAAAGTATTTGAATTAGATGATTATTGATGCCACAAATCAATCTATCCTGTAGAATGTATTTGAGCACGTCTAAGAACACACTCTCCATTCACACTTGAGTTCTGCCACATAGATAGCTCCTTTTGCATGTTTCCACTTCTATGGAATTTGAATCATTGTACAAAATGCTTAGCTTCAGTTTGTAGTGGTCTCCTAAGGTATTTTTCAAATCTTATGAAGTTGTCTCGCATAGTTTATGAGGTTGCAAGAAACTCCTTAAAGGTGACCTGGAAAGCTAAAGAAAATGGAGTTTGTGCCCTTTGTTTCCTTATGTTGTATTCATTTCCTCTCCAAAATTAGTTTTTTTCTTCCTGATTTTTTTATTAGTAGGATTTTATCATAAGATTAGTAATATCATGTTGAGAGAGGTCTCTGTTTGTTTGTGCCAGGGCCGGCTCTAGCGTCTTTGCCGCCCCAAGCAGAAAAAAAGAAAAAAAGGAAAAAAAAAAAAAGCCGCAATCGCAAGCGGTAGCCGCTCTACCTCCGCTTCATTCTACGGCAGCAATTCGGCAGAAGGTCCTTCGCTCTGAGAGGGAGTGACAGCCCCCCCGCAAACGGCCGGACATGCCGCCTGCCTTTTCATTGGCCGCCCCAGGCACCTGCTTGCTAGGCTGGTGCCTGGACCCGGCCCTGGTTTGTGCTGAGGGAGTGGAGAACAAGTGGGATAATGATGTTACACTATCTTGAAACCTGAACAGCATCTTCCTAGTCCTCAGTTAAGGGGAGAAGGGATGGTTAGGCAGCCTGTACAATTCTTTGCTTTTTTGTTGTTGTTGTTAAAACCAGTTTAGATCTAAATCCAAACAGCTAGGGGGAAGAAATCTCTTAAAAATCCCCTCTCCTTCAGTTAAAGCCAGAGAAAGTACCGTTTCATTCAGCTTTCAGCCTATTGTGCTGCAGCTATTCCTATGCTAATCCTCAAGCAAACTAAGAAAATGAAGACTGGATATCCCTCATTATGGCTGAAATTCAACCCTTTGCAGTAGGTCGGCACAAGGATCTATGCTCCCTTTCAGTTCTACTTAAGCCCCATCTTAAGTGGGACTCAAATGGTGCATAAGGCTTTGTATGGGCTAACTACAAAGGAGTGACTTTCCTTTTGCATTACTAAGGTATACAACTAAACAGAAAAAAATGGGACGTTTCTATATCTGTTTAATTTTTGGAAGAAAAGAAATAGAGGCTGTCTTATGCCTCATAAAGGAGCAATAAAAAGTATTTTCCCCATTGCAGTACACCTTTGGGAGAGAAGGTCTTTATTACTAAGGACACTGAGGGGAAGATTAATTCGTTTGACCCTTTATATAATTTTTTGCACTAAAACAACAACAATGCAGTCTTTCAGTGCATTTCTGCCAATCTTCATTTTCTTGATTAAACACCCAGTTTCCAATAAATTAGCATTTGTTTCCCTTAACAGCTGTTGAGTCTGAACTTTTGATGAGCTTAAACTTAACCCAGACTTGATGTCTCTGTCTGAACTTTTAACCAAAGCTCTGACCTGCGAACTACTCATGACACCCCCTTAAGTAGCCATCTCCCCTTTTCTCTTTCTGAATTTACATTTTAACCTGTTTTATCCTGTAGAATCTTGATTGATTATGCATGACCATTATGATCTGTTAATCACTTTGTTTACTTCTGTGTATAAATATTGATGCTCACCCCTAATAAACTTGCCACACTTATTCTGAAGTCTTTCAAGCTAAGGATAGTGTGAGCCCGTTGATCAACGAATTGGTGTCTGGTCTCTGACAGATTGTGAGCCCCATACCAACTCCGCACGAACTCGGGTGCTGGAGAGGTGAGTGAGGACTTGCTTTTTTACCTAACACAGCCATTTTGTAAAGGGAATTCTTAGTGTAATCAAAATTCTATTATCAGCAATGTCCTTGTGACTAGGGTCCTAGTGGGGAGCCAGCTATGGTCACTCAATTAGGGTGAACTGCAAAGAATGGGGCAACCAAGCCCCAAAAGCTGGTGGATATTCCAATACTTAGATTCACCAAGCCAGCATAAAATAGCTTCTTTATTATCTTACTGGTTACTCAGAAGTCCAAACAACACAGTTCCCTTAAAGTGATCCAGCCTCAGGCCTCCAGCCATGTCAAATATGATGAAAAAATTTGTAAATCTTATTTCATCATATAAAAGAAAAGGTTCTACCAATCCCAAAGGATCGGACACATTTACCTCCCAGATTAATGAATGTTTCAGATCTTACCCAGATACTTGCTACAGCCAATTCTTATTAACTAAAATCTAAAGGTTTATTGAAAGAAAGAAAGAAAGAAAGAAAGAAAGAAAGAAAGAAAGAAAGAAAGAAAGAAAGAGTTAAAATTGGTTAAAGGAATCAATTACATACAGTAATGGCAAAGGTCTTGGCTCAGGTTTGTAGCAGTGATGGAATAAACTGCTGGCTTAAGTCAAGTCTCTGGAGTACATCCACAGCTTGGATGGGTCATTCAGTCTATTGTTCAGAGCTTCAGTTTGTAGCAAAGTTCCTCCAGAGGTAAGAAGCAGGATTGAAGACAAAATGGAGAAGATGCAGCTGCCTTTTATAGTCTCTTGCCATGCGGCCTGTGCTTCCTTTGTTTCACACATAAGCTGCCCAGCACATAGCTTGGAAGCCTTAGAGTTCTCTCCACAGGCATGTCACTGCATACCTTGCTGAGTCACAAGGCGTATCTGCCTTCTCTCAATGGGTCATTTGTTTAGCTGATGGTCCTTAATGGGCCATCAAGCAGGTTAGGCAGTGCTGATGCCAAACTGTCTGGGGTGTCATCCAGAAACATAGTACAAGTTTGAAATACAGACATATATACATATCTATAACTCATAATACAAAGGTGATACAAACATATAAACCAGATCATCATATCTGGCAAATTATATCATTTTTGCAGATATCTTACATGGCATATCTGGCTGATTATTTCAGGGGCATTACCCCAGGAGCCAACTTTTGAAATGCAGGTATAGCGCCAATACTCCTAACTTTAAATACAAAAATGATACATGCATACAGATAGCCTAATCATAACCAGTACATCATAACTTTTTCATAGACATCTTACTCAACAACCTTTGTACAATATTTGCTGCCAATATATAACAGTGGTTGCAACAATGACCTATATGGTCATATTTTAATCAGATATTGTCATAGTCATAGAATCATAGAATATCAGGGTTGGAAGGGACCTCAGGAGGACATCTAGTCCAACCCCCTGCTCAAAGCAGGACCTAATCCCAACTAAATCATCCCAGCCAGGGCTTTGTCAAGCCTTATCTTAAAAACCTCTAAGGAAGGAGATTCCACCACCTCCCTAGGTAACCCATTCCAGTGCTTAACCACCCTCCTAGTGAAAAAGTTTTTCCTAATATCCAACCTAAACCTCCCCCATTGAAACTTGAAACCATTACTCCTTATTCTGTTATCTGGTACCACTGAGAACAGTCTAGAGTAAAGACATTCCAGAACCTTAGGACTGGTCTTCACTACCCGCCCGGATTGGCGGTAGAAAATCGATCACTTGGGGATCAACTAATCGTCGGGACGCCATAATCGATCCCCGAATCGATGCGCGTACTCCACCAGCCCAGGCAGGAGTAAGCGCCATCGATGGGGGAGCCGCGGCGGTCGATTTGACGCCGTCCTCACGGCGGAGTAAGTCGGATCAGAAACGTCGAATTCAGCTACGCTATTCCCATAGCTGAATTTGCATATCTGAAATTGATCCTCCCCCCATAGTGTAGACATAGCCTTAGGGTGTACATCCTACATAGCTCTTTACACACCCAAGCCATGCCTCTCTGATCTACACCGCTAGTTTTAGCAGTGTAATGTCCCACTGTCTCCCCACTGCTGGAGCCTTTCCCTGCCACTGGGAACTACTGCAGCCTTTCCCCACTGCAGCAAAAGACTCTGGTAGCTGGGAATGGCTCTGGCAGGTCCACACTGCCAGAGCCTTTGACCTCTGCTGGAGCCTTTCAATGACGTGTAGCGACACATCACATTGTGGATGAAGTTTTTTTTCCATTGTGGTGTATACTTAGACATACTGTACACACTGCCACCAGGGTAGACAAGGCCCAAATGGCACACAATAAAATGCAAGGCTGGGTCCCACTCCCAACCCTTACTGATTTTCTCTGTCTATGAAGAAAGGAGGTAGAGGTGGCAGGGAGGCACAATGATCTGTGAGGGAGGGAAAAACATGGAGCACAAGCACTGGCAGGAGGTGCAAGGAAAAAGGCAGGAATTAACAGCTGGCTCTGTCTCTGTGACTCTGACTGCTGCTTCAAATATGCTGGAAAAGCAGAAGAAGCTTTTAATCTCATAATGCCTTATTTTCTTTCTAGCAGCACCAGTAGCTGTCAAAGCTTTTAATACCTAACTTCCTGTTTTTTTGCCAGCTGCTGCCTACTGTTACGTTTAAAAAACCAAACATATAAATACTTTTTCGGGAAGGTTGCATCATAATACTACTTTATTTCTCAGAATTTAAAATGCTAAGACACAAGAACAAGAACAAAAAAACAGAGAGAGAGAAAACAGGCTGCACCCAAAGTCAGACAGGCACAACGTACCTCACCTTGATTTATGCTGGTTCTCCCCAGACCGACTAATTGCACGCTTTGCTACAGAGCCCTCTAACTTGCAAGAAGGACCAAGAAAACACACACACACACTCTTAAAGTGACAGCTTGCAATTTTCAGTCCCCACTACACCACACCTACCCAGTCACCTTTTCACTCTTCTGAATCAAAGACATGCTTGTGGTGCAGGAAAGACAAAGCAAGTCACATAGAACAAGAGGCTGGTAAGTGAAAACTTTGGAAGCTGACTCTAGGTTGAACTGGCAGGGAAGGAAGCAGGGTGCTTAGGAAACTAAACATTCTTTCCTGGCGACTTTTAAGAAGTCATCCTTCCTATGACTCTACATTTCCCATCCCTATGCTGTAACTTTAGAGATGGTAAAGAGGGGAATCCCCTATTTCCACAGGCAGAGTCTCAGCAGATGCTGAGAGTCTGTGGGGCTGCTGCTCTGATCTCCTGCTTGTAGCATCAGAGCATCACTCTCCCATCCCCCACATCAACTAGAAAGTGGGGAAAGGATTGGGATTTACTAAACCTGATCTCCAGATTAATGTCATAATTATAACTCTTCATTGAGTGGAGGTGGTGATTTCAGACTTTGTGGAAAGTGAGTTTTCATGTGATGTGGTGACGACACAGGAAAGGAAACAGAACGCCAGGTTTGTTGGTAGCCAGAGAGCTTTACAAGCCTCTTGCAAAAAGCCTCCCAGGAAAACTTTTCCTGGGGTTTTTATTTCTCTCCTTGCTTTGTTTACAACACTTCTTAGTGGTTACATTTCATGCGCATAAAAAGGCCAGGCAGTATACATGCAGATAAGATAACAAACCCATCTCTTGAGCGGGTGAATGCCAGCTGCGAGGAAACAATCAAATCAGCTAAATAAGTTTCCCAAACATAGGCGCTAGAACAAGGTCACTCCTGCCTCATTGCTAAGGGAACAGTTTGCCGTTCTTCAAGGCTTGTGATTAGGGAGCAACACATTCCTACAATGTGAGATTTACACTCGATCCCCAAGTATAGGGACAGGTTATTTAATGTTTTCATCCCTTCTAGTATTGATCACTGTAACTAATTATTTAATTTTCTTCCATCCTCCTCTGTTTGTAGACTACGGCTGACACTCAGTGCTACAATTCCAATTATTACTGAGGTCTGGGTGTATTGGATTACATTACCCTGGTCAGGTCCGGATTAAGGCAGGGGCTTTAGGGGCTGCAGCCCAGGGCCCCGGCTCAAGGGGGCCCCGCAAAAATAAATCACAGGCAGCATCTCTGGGCGCTAAAAGGGGCGCTCAGGCTGCTTGCATGCCGTGACCCCACACTACTCCCGGAAGCGTCTGGCTGCTGGCATGTCTCTGCGGCCCCTGGCGCAGCTCGGGGGGGGGGAGAGAACCAGCCAGTGGGAGCTACAGGGGGGCGCTTGTGGGTGAGGGCAGTGCACAAAGACATGCTGTCCCCCTCCCCCAGGGGCCACAGACATGTACCAGAAGCCAGCCACTTCCGGGAGCGGCGTGGAGCTATGGGAGGCAGGCAGCCTGCCTGAGCCCGGCTGCGCTGCCAGCCAGGAGCCGTATGTGGTAAGCACCTCCCGTCCGGGGCCTGCACCTCGCACTTCCTCCTTCACCCCAACCCCCTGCCCCAGATCAGAATCCCCCCCCTGCACCCAAACTCCCTCCCAGACCCCGAACCCCCTCCTGCACCCCAATATCCTTCCCCAGACCCCTCCTGCACCAAACTCCTTCCAAGGAAAAAGACTTGTATACAGGGGCCCCACAAAATCTAACAGCCCGGGCCCACAGGAGAGTTAATCTGGCCCTGACCCTGGTGTTAACATGTCTTCATTGACATTGAAGTGTTGCTGATTATCTATAAGTGCGTAAAGATACTGTGCCTAAATTGCTTTCTGTTTTGCCTGCCCCATGTTTAGATAGCCATTTTTTTAAAGGGTCAAAGTCTATACATTTATTGAATTGCCATGGGTATAATTCAGACATGTCTGGAATTTGGGCCATTAGTGTTGCCACTCCATGTTTGTTTGAAAGAACTTGATTTTTACATTCAAAAGGCTGTATCTTCTCTTTTAAAAACTATCAAAAGGGCTGTTTGAAGCCGCTCTTAATTGTGCTGAATTGTAAAGCACCCAGGGACTATTGTAAAGGGCACTAGAAAAGTGCATTGCATTGTTGTTACAACTCAGCTGGACTCCATGAAATCTTGCTTTGCAAAACTCCACCAAATTAATGAATTATCATGGCTCTGATTCTAATTTCACCCTTGCCCTTATGCTGTTTTCATTCCAGTTCTACTCAGACAGCCACTGCAGTTTCTACATTTAACTACATTTCCCTTTGAAAGTGAAAAGCCCCTGAAGTCACTAGATCTACTTTTAGTATAAAGCCTATTCATTTTCCATGTTGGGAACACTGCAGCATATTTGTTCAATGAACAAAGGCCATAAACACATTTCATTTGTAAATATAGATAAAAGGAAGATGTGCCTAAAGTTGTTTGTGTTAATTACAGTTTGCCTTCAGACTTTGAACGCAATACTAATTGCACATGTACACTTTTAAAACTGTTTTAACATGTAAAGATGCATACATTGCGGACCCTATACAAATAAATGGTCTTTTGTCCAATGTCCTTGTTTTGACAATACAAGACTCTTCTATATTGGCAAGCAGTAGTACAGACAGAAATCCCAGCTCATCCAGTTTCAGGTATATGTGGTATGTGCTTAACCCACCATGTGCTCATTTAAGAAGTGAACACCACCACAAAGACTACCCATTTATTAATCAGTTGGAATGTCAGCTTATGAGGTTAGGAGATACACATTTGCTTCTTGCCTGATTGGCACAATCTGACTTTGAAATGCCATGCACATATCACACTATATTATTATCACAAGAAAATACCACTGCTTATCTGTGATTATTATTTTTGATACTATCTACAAGGAATGAATGAGGAGACAAGTGTTTGTGACTGGTTTAAGCTAGAGATCTGGTCAATGGCTTGAGAGAAAATTTGTGAACCTGCAATCATTAAGAAGAGGAATCTTCCCACCTAGTTGAATAATTATTCAGGCAAGGACTCAGGTATGGTGACCAGCTGTTAGGGTGACCAGATAGCAAGTTTGAAAAAATTGGGACAGGGGGTCGGGGGTAATTGGCACCTATATAAGACAAAGCCCCAAATATCAGGACTGTCCCTATAAAATCAGGACACCTGGTCACCCTACCAGCTGTAGATCAGAACATAAGCATGTTTGTTTCCAATTAGAAAGTAGGAACTGCTATGGAGCAGGCTCAGGAAGATTGAAGTGACCCAATCGCCCAACTCCATCATAAATCTTTGTGCAGGTTCTGTACCACAGTTCAGTTCTTTTATTTTTCAGAGTAGACTGTTTCTTTTTTATTTGTTTAAGGAGAAGAAACCATTTGGATTTTCAGGTGATAGGTCTTTCTGTGATGTGTCAGTTTATGGTGTGTTCATCATCTTGTATTATGTCACCTCAAATAGTGTATTGTGGTGTGTGACTGATGAATTCTGACATGATGTGTCAAGATGTTTATGTCAGTGGATAAATTTAAGCAGAAATTAGGCCTCTGAAAAGATGAGGCCAAAACAATTTGAGATGGTCATTTTAAAATCATATAGAACTCTGCAGGTTATGAGAAGGTAGAATTCTGTTTGCAAAGTCCTAATTACTTGCTGCTAATTATTACAAGTCATAATTACAGGTTTAAAAATGATAATGTAATACACATATTTATGGTAGTATCAAAATAGAGACTGCTCTTAAAATTAATTAATAAAAGAAAACCTCATTTCACAGGGTCCAATGGTATGGAAGTTCACAGGATAGGAAGTTATTTCTTTTCATGATTGACCTATGAAACTCAGCTGTAGACAAAGCTTCCATATGAATCTGGCAATAAGTTTGCTCCTTAACTCAGAACTTCTTTGCTAATCTGAAAATGTACAGAGGCTCTGTGTTATTACCAGCAGGCAGGGAGTTAACTTCCTGTTCTGGTCTCAAACAGGCATTCATTTTGAAGTAATTAAACAGGACTGAGTGGAGAATTGAAGCCCACTCAGATGTTCAGAAGGAGACAATTCTGTAAAAATAAATATTGAGTACAAATATTTAGTAATCCTGATGGGTGAAGGCATAACTAATCACCCACATTTTATAAGGCTAAGTAGTGCAACAGGTTTCTCTATTTGTTTTCAGCAAAAACAATGAGGAGTCCTTGTGGCACCATAGATACTAACACATTTATTTGGGCATAAGCTTTCATGGGCTAGAACCCACTTCATCAGATGCATGGAGTGGAAAATACAAGAGAATGTATAAATACATGAAAAGATGTGAGTTGCCTTACCAAGTGTGAGGTCAGTCTAACGAGACAATTCAATTGACAGCAGGATACCAAGGGAGGAAAAATAACTTTTGAAGTGGTAAGTGGTAATGAGAGTGGCCCATTTAAGACAAGAAGGTGTGAGTAACAGTAAGGGGAAATTAGGTTTAGGTTTTGTAATGACCCAATCACTCCCAGTCTTTATTCAGGCCTAATCTGATGGTGTCCAGTTTGCAAATTCTGTGGTTTCATGTTGGAGTCTGTTTTTGAAGTATTCTGTTGAAGAATTGCCACTTTTATTTGTTTTCAGTTTATGTAAAATATATATTACTTGTAACCACTGCATTAAAAATGGTGAAAACTTGCTGACTCAAAGACGTTGTTTCTGAGCCAGTTGATGTGCTTCAACAACTTTACAAGAATTTTTTTTAAAAAACCTTAATTTTCCAAAAATTACAAAATGTAATTAAACTGACCAATGTGAAAGGCTTTCACAAAAACATTCTTTCCAAACCTATAGAGTTGCAGACAGACCATAATGCAAAAGAACCTTGGTAAACCACAATTCACACAACCAAAAAATAGTGGTCTCACTCCTCTTCTCAAATATTTGGTTCTATTTTTGAAAAAATAAAAGCATAAAGTTAGTTTCCTAAATCTATATTTAGGTGCCTAAATAATTAGTCTGAGTTCAAAAAAACACTAAGCACCTAGAGGTCAGAGAGCTGTGGGATGCTTAGCACTTTTGAGAACCACTCAGTTGAGGTGCTTAAATATGGATTTAAGTGCTTAATTTTAGGCACCTATGTTTGGAAATCTAGTCCTTAAAGCAGATCCTCTAAAGAGATTTTGTTACCAAACATCATTGCTTACATAATTTTGTATAGTAAGATATGAAATATTTTAAGTAACTAAAACAAAATTGAAGTTCACACTATATGGTCTATTTTGTGATCCATTATCCCTTGTTTGTTTCCCTCCTTGCAAATTCACAAAAAATAGCTATCTTCAGGGTCTCACAGTCACTGATATGAATGATCAAGAGTCTACCATACTTAACAGGCACCTAAAGATGAATTTCAATGGGACTTGAGTACCTAACTCTCACAGGCTTCTTTGAGAATCCCAATTCTGCTGAATATATACCTATTACTTTTTTTACAAATAATTAATTATAAATTTTAAGTAATCATGGATATGTAACCTAACAACTTCCTTCAGCTCAATATATTTAAGAAAAATTGGTTTTATACTCAGAATACCTTGTTGTTTCAGAATCTATTTATTTTATACCAATGAAAATTGGATAATGAAAGTAGTCCAACATCATTCAGAAAAACTATTATAGAACATTTTAATAGCTATTGTGCTTATAAATAATACCCCATAAAACACATTTCATAAAAAGCCCAGATCTTTGGCTGTTGGGCCTCTGCAGTGTGGGATGGCCCAGTGAGGCTCCACATTGGCTTTGGATAAGAACATAAGAATGGCCATATTGGGTCAGACCAAGGATCCATCCAGCCCAGTATCCTGTCTGCCAACAGTGGCCAATGCCAGGTGCCCCAGAGGGAGTGAACCTAACAGGCAATGATCAAGTGATCTCTCTCCTGCCATCCATCTCCACCCTCTGACAAACAGAGGCTAGAGACACCATTCCTTACCCATCCTGGATAATAGGCATTAATGGACTTAACCTCCATGAATTTATCTAGTTCTCTTTTAAACCCTGTTATAGTCCTAGCCTTCACAACCTCCTCAGGCAAGGAGTTCCACAGGTTGACTGTGGCACTGTGTGAAGAAGAACTTCCTTTTATTTGTTTTAAACCTGCTGCCCACTAATTTCATTTGGTGGCCCCTAGTTCTTATATTATGGGAACAAGTAAATAACTTTTCCTTATTCACTTTCTCCATACCACTCATGATTTTATATACTTCTATCTTATCCCCCCTTAGTCTCCTCTTTTCCAAGATGAGAAGTCCTAGCATCTTTAATCTCTCCTAATATGGGACCTGTTCCAAACCCCTAATCTGTAATTGCTGGGATCATCTCTAGAGCCCTTTTTAAATATTGGCCTTACATTAGCTATCTTCCAGTCATTGGGTACAGAAGCTGATTTAAAGGACAGATTACAAACTATAGTTAATAGTTCCTCAATTTCACATTTCAGTTCTTTCAGAACTCTTGGGTGAATGCCATCTGGGCCCAGTGACTTGTGTGACAAAGTTCCTCCTCTGCTTTGGTGGGTCCTGCACTTATTGGCGGATTTGCTCACCTCAGAGATTCACTGCAGCCCTCAGTTTGACCACTTTCGTCTCTCAAATCTGCCATTCACTCAGCTAACCTCATCACTGGCCAGCATGGGGAAAAGGAAGAATAACAATCCCCACAGTCTCTGCTGATCCACCAAGTGGGTCAGGGACCAGACCAGAGACCTTCCCCTCTGGTAGAACCCACAGTCCAGGTCAACTCCTCCTGTGTCTGATCAGGAGTTGGGGGGATGGGGGAAACCTAGGCCTGCCCTCTACTCTGGGTTCCAGCCCAGGGCCCTGTGGATTACAGCTGTCTAGAGTGTCTCCTGTAACAGCTGTGTGATAGCTACAACTACCTGGGCTACTTCCCCATGGCTTCCTCCCAACACCACAGGACCTTCCTCCTGGTGTTTGATAATGCTTGTACTCCTCAGTCCTCCGGCAGTACACCTTCCTACTCTCAACTCCTAGTGCCTCTTGCTCCCAGCTCCTTGCACACACACCTCACTGACTGAAGTGAGGTCCTTTTTAAACCCAGGTGCCCTGATTAGCCAGCCTTTCCTAATTGATTGTAGGAGCTTCTTAATTGGCTCCAGGTGCCCTATTTAGCCTGCCTTAATTGGTTACAGCAAGTTCCTGATTATTCTGGAACCACCCCTGTTACCTTATCCAGAGAACAGGACCTGCTTAATCTGGGGCTACTATCTCTCCCTTCAATCCCTCTCCTGCTCTCTGCGCGGAGAGGCCGGGGCTGGCTTATTGGCACTTTAATAATAGCTTGTTGGAGGATGTGGGCTTTGTGGCGTCCTTTCTGGAGCTCTGGCTGGCCTGGCGAGGGCAGTGGTGTGCCTTTCCCTCGGCGCGGCGGTGGTGGGACCTGGGGAAGGTGCACGCCCGTCTCTTCTGTCGTGACTACACCTGGGGTGCCAGCCGACGGAGGGATGCGACGATAGGGCAGTTGGAACGGGAGGTCTTAGAGCTAGAGAGGCGTCTGGCTGCCAGCCCCGGTAATCCATCCCTCTGCGGAGCGTGCCGGGAGAAGTGGGAGGAGCTCCGGAACCTCGAGGACCATCGGGCCCGAGGTGCCTTTGTTCGATCCCACATCCGCCTCCTTCGGGAGATGGATCGTGGTTCCCGCTTCTTCTATGCCCTGGAGAAAAAGAGGGGGGCCAAGAAGCACATCATCTGCCTTCTAGCAGAGGACGGCACCCCCCTCATGGATCCGGCGGAGATGTGTGGGAGGGCCAGGGCCTTCTACGCAGGCCTTTTCTCCCCGGATTCGACCAATCCAAACTCTCTCAGAATGCTCTGGGATGAACTCCCAACGGTCAGTGTGGGTGACCAAGACCGGCTAGAGCTGCCTCTCACTCTGGCCGAGTTCTCGGAAGCCCTCTGCCGCATGCCAACCAATAAATCTCTGGGCATGGATGGGCTGACCGTGGAGTTCTACCGCGTGTTTTGGGACATCCTCGGCCCGGACCTTGTCACCGTCTGGGTCGAGTCCTTGCAGGGCGGGATCCTCCCTCTTTCGTGCAGGTGAGCCATGCTCGCCTTATTGCCAAAGAAGGGGGACCTCCGCAATTTATGGAATTGGCGTCCCATCTCGCTCCTCAGCACGGACTATAAAGTCATAGCAAAGGCCATCTCGCTGCAGCTAGGGTCCGTGCTGACGGACGTGATCCACCCAGACCAGACCTACACCATCCCGGGCCGCACCATCTTCGACAACTTGTATCTGGTCTGGGACCTTTTGGAACTCGGGTGTAGGGATGGTCTGTCATTCGCCCTCCTGTCCCTGGATCAGGAGAAGGCGTTCGACAGGGTGGACCACGGGTATCTCCTGGGCACTCTGCAAGTGTTTGGCTTCAGGCCCCAGTTTGTGGGTTTTCTCTAGGTGCTATACGCGTCCGCAGAGTGTTTGGTCAGGCTCAACTGAACCCTTACTGAACCGGTCAGCTTCGGGCGAGGAGTACGTCAAGGGTGCCCCCTCTCAGGCCAGCTGTATGCTCTGGCGATCGAACCCTTCCTCTGTCTCCTCCATAGGAGGTTGACAGGGTTGATGCTGTGGGAGTCGGAGCTGCGGGTGGTCCTGTCGGCGTACGCCAACGACGTGCTTCTCGTGGTCCAGGACCCGGGTGACTTGGTGCAGGTAGAGGCTTGCCAGACCATCTATTCGGCTGCCTCCTCTGCCCGGGTCAACTGGGTCAAGAGCTCTGGCCTGGTGGTAGGGGATGGCTGGCAGGCAAGCTCCCTCCCACCCGCGCTTCAGGCCATCCAGTGGAGCACGGGTCCGCTGCTCTATCTCGGCATTTACCTTTCTGCCACGCATCCGTCTCCACCAGAGAACTGGCTAAGTTTAGAGGGCAGGGTGTCGGAGCGGCTCCGGGAATGGACAGGACCGCTCCGGTGTCTCTCTCTCCCTTCGAGGGAGAGCACTGGTGCTCAATCAACTAGTCCTGTCCATGCTCTGGTACCGGCTCAACACCCTGGTCCCGGTTCCGGGTTTCCTGGCCATCCTCCGGACGTTGATTCTGGAGTTCTTTTGGTCAGGATTGCACTGGGTCTCTGCAGGGATTCTCCATCTACCCCTGGAGGAGGGAGGGCAGGGCCCGAAGTGTCTGCACGCTCAGGTCCACGTCTTCCACCTCCAGGCCCTGCAGAGGCTCTTTTATGGTGCAGGTAGTCTGGCGTGGAGCGTATTGGCGCACGCCTTCCTGCGCTGCTTCCGAGGGCTCCGATATGACCGGCAGCTCCTTTGTCTCCATCCGAGAGGTCTTCCGCGAGACCTCTCCAGGCTGCCGGTCTTCTACCAGGACATCCTCCGGACCTGGAAATTGTTCTCAGTGACCAGGTCTGTGGCGGCCACCGTGGGGGCAGAGCTCCTCGTGGAGCCCCTGCTACACAACCCTCAGCTCCATGTGCAGGTGGTGGAGTCCCCCATGGTGCGCCAGAGGTTGGTCCTGGCAGAAATCACCAAAGTCGGAGTCCTCCTGGACTACAACCGGGGAAACTGGCTGGATCCCCTGACGCTCGCTCAGTGCATGGGGCTCTCCAGACCTTGTACTCCCCGCTGCGTCCTTCAGGAGGTGAGGGCCGCTTTGCCGCCCACTGCTCGGGACTACCTTGACCGGGTCCTGCGAGAGGGGATGCCCCACCCACCCTCCACTCCGAGCCCTCCAGACTTTTTCATCGGGCCCCGGCCCCGTGGACTCAACCGCCCCCGCCGTCCCTTCGCCATGAGCCAGCTGCATGATCTGCAGCCGGTTCTGTTCCGGACCGCGCCAAGGAAACATCTATATACGCTCGTGCTCCATGTTCTTCATGTCCTCACCCTCACGTCCCACCCCGATACAAAGTGGCGGTACCTTCTGCCACCTCTGGAGGGTGAGGAGCCCTGGTGGGCCAGCCTTTATTCTACTCTGATCCCGAAGCCCACCGGGGACATCAGTTGGTGGCTCCTTCATGGAGCCATGAGCACGGGCGTGTACTTGGCGCGGTTTACCCCATCCCAGACACCTGCCCCTTTTGCGGCGTGAGGGAGACCCTGGCGCATGTTTACCTGGAGTGCGCCAGGCGGGGAACATGGCAGGTGAGACCCCTCAAACAGACCCCACTGCCCCCCTCTGCCTGTCCCCCTATCAACCCCCTCAGGTCTCCACCTCAACCGCTGCTGCCGAACCATGTGATACTGCCCCCGTTGGGGCGCCGGCAGCGGCGGACAATGGAGTGCCCTCCGCTGCTGCCACATCCCTCGCCCCCTCCAATTCTGGAGGAGTCCCCCCAGCTGGCGGGAAGGGCCAGGGCAAAAAGAAGGGTAAGGGCCCTGCCAAAAAGACCAGGCTCTCCATGGCAGGGGCTGCCCCTGCTCCCGTGGCTGCGGCGTTCCTCCCCGCTGCTCCATCCACCAGCTCTGCAAGTGCCCCTCCCCCAACCCCTAGGGCATATGCCCAGGTGGTGACGGCCCCCCCACCTGCTGCTACATCATTTCTCCCGACCACCCACCTCTGCTACCATCTATAGTGGCCGGGGCCCCTTCCCCACCTTGATCAGGAAGCATGGCGGCCGTTGCCTCCTGGTGCCCACCTTGCCCCACGTGGAGACCTACGTGCGGGCGTTGGTGAGGGTGATGGGGCCCCCGGCCATCGTGGCAGTCTCCAAGATGTACGGAAAGGTCGTCTTCTTCCTAGCATTGGAGGCCACTGCCCAGGAGGTGGTGGAGAAGGGCCTGGTGGTGGGGGGTGTATTCATCCCCCTGGAGCCGCTAGAGGACCTGGGAGTCCAGATAGTCTTGACCTCTGTTCCTCCCTTCCTTCCCAGTGCTGCCCTGCTACCCACCCTCTCTACCCTGGGGAAACCCATCTCCATCATTGACTCGCTCCCACTGGGCTGCAAAGACCCCATCCTCCGTCACGTCCTCTCGTTCTGCCGGCAGGTGCAGTGGCACATGATGGAGAGGCGCTCGAGGGGTCCTACCTGGTCCCCTATCTGGGGCCCACTACCGGGTGCATTATTTTTGAAATTAAATTAATGGAGATATCCCATCTCCTAGAACTGGAAGGGACCTTGAAAGGTCATCAAGTCCAGCCCCCTGCCTTCACTAGCAGGACCAAGTACTGATTTTGCCCCAGATCCCTAAGAGACCCCCCTCAAGGATTGAACTCTCAACCCTGGGTTTAGCAGCCAATGCTCAAACCACTGAGCTATCCGTCCCTCAGGGAAGCCCGGTGCTACCTCTGCCGGGCGATGGGGCATGTCCGGAGGGACTGCCCTATGGCCCAGCACGGAGGAGCGTCTGGGACTCCCAAGCTGCATCGGCGCCCCTGGCTGCCCAGAGCTGCCCCTCCTCCTTCCCAGCCTACCACTGTTCCTGCTCGGGCCCAGGGGGTATCTCCCCCAGTACGCCCAGATGAGTGGGAGAGCCCCACCTCCGCCACCTGCAGTCTGGCGGGGCCTGTGGAAGAGGGTGCGGCGGGGATACCGCCAGGCACGGGAGAGGGCCCGCCCCAGGAGGAATCTTCCCTCCCTTGTGCCGCCCCACCATTACCTCCCCGAGTCCCTGATCCATCGCCCCAGCCCCCCGACCCAACCCCTGTTAGTCAGCCCCCAGATTATGGCATGGAGGGCTGGGACCTAGTGCAAAGGAAGTGGGGCAAGCGGAAGGCTCATGCTCCGCTCCTTCCCACTGCTGCAGAAGCCCTCCGGAAGACCAGGAAGGGAGGCACCAATGTCGAGACTTCCGCATTGCCCCTGGGTGGATTTTGTCCACCGGTGCCGGCTGGGGAAGACGTGGCAGCTCTGGAGGGTAGCACCGTCCCTCCCCTGGAGTCTCTTCCCTCAGAGGACCCTGATGGAGGCCCCACTGCCCCCTTGCCACCTAAGGCCCCAGTGAGCCCCAAAGCAAGCGTCGCTTCAGGTGCCGGCAGGGAGAACCCCGGGGTGGTAGAAGCTGATCTCCCCTCCATTTATGAGGAGATTGAGGCCCTGGGTCTGACCCCGGTTACCCAAGGGGAGGATGACCCTCTGCCAGTGGGCCTCAAGCTAAGCGACCTCACCCCATCCCCCCTTTCCCCATGCTCCCTCCCCCTAACCGCTGCTTCTGCTCCCGCCTCCAAGGGTCCCTTGGGGTCTTCCATCTGCCCGGCCCCAGGTGGCACCCTGAAGTGGCGGCTGGTGCCACGTGGCTGGGACCCAGGTCCCATGGGGTATCTCTCATAGGTGTGGGGCAACCGACCTCCTTCCCGGCCAGGGACCCCACTGAAGACCACGTCCCGATGCCACGGCTGCCACACCAGCCATTGAGCCTGAGCCCGGCAGCATTGAGGGTCCCCTACCTAGCCCCCAGATCCCTGAGCCAAACTGAGAGGGGCCACCTCCCAGCGGCCCATCTGCTGGGGCTCAGGATCCTGCCTCTGTCCCTCTCCCCGACTCCACTCCTGACCCCTGCCCTGCCCCTACTCTTGGTCCCTGCCCTGCCCCTGATGCCAACCCCGTCCTTATCCCCTCCATCTCCTGTGATGCCATTGCTGCCCCTGGGGCCGACGTCTTCTGTTTCCCAGAGGATGACCCCCAGGGAATGGCCTTTGTATTTACCTATCCCGACCCACCAGGGGCTGCTCTCTTCCCTCTGCCGCCCCCCATTGAACCGGGGTTTGAGGTGGGCCGCGTGGCGCCGGCCCATCGGACGCCATGTCGGGGGTCCGCCCCCTGCCTGCCCATCTTGGTGGGCCATGAGACTGTGTCAGGGGCCTGTCCAGAGGATAGCCGGGGGCCAGTGACCCCGACCCTCCATATGCTGCAAGAAGAGCTGAGTGAGTTCCTTGAAGACGTTCATGGCTCCCATAACAAGGTGCAGATCACTCTCCAGCGATGGGGGGACTTTCATCAAATCCTCTGGGCCGCGAGGGCCCTCATGGGGGAGGGTGAAAGGACTGGGAAGCAGGCCGCCACGGCCTACCAGCGGGTCCGCCTCTTCCGTGACTCCTTACACACCTACGGGGTAGGTCACGGTTTGCTACGGGGGCCGTGAGCATCCCTGCTGGTGAGGATCCCCCCAGCCCTCCTCATGGCACCTATCACCTTCGCAACATTGAATGTCCAGGGCTGTAGGATGGGTCTCCGCAGGAGCCAGGTGCTCTCCTTCCTTTGGGAGGTGGGGTACTCTTTGGTTTTCCTGCAGGAGACCCATACGGATCCGGCTGTTGAAGACAGCTGGCAGCTGGAATGGGGGGACAGGATCTACTTTAGCCATCTCACAGCTTGTACGGCTGGAGTGGTGACCCTGTTCTCCCTCGACCTATGGCCTGAGGTGCTGGGGGTCGCCGAGGCTGTGCCGGGCCGCCTGCTGCACCTCCGGCTCCACATGGAGGGGCTCATGGTCAACCTCGTTAATGTCTATGCCCCGACATCGGGCCTGGAGCGGCTGCATTTCTATCAGCTGGCGTCTGCCTTCCTCGGTACCTTGGATCCTCGCGAGTGCCTGGTCCTGGGTGGGGACTTTTATGCCACCCTCGAGGAACGGGACCGCTCGGGGAGGTAGTCAATCATCACTCCCTGTTGGACGTCTGGCGCAACCACCACCCGGACGACGTTTCAACCTTCACTTTTGTCCGGGTGGAGGCCCATCAGTCGTGCCATTCCCGATTGGACCGCACCTACTTATCACGTTTCCACCTCTCATGGGCCAACTCCTCCAGCATCCGGCCGGCCTTGTTTTCTGATCATCATTTGGCCACCGTGACGGCCTCTCTTAGCGCGCAGAGGCCAGGGCCGGCCTATTGGCATTTTAACAACAGCTTGTTGGAGGATGTGGACTCCATGGAGTCCTTCCGGGAATTCTGGCTGGCCTGGTGAGGGCAGCGGTGTGCCTTTCCCTCGGCGTGGCGGTGGAAAGGTGCGCACGCCTAGCTTTTCTGCCATGACTACACCCGGGGCGCCAGCCGACGGAGGGATGCGGCGATAGAGCAGTTGGAATGGGAGGTCTTAGAGCCGCCAGCCCCGAGGATCCATCCCTATGCGGAGCGTGCTGGGAGAAGCGGGAGGAGGTCCAGGCCCTAGACGACCATCGGGCCCAGGGCGCCTTTGTTCGATCCCGCATCCGTCTCCTTTGGGAGATGGATCATGGCTCCCGCTTCTTCTACGCCCTGGAGAAAAGGAGGGGGGCCAAGAAACATGTCACCCGCCTTCTGGCAGAGGACGGCACCCCCCTCACGGATCTGATGGAGATGTGCGGGAGGGCCACAGCCTTCTACACAGGCCTTTTCTCCCTGGATTCGACTGATCCCAACACTTGCAGAGTGCTCTGGGACGAACTCCCGGTGGTCAGCGCGGGTGACCGAGACTGGCTAGAGCTGCCTCTTACTCTGGCCAAGTTCTTGGAAGCCCTCCACCGCATGCCAACCAATAAATCTCCAGGCATGGACGGGCTGACCATGGAGTTCTACCGCGTGTTCTGGGATGTCCTTGGCCCAGACCTAGTCACCATCTGGGCCGAGTCCTTGCAGAGTGGGGTCCTCCCTCTTTTATGCAGGCGAGCGGTGCTTGCCTTATTGATGAAGAAGGGGGACATCCGCGATTTATGGAATTGGTGTCCCGTCTCGCTCCTCAGCATGGACTACAAAGTCGTAGTGAAAGCCTTCTCGCTGCAGCTAGGGTCTGTGCTGGCGGACATGGTCCACCCAGACCAGACCTACACCGTCCCAGGCTGTACCATCTTTGACAACCTGTATCTGGTTCAGGATCTCTTGGAACTTGGGTGTAGGGATGGTCTGTTATTCGCCCTCCTGTCCCTGGATCAGGAGAAGGCATTTGACAGGGTGGACCATGGGTATCTTCTGAGCACTCTGCGAGCGTTTGGCTTCGGGCCCCAGTTTGTGGGTTTTCTCCAGGTGATGTACGCCTCCACAGAGTGTCTGGTCAGGCTCAACTGGACCCTGACCGAACCGGTGAGCTTTGGGCAAGGAATACAGCAGGGGTGCCCCCTCTCGGGCCAGCTGTATGCTCTGGCGATCAAGCCCTTCCTCTGTTGATGGGGTTGGTGCTGCAAGAGCCGGAGCTGCAGCTGGTCCTGTCAGCGTACGCCGACAATGTGCTCCTTGTGGTCCAGAACCAGGGCAACTGGGCGCGGGTGGAGACTTTCCAGGCCATCTACTCAGCAGCCTTCTCCACATGGGTTAACTGGGTCAAGAGCTCTGGCCTGGTGGTCGCGGATGGGTGGCAGGCGAGCTCGCTCCCACCTGCGCTCCAGGCCATCTGGTGGAGCACGGGTCCGCTGCTGTATCTCAGCGTTGACCTTTCTGCCACGCATCCATCTCCACCAGAGAACTGGCATGGTTTAGAGGGCAGGATGACAGAGCAGCTCCGGAAATGGACAGGACTACTCCAGTGCCTCTCCCTTCGAGGGAGAGCACTGGTGCTTAATCAACTAGTCCTGTCCATGCTCTGGTACCGGCTCAACACCATGGTCCCAGCCCTGGGTTTCCTGGCCAACCTCCGGACATCGATTCTGGAGTTCTTCTGGTCAGGACTGCACTGGATCTCTGCAGGGTTTCTCCATCTACCCCTGGAGGAGGGACGGCAGAGCCTAATTGTCTACACACCCAGGTCCATGTCTTCTGCCTCCAGGCCCTGCAGAGGCTCCTTAATGGTGCAGGTAGTCCGGCATGGAGCGTATTGGCGCACGCCTTCCTGCGCTGCTTCCGAGGGCTCCGATATGACCGGCAGCTCCTTTATCTCCACCTGAGAGGCCTTCCACGAAACCTCTCCAGGCTGCTGGTCTTCTACCAGGACCTCCTCGGACCTGGAAACTGTTCTCAGTGACCAGGTCCATGGCGGCCACCATGGGGGCAGATCTCTTCATGGAGCCCCTGCCACACAACCCTCAGCTCGGTGTGCAGGTGGCAGAGTCCCCCTTGGTGCGCCAGAGGTTGGTCCTGGCAGAAGTCACCAGAGTCAGAGACCTCCTGGACTACGACAAGGGAGACTGGCTGGATCCCCTGATGCTTGCTCAGCGCATGGGGCTCTCCCGGCCTCGTACTCCCTGGTGCGTCCTTCAGGAGGTGAGGGCCGCTTTGCCACCCAATGCTCGGGTTTACCTTGACCGGATCCTGTGAGAGGACAAACCCTGCCCATCCTCCACCCCAGGCCCTCTGGACCTTTTCATTGGGCCCCTATGCCGTGGACCCAATCAGCCCCCCCTGCCCCTTCATCGTGAGCTGGCTGCATGGTCTGCAGCCAGTCCGCACCAAGGAAACATCTATATATGCTTGTGCTCCATACCCTTCACTTCCTCACCCTTGCATCCTGCCCTGACACAAAGTGGCGGGACCTTCTGCCACCTCTAGAGGGTGAGGAGCCCCAGTGGGCCAGCCTATATTCCACCCTGGTCCTGAGGCCCACCGGGGATATCAGTTGGCGGCTCCTTTATGGGGCCGTGAGCATGGGCGTGTACTTGGCATGGTTTACCTCTATCCCGGACACCTGCCCCTTTTGCGGCATGAGGGAAACACTGGCGCACATTTACTTGGAGTGCGCCAGGCTGCAGCCTCTATTCTGGCTTCTCTTGAGATTTTGGTTGCACTTTTCCCCTCACTTTTTTATTTATGCACTCCCTATCTGTGGCCCCACAAAGTCACAGGACCTCCTGGTCAACCTCCTCCTGGCCCTGGCTAAAATGGCCATCTATAAAACCAGGGTGAGAAGGTTGGCCGATGGGGTCTCTTGTGACTGTGGGGCCTATTTCCGATCCTCCGTCCATTCACGTATCTGGGCAGAGTTCCTCTGGGCGGTGTCCACTGACTCCCTTGATGCCTTCAAGGAGCAGTGGGCGCTGTCCGGGGTTCTCTGCTTGGTGTCCCCATCTGGTTCCCTTCATTTGACCCTTTAACCACACTCCTGCCCCTATTATTTCATTAGTTGTCCCCCATAATCATTTGGTTTCCAGGTGCTGTGTTCCCCCCCCCCCCGGGTTAGGCGGGGGGAGGGGGAGATCCTTTAGCCCGCCCACTTCCTGGATTCCAATTGGATTACTCTTCTGTAGACATCTGGCCTGACCCTGTCATACTTGTTACTGGTAAATTTATCAATTAATTCCAAAACCTCCTCTAAGATTGAAGCAAAGAATTCATTTAGTTTCTCCACAATGACTTTATCATCTTTAAGTGCTCCTTTTGTATCTCAATCGTTCAGGGGCCCCACTGGTTGTTTAGCAGGCTTCCCGCTTCTGATGTACTTAAAAAACATTTTATTACCTTTTGAGGTTTTGGCCAGCTGTTCTTCAAACTTCTTTTTGGCTTTTCTTATTACATTTTTGCACTTAAATTGGCAAGGTTTATGCTCCTTTCTATTTACCTCACTAGGATTTGACTTCCACTCTTTAAAAAATGCCTTTTTATCTCTCACTGCTTCTTTTACATGGTTGTTAAGCCACAGTGGCTCTTTTTTAGTTCTTTTACTGTGTTTTTTAATTTGGGGTATACATTTAAGTTGCTCCTCTATTATGGTGTCTTTGAAAAGTGTCCATGCAGCTTGCAGGGATTTCACTCTAGTCACTGTACCTTTTAATTTCTGTTTAACTAACCACCTCACTTTTGCCACAGTGTTGGGCTGTTGAGGTGTTCTTCCCAGGAATGTTAAATGTTATTATATTATTGTCACTATTTCCAAGCGGTCCTGTTATAGTTACTCTTGGACCAGGTCCTGCGCTCCACTCAGGACTAAATCGAGAATTGCCTCTCCCCTTGTGGGTTCCTGTACCAGCTGCTCCAAGATGCAGTCATTTAAAGTATCGAGAAATTTTGTCTCTACATTTCATCCTGAGGTGACATGTACCCAGTCAATAGTGGGGGATTTCAATTATCCCCATATTTTTGAGTTCTTTATTTTGATAGCCTCTCTAATCTCCCTTAGCATTTCATCGTCACTATCACTGTCCCGGTCAGGTGGTCGATAATAGATCCCTACTGTTATATTCTTATTAGAGCATGGAATTACTATCCATAGAGATTCTATGGAACATGTGTATTCATTTAAGAGTTTTACTTCATTTGATTCTACATTCTTTTTCCCATGTAGTGCCACTTCAGCCCCTTCCCCCTGCAAAACCTGTTCTGTCTTTCTGATATATTTTGTACCCCATTGTGTCCCACTGATTGTCCTCGCTCCACCAGGTTTCTGTTATGCCAATTATATCAATATCCTCCTTTAACACGAGGCACTCTAGTTTACCCATTTTATTATTTAGACTTCTAGCATTTGTGTACAAGCACTTTAAAAACGTGTCACTGTTTATCTGTCTGCCCTTTTCTGATGTGTCAGATCCTTTTTTATGTGAATGTTTCTCGTCTGATCTGGCCCATACTTTATCCTCTTCCATCCTCTCCTCCTGACTAAAACCTAAGGAATCTCTATCAATAGACTGTCCGCTAAGAGAAGTCTCTGTCCGATCCATGTGCTCCTCTGCAGCAATCAGCTTTCCCCCATTTCTTAGTTTAAAAACTGCTCTGCAACCTTTTTAATGTTAAGTGCCAGCATTTAGGTGGAGCTCATCCTTCCTCTATAGGCTCCCTCTATTCCAAAAGTTTCCCCAGTTCCTAATAAATCTAAACCCCTCCTCCCTACACCATTGTCTCATCCAGGCATTGAGACTCTGAAGCTCTGCCTGCCTACCTGGCCCTGTGTGTGGAACTGGAAGCATTTCTGAGAATGCCACCATAGCGGTCCTGGATTTCAGTCTCTTTCCTAGCAGCCTAAATTTGGCCTCCAGGATGTCTCTTCTACCCTTCCCTATGTCATTGGTACGTACATGTACCACGACCACCGGCTCCTCCCCAGCACTATACCTAGGTATATCTAAATGCCTTGAGAGATCCACAACCTTCGCACCAGGCAGCCAAGTCACCATACGGTTCTCCCTGTCATCACAAACCCAGCTATCTATGTTTCTAATGATTGAATCTACCATTACTAACACCTGCCTTTTCTTAATGACTGGAATTCCCTCCTCCAGAGAATAACCTCAGTGCGAGAGGATACCCCAACATCATCTGGAAGCAGAGTCCCAACTACAGGAAAGTTTTCCTCTGCTCCCTTTGACTGCTCTCCTTCCCTGAGCCTTTCATCCTCCTTAACAGCACAGGGACTGTCTGACCGGAGGTGGGACAAATCTACAGTGTCCCAGAAAGACTCATTAACATACCTCTCTGCCTCCCTTAACTCCTCCAGTTCCGCCACCCTGGCCTCCAAAGCCCGTACGCGGTCTCTGAGGGCCAGGAGTTTCTTGCACTGAATGCACACATACGCCACCTGCCCACAGGGCAGGTAATCAGACATGCTACACTGAGCACAATAAACAGGATAGCCCCCACTCTGCTGCTGGGCTTCTGCCTGCATTCTCTCCTACAGCTACCTAGGTTAATGATAGGGTTTTTGTTTAAATCAAGATGTTTAAAGGTTTCAAAGAATGGCACGTGTCCCTTGCCCCCTTCCCACTCCCCTTCCAAACTCCCTCTTGAAACTCCCTGTTAGCGGCCCATGTTCGATGTCCGCCTAAAGCACCACAACACCTTAGGTTTGGTGTGTGTGATCAGTCGCAACACAGATTATCAGACTGCTCTCAGGTACTGTGCCAATGGGTTTGTAGAGGTAGTGAACATATGCCTAATGACATACTAGACATACTACGGAGGATAGATTATCCTTGGCTGTCACTCAGCTGGTGAAGGGGAATGGGTCAGTATAGCCAAACGGAGGAAAAAACTGTCAGCAGATAGTGCAGCCATAACCTATGGCCATGGTTCTAAAAGATGAGACAAAGCATATGATGTAATACATGGGAAATAAATGCTTTGAAAGCTGAGTAAATATGTTTTTGTTTATCAAATGCAATTGGGGTGGGGTTTTTTTATAGTATGTTAAAATGGGGTGGAACACATATTTTGTTTTCTTTAAAAAAAACATGAAAAAAAATCTCTGTGACGGGGTATGCATGCCCCGCACTGGGACTGCAGGGGTTAACCCATCACTGTGGGCTGAGGAAGCCACGACCCTACTGGGCATGCTCAAAGTGCAACACCAGTATAAGAGGGAGCAGCATGGCTGAGACTGGGTGGACCACTGTAGGGGAAGGATGTGTACTGCTGGCCCCTGCTGAAAGGCCGTGGGCACTCCATGACTCAGAGGCCAGCCAGCTAACAGCAACCCTTAACCCCAGGTGCTGGATGCAATTGAGGGAGAAGGAACCGAGGGATCGAGGAAGCTACGAGATGCGGAGAAGCGGGTAGGAAGTAACCCAGGGAGTCTTTGTGGGGAGTTGGTTGGACAACCGGAGGTTAGCTCGGTGTGTTTCAGCTGGATCCCTGCTGAGCTGGTGGCAGGCAACCCCACCACAGACCGGGCCCTGGGTTGGGACCTTGTGAAGAGGGAGGGCCTATTTCTGGCAACCTTACTGATGTTGAGGAGTAATCCCTTTGAAATCATCATCAGCAAGGTATCAGAGTGTGGACACTAATTGTCTGTATTTCTCTCCAGAGCCTGTTGTCTGATTATACATGGTAGATATAAACACCAATTTAGTTACTAAGTATATTGCAACTAGAGCTGGTTGGTGAATATCATTGAGTAGAACCTACCAATTTGTATTCATGGTCCTTTTTCACTTTTCTTATACATGAACATTTGAGGAGTGAGCTTTTATTTGCAAGAATATTTGTGGTAAGTAGAAACATTGCAAATGGTAGCCGAAACCAATATTGGCAAGAGACATCATACCAAAAGAGTTCTCATGGTCACTTTAAAAAGTTTGTCTCCTTCTCCAAGAACAGCTCTGAGATCTCTTTTACACATGCTCTTATGTGTAAAATGACCTCCCTGAACTGACTTATAGACTGCTTCCCTTTTCTTCAAATCCCTCAAGAAGCACTATTTTAGTGATTCATACAAAAAGACCAACTAGCAATAGAAAGGTTTCAGAGTAGCAGCCGTGTTAGTCTGTATCCGCAAAAAGAACAGAAGTACTTGTGGCACCTTAGAGACTAACAAATTTATTAGAGCATAAGCTCTCGTGGGCTAAGTGGGCTGTAGCCCACGAAAGCTTATGCTCTAATAAATTTGTTAGTCTCTAAGGTGCCACAAGTACTCCTGTTCTTTTAGCAATAGAAAGTTTTTTAAGGAATAGTTGTATGTGTATGTATTTAACATTTATATAAAACTATTTTGATTGTATTCTTATCTCCTCCCTTTGTGGGTTTCTTGCCTTTATTCTGGACAGGAGTTGTCTTCCTATGTGTGTTTGGACATGGCTGAGCATATTATGAGTTCTACCATAGTACTAATAATCAGTATCTCCAGACCTGTAAACCTTCAGGTTAACTCATTACTAGAATGCATTAGTTTTGAACTAATGATAGTCCTGCATTGGTCAACCTATTTGAACTATCACAATAGATCCTAACTGTGTACAAACACCCATATTTTTACATAATTTCTGAAAACCGCTAATTCCAGGAATCTAGATATAAAGAGGGAGTAAAACATTTAGAAGCAGAGAACCTGATTCTCCCCTCTATGCACTGTGTGTAGGCATTAGCTTTGATTTAAATTGAATGCAGAATGGATGTAAAACCCAATCAGAATGCTAGAACCTGGTTATTTGTTCCACCTAAGCTTTCCATTTGGCACAGTAATAGAGGGAAAGGGGAGCAAAGTTAGCTTGAAGCCTACTGGGTACCTCTTTGTATTATCAGTCCAGCTCCTGGCATAAGTTATAACAGCCTCAGGTCTGCTCTAATTTGTGATCAGCTGAATCACCCCTTATAGGCTGTCCAGCCAGCAGAGAACAGCTAGCACGCAGCTGTATTTTGATTATTCCTCCCTTCCTCCAGTTGTGCCCCTTACACAGAACATATTGGGGAGGATGTGATAGAGCTGTTCTGCAGGCTTCATACCACCCAGGGAAACCACTTACACTGGAGGGTATTTCATGAAGCCAGTTCCACCAGTTTAACAACCTTTTCTTGCTGCCAGAGCAGCCAGGATGGAAGAGAGATTTGGGACTGTTGTGTTTTACATGAACTTTTGCATAGGTGTAAATGACAATACAGCATGCCAGGCAGTAGAGCATCTGGTTCTAGGGACTTTTGTTGGGTAAAATAGCCTTCATCATGAAGCAGTACTCCCCCTATATTCCCAGGTTATTGTTCTAGGGCAAACAGATGGATTTTCTGCCTAGATAAACACCTGTGTAAGAAGGGGAAGTAGCTTATTACCAATGTGAGAAACACATGGGAGTTGCTACAAGGAACTAATTATGGTATCAGAACAAAAACACTTGTAACAAATGTATCTATTAACTAATTTCAGCCTGTTCATACAGCTTCAAGAAATTTTCACTTAAGACACTTTCAGATTATAAAAACAAACATCTCAGATGATCATATGTTGTATGTTCTTAAAAATTGTCAGAGTCCAAGATAATTAATTGGAAGTCACATTATATACAATGAATTTTTGATAAGATCACATGTATTCTAAAAGTACATATCAAATCACATATTTCAGTCAACATTAGAAATAATTACAGTTACATTGCACCTTCAAGTATAGACTTCCTTTAGTATTCTAGGACAAAGCAATATTGCAAAATTATTCCAATTGCTAAAACAAAAATCTATCCTTAGGAGCTGTGGACAATTTATTCTGGAATAAGAGTAGCTACACAAGGAGTGTTATTGATATAACTATAGTGATATAATTTTTCTAGTAAATGTCCCCATGTGGACAAGCCCTTAGATGCAGCCAAATCACTAGGCAATTCCCCCCTGCCTACACACAACTTATTCATTCATTTGGCATCCAACATAAATCTAAGGATTAAAATAGGTCTAAGTATTAAATGGTCACATAGAATGCTGCAGAGGGGAAAAAGACCTGTTCAGACAACATTACTAATCAGCCAATGAATATACTAGATAGGTAATAGTTTAATATACCATAGCAATGGGGTCTTTCACAGATCACATGGGCCTTCCAAATGCTGATGTTTTGTTCTTACAACAAAGATGGCAGTACGAAGGGGAAGTGTTTGAACATATGTCCATTCTTATAAAAGTTATTGTAGTGTGACTAGGTAACAGTACAACCCAGAAGTCATTCTGTTGCCATTTTTAGATTTCACTCTTGTGAGATTTGTTAAAGAAAATCAGGTCTGGCAGAGGGGCAGCCCATGTCTCTGAGGGACTTGAAGACTCCTTTCCTTAACTAAAATATGATCATACTAACCGCTAAACAGTAGCTTTTCATGATGCATGCACCTTCTCCAAAGAGAATCTAGGCCAATATTTTCAAGCTAGCTTGAGCAAAGTTAGACCCCTACATTCATATTTAGGAAGCTAAAATGAAAGACCTGCTTTTTCAGTGGTGCAGAGCATTCCCAGAGCCCATTGACTCAAATGCCTATATGTTCTCAACGTCTCATGAAATCAGGTGATTTATTAAGTGCTTAAATAAAATATTAGGTGATGAACATTAGGTTAGAAAATATTAGCTCTATGTTTTCATCAAAACCAAAAGGTGAATAGTCAGGAAAAAATCATAGTAATATTTTAGGAAGAGTCATGGTAGTGATTGAAAGAAGGCATTTTTTTCTCAAGCACTGAACTTCTGACTCCATTTCTTAAAGTGTGATTGATGACAGCTACTGACAGTTAAGATAATTTTATTATCACCTTATAGTCTGCCTCTGTTCTATTTGAGATGTCGTCATGTAAGAATTAATATTCAGCATATATATTTTAACAGTGCTGGAGATCTACTGCCTAAGACAGTGAGAAGGTAGAACAAAGACTGTTTTCTTCACTGAACCTTCTAAAGATAAAATTGACTATTCAGAGGCACACAATGAGAGAACTAGAAGACAAGGGATATATTAATTCTCAACTTGGGAGGAGGTAGAGGATCCAGGCAGACAATCATTACAATAATGATTTTAAAAACAACATTATTTTGGGCTATGGAGGAAGTAAGCTTATTCACAAGTATCATGCAGCAGTTTTTTCCCCCTTGCTGTTGTTTAAAAACCCTGCAGAAAAACTGTTTCAATGCTTTATACTTGGAAAAATGTGATAGCAAGACATAGTGATGCAAATATTCTGTGCCTTGAAATTGATATATGCAATATCCAGTGCTGTTTCTCAATACTTTCCTTAGATGAGGTAGTACAGAAACCTCAGTTTTTCAAGGGTAAAAGGAACAAATCAAAATGCAGGAAGCCATTCCAAGGGAAAATCAAGGCTCTAAATGCAATTGATGAGGTAGGGGACAGTTATATGGTGCTGGCTGTCCTACCCATTCAGCTACATACTATAAGATCCTATTTTACTGCCATATATTGCATAAGAGGATTTTACAGTGACAGTGCACCAGTCCATGAGACTGATGAATGTATATATGTGGGGAAGGGAAAATAAAGCTCATGTGCAAGACTCACGTGTATTTCCAGACTAGTGGGAAGGCCCTTCTGGCTTTTAATGCATTCTGGTATATTTGGAAGGCAAACCCCAAATAAACATACAACCCAAAATGAACAAACCCTGCTCTTCTCATATATCTTAATGATTACAGAGTCAACTTCAGAGAGGTATGTCAAGACTGAGTCCCCACTCTGGCACTTTGAGTGCAGAAGGTGGGGGTCCGCAAGGATTTTAAAAATTAATACTGGCCACTCCAGGCTGGTATTAAACTCCCAAGGTCATAGCTTCTCTCTGACCTTGGATGGGTAGATGCTGCCACCACCCAAGTACAACCCTTCCCTCCCCACTTTTGAGAACCCAGGCAGGAACACTTGGGAATTCCTTCCTGTGGGGTACACTCAAGCCCTTTCACCCACCTTTCTGGGGAGAGCTGAGGGAAAAAAACAAAGGAAATCAGCTGTTGCCACCAGCTAATTAAACAACATATGCACAAACCTCTTAGGGACACAAAAATCCAATCCTGTTCTTAAAAAAGGTAAATGTTATTAAACCCAAAAAGAAAGGAAATACATTTGGAATTTAGGCTTTTTGCTAGCACTTAAAAGAAACAATTACAAAAATTAAGCATCAAGATAATTCTCTTGAGGTTCAACTTAAAGGTTACAAGCAAAACAAAAGCCTCTGGGGTTAGCACAGAGGAGTCCACAAGCCAATAAGAAATAAAATAAATAACCCTAATCGTGTCTTCCTACACATTCCCTGATTACTTACATATATGGGGTTTCAGATAAGTAGATTTGAGGTATGATTTGATGATTTTTCATACCTGGTTTTAAAGCTTTTTTTACGGCATAGCTCCAGCCCTGTCCTGCTCTGTCCCTCTCTCTGGAGAACAACAACAGACAAAGGGAAGTTTTTTCCCCAATTTTAAAAAGTTCTAGGCCTCTCATTGGCTCTTGTGGTCAGGTGCCCACTCCCTCTCTTTTACCTAGCCAGGGAGACTTTTTAACCCTTTACAGGTAAAGCAAGCAGAGAACAGCCACCAAGAGGGACTTTATAGCTAACTGGCTGGCTGGGTGTCCATAAAAGGGAGCAACCCTCCCCCCTTCATTTATCACATGCCCCCAAATCACAGATGGTGCTGGCCAGCCTGGTTCAGGTCGGGTCCACACCAGCTGGGATTTCTTCCTGGAGGTTTAGGAGACAGAGTCAATAAGATACATGCACCTCTAATTTTACTACTAATCTCATGAAGAACTAAACAGTATTTTTCACATTTCAAGGACTACAATGACTTAGAATACAGGGACATTTTTACCTGGCTGATTCTGGGAAACCTTCCCGGGAGAGTGTATCAGCCACTTTGTTAGAAGCTCCTGAAATGTATTCTATTTCAAAATCAAAGTCTTGAAGAGCTAAACTCCACTGAAGTTTTTTGTTAATCTCTTTGACTATGTGAAGCCACTTCAGTGCAGCATGGTCAGTCTGCAGGTGGAAACGCCATCCCCAAATGTACGGGCATAGCTTTTCCAGAACATACAAAATGGTGTAACATTCTTTTTCTGAGCTTGACCAGTGGCTTTCCCTCTCAGAACTTTTGTTGCTGAGAAACACAAAAGGATGGAATTGTTGATCTGGTCCTTCCTACATTAAAAATGTTCCTACACCACGCTCAGACGCATCTGTGGTTACGACGAAAGGTTGGTCAAAGTTCGGGGCCCTAAGTACAGGGTCAGATGTAAGGGCCGCCTTAACCTGGTTGAAGGCTTTCTGACATTTCTCAGTCCACTGAACTGCGCTTGGCTGTTTCTTCTTGGTTAGGTCTGTCAGTGTGGTACAAATCATTGGTAATACCTGGCCAAACCCAAGAAGGATTGGACCCCCTTCTTCAACTTAGGGACAGGCCAATTTTGGATAGCATTTACTTTAGCCTGTAGGGCATTGATAGTTCCCTGACCCACCTGGTGTCCAAGGTACGTTACCGTGTTTAGGCTTATTTGACATTTTTTGGCCGTAACGGTTAAGCCTGCCTCCCTTATGTGCTGGAAGACAGCTTGGAGGTGTTCCAGGTGTTCTGCCCATGAATCTGAGAATATGGCCACATCATCAAGGTAGGCTACTGCAAATTCCCCAGATCCAGACAGAAGGTTATCTACTAGTCTCTGGAAGGTGGCAGGTACATTTCGCAGTTCAAAAGGGAGCACATTAAATTCATACAGCCCTACATGGGTAATGAAGGCTAATCTTTCCTTGGTGGGGTCATCTAGCAGCACTTACCAGTACCCCTTAGTTAAGTCTAAGGTGGAGATGAATTGGGTACGTCCCAGTTTCTCCACTAGCTCATCAGTGCATGGCACTGGATAGTTTTCTGGGTGAGTTATGGCATTTAGCTTATGGTAGTCCACACAAAACCGGATTTCCCCATCTGGTTTGGGAACCAGAACCACTGGAGAAGCTCATGCACTCTCACAGGGGCAGATTACACCCATCTGTAACATGTTCTTGATCTCCCTTTCTATTGCGGTTTTGGCCTGCGGAGCCATCCGGTAGGATTGGGCTCTAATTGGGTGAGCATCACCTGTGTCAATGGAATGGTACGTCTGTTCTGGGGTGACTGAAAACATTGGTGTGAAGCTGGTGCACAGCTCCTGGATTTGCTGTCACTGCTTACACCCAAGGGTGATGGAAAGGCTCACCTCTTCTATGGCACTGTTGCTTTTCCCTTCATAGTAGACTCCTTCAGGCCACTCAGTCACCTCTCTCCTAGGCTGTAAACTGGAGAACCTTGATTTTGTGCGAATAAAGGGCTTTAGAGAATTAACATGGTATACTTTAGGTTTTAGAATAGGATCTGGGAATGCTATGTGGTAATTAACAGCTCACAGGCACTTTTGGACCATAAATGGCCCCTCCCACTTTGCTTCCATCTTGTTGGCCTGGAGCACTTTCAGGACCATGACTTTGTCACCTACTTTGTCATGCTCTCTGGCATGTTTATCAAACCAGACATTTTGCTCTTGTTGAGCATCCTGTAGGTTTTTTCGAGCAAGGGCTAGAGAGTCCTTGAAAGTGTTTTGTAGGTTAGTTACAAAGTCCAAAATATTAGTTCCTGGAGAAGATGTAATTCCCTCCCACTATTGCTTCACCAACTGTAATGGCCCCTTAACTTCATGGCCATAAATGAGTTCAAAGGGTGAAAACCCCAAACTGGGATGTGGTACAGTCCTGTAGGCAAAGAGCACTTGCTCCAACACTAGGTCCCAATCATTGGAGCGCTCATTCACAAATTTATGTATCATGGCCCCCAAAGTCCCATTAAACTTCTCCATTAGGCCATTTGTTTGATGGTGGTAAGGGGTGGCAACCAAGTGGTTCACCTCATGAGCTTCCCAAAGATATTGCATGGTCCCTGCCAAAAAGTTAGTTCCTGAATCTGTAAGGATGTCTGAGGGCCAATCTACCCTGGCAAAAATGTCTGCCAATGCCTGGTTCATGCTTTTAGACCTGGTGTTACTTAGAGCTACTGCTTCCAGCCATCAGGTGGCAAAATCATGAAGGTAAGTATGTATAGCTTTCCTCTGCATGTCTTCTTAGGGAAAGGACCGAGAATATCCACAGCTACACACTGAAATGGAACCTCAATTATGGGGAGTGGCTGGAGAGGGGCCTTGACCTGGTCTTGGGGCTTTCCCACCCCTCACAAGACCAGACATACGTAGAAATGTCCTTGCCATTCCCTCCCAGTGAAATGACTTCCCCAAACAGCCTTTGGTCCTGTTCACTTGAGCGTGGCCACTAGGGGTGATCATGGGCTAAGCCCAAGAGCTTTTCCCTATACTTAATTGGAACTACCAACTGTCTCTGAGGATGCCAGTCTTCCTTGTGCCCACCAGAAAGGGTTTCCTTGTATAAGAGTTCCTGGACTTATTGGAAGAGCTCAGGGGTGGTGGGTTGCTCCATGCCGCCATCCAAGCTCCCTTGAGGCTTTCATCCATTTCCTGCTCTGCCTGGAACTGCTCCCTTGATGCTGAAGACATTAGTTCCTCTTTGGGTTGTGGACTTAGGCTTGGTCCCACTGGAAGTGATGCCAGTGATGGGGGAGTCTCCATCGACTGTGAACCACTCTCCATTGGGGCACTGGGTTGTATTTCAGGCTCTGGTTGAACTTCTTGCACTGGTTTAGCTGCTGCTGCAGGTGCAGGCTTTGTGGCACCCTTTGGTGCAGGCTCCCCGGACTCTGGTGGGGTTGCAAGCATGGGCTGTGGTGCTGACTGCTCCGCTAGTTCCTTGGGCTGGTTCTGGCTGGGTTCCGGGAACTGGATCTACAACTGCTGTCATAGACTCCGATCTGGGGTCTGGTTTCCCCACCTCTGGCTGTGGGGAAGGCTCAGGAGTGAGGTGTGAGGCCTGTTTAGCCTGGCTGAGCACGACCATCCCCACCCTTTTTGTTAGCCTCACATTGTTGGCTAAGTCTTCTCCCAGCAGCATGGGAATGGGATAATCGTCATAGACTGCAAAAGTCTATATTCCTGACCAGCCCTTGTACTGGACAGGCAACCTGGCTGTAGGCAATTTAAAAGTGTTGGCCTTAAAGGGTTGCACCATCACCTGGGCCACGGGTCGATGAATTTGGGGTCCACCGGGGATTGGTGGATAGCTGACATCTGTGCATCAGTGTCTCTCCATGCAGTCATCTTCCTCCCGCCCACACTCAGTTTCCCTTCACTCTGGGGGTATTTGCGAGGCATCTGGGCCTGAAGGCTCTCAGTGGGATTCCGGGGTGATGAGTTGCAGTTGGCTGGTGCTCTTGGGGCAGTTGGCCTTCACATGCCGCAGCTCATTACATTTAGACAGGGCCGGATTAACTTTTTGTGGGCCCAGCTCCAAACATATTTGTGGCCCCCCCGGGAAATGATTGTAAAAGGGGATGGGGGCAAAAGCACAGTGGCACGGGAGCTAGGGTTGGTCCCTGGAGCAAGGTAGGGGCAGGGGTAAATTGTAAGTGCAGCAGGGCTGGGGAGGGGGTAAATAGGATTCCCCCCACCCCTGCCCACATGGAGTGGGTACCTACCTTCTCCCTGGTTCTAGCCCATTCTCTTCATCTCTCTCTGCATTGAGATGTCCCTCCTCCAGTGTGACAAAGTGGGAATGTTCTTAATGTTTTCTCTGAATACTGTGTGGGTGCCTCAGTTTCCCCTATGCATTTCTTAAGTATCTAGGTAAGGGGTCGGCAACCTTTCAGAAGTGGTGTGCCAAGTCTTCATTTCTTCATTCTAATTTAAGGTTTCCCGTGCCAGTAATACATTTTAATGTTTTTAGAAGGTCTCTTTCTATAAGTCTATAATATATAACTAAACTATTGTTGTATGTAAAATAAATAAGGTTTTAAAAATGTTTAAGAATCTTCATTTAAAATTAAATTAAAATGCAGAGTCCTCCGGACCGGTGGCCAGGACCCTGGCAGTGTGAGTGCCACTGAAAATCAGCTTGCGTGCTGCCTTTGGCACGCGTGCCATAGGTTGCCTACCCCTGATCTAGGTGGTGGGATAAGGCTGCGTGATTGTTGCAGAGCCCTAGAGGGTAGGTGTGATGCTGTCTGCACAGAGAATGGCTGACACACTGTCTCCTGGCAACTAATGGCCTGGGCCCCTCTCCTGCAAGGTGCCAACTGAAGGTGTTGGAGAACAAAGAGATCAGGTGGCCTCCTGGCCCGGGGAAAAAGACAAAGGACAGAGGAGGGGATGGAGGGGGTTGCTGTTTGGAGCTGGCTGGGGAAACAGAGGGAGGCCCAGCACTGGTGTCTGGGCTTCCTTCCCCACAAGAAGGACCTGACTGAGGGTGTCCTGTTTTCCATATCTACAAGCTCTGCTTTGACTGTGTTCCTGTCATCTAATAAACCTTCTGTTTTACTGGCTGGTTGAGAGTCACGGTGAATCGCAGGAAGTGGGGGGTGCAGGACCCTGACTCCCCCACACTCCGCAACATCCATCAGCAACAGGACAGGTTCTCTTCCAGCCCTCTGGGGTGGGTGTTGGGAGTGGGAGGAGCAGAGGGTAATGTGGTTACTCCTATAACCGGACTTTTAGTTTCCAGTCAGCACTGCTAACCGGACACCTAGGTCCCATTTTCTACTGGAGTTTCCAGTCTAAAACTGGATATCTGGCAACAGGGGTGCCAGCAAAGCCTGGGGGGGGAGGGAGGAGGGATAAGCAATCATTTTTAAAAGTGAGAGGGCTAAGCCTTAAGCTGTGGGAAGCAAGGGGTGGGCGGGCTAGGGAGTGGAGAGGGCCATGTCTGCTGTACTGCCCAGGTAGGTTGGAGACTGTGGGGATCAGCTGACACAGTATCCCCAGCCCAGGTGATGTGACAGCCAGTGATGGATTTAGAGTTAGTGGCCCCCCCCGACCCTCTGCTCAGCTTCATTTTTGGGGCCCCTCCTTGGGACCCAGCAAGAAAAAGAACATTCTCTCTTATCTCCCCCCACCCCTGTTTTTTTCATTCTTTTTTTCTTCATCCTCCTCCTATAAGTAATAGCAAGTAAATGAAAATAAAGTGAGGTACCTTGATTGTTCTTGTAGTCTAACTTATTTTTCCACAGACTGCTTGAAAATCATGGAGGATCTCAACGGACCACTTAATGATCTTTCCAAATATTGTAAAAAAACATTGGGTGCGGGGTCTGGCCAGGAGTTAGGGTGAGGGATGGGGCTCAGGGTTGGGGCAGGAGGTTGGGGTGTGGAGCTCTTACCTGGGGTAGCTCCTGTTTGGTGCGAGGGGTGCAGGTGGGAATGCGGGGGGTGCAGGAGCTCCTGTTTGGTGCTCAGGATGGGGGTGGGGATGTGGGGGGGGGTTCAGGAGTCAGGGCATGGGATGTGGAGGGGCTGGGTATGTGTGGGGGTGCAAGAGTCAGGGCAGGGTGCTGGGGAGGTGTGAGGGGGTGCAGGGGTCAGGGCAAGGGGCAGAGGGGGCATGAGGGTGTGCAGGGGTCAGTGTGGGCAGGGGGCTGGGTGTGTGTGAGGGGGTGCAGGGGTCAGGATGGGCAGGGGGCTGGGTGTGTGTGAAGGGTTCAGTAGTCAGGGCAAGGGGCAGAGGGGGCATGAGGGGGTGCAGGGGTCAGGGTGGGCAGGGGGATGGGGAGGAGGGAAGGGGTCAGGGCAGGGGGCTGGGTGTGTCTGTGAGAGTACGGGAGTCAAGGCAGGGGCTGGGGAGGTGTGAGGAGGGAAGGGGTCAGGGCAGGGGGCTGGGTGTGTGTGAGGGGGTGCAGGGGTCAGGGTGGGCAGGGGGCTGGGTGTGTGTAAAGGGTGCAGGAGTCAGGGCAGGGGGCTGAGGAGGCATGAGGGAGTGCAGGGGTCAGGGTGGGCAGGGGGATGGGGAGGTGTGGGGGGTGCAAAGGTCAGGGCAGGGGGCTGGGAATGTGTGATGGGGTGCAGGGGTCAGGGTGGGCAGAAGGCTGTGGGTGTGGGCTGGGGTCATGGGGGTGCTCACGGCAGGGGGCTGGAGGGGGTATGCCCCGATTCCAACTCCTTCCCCAAGGCCCCGCCCCAGCCCCTTCTCCTCCTCCTCCCTGGAGCAGCGAGCGTGTTAAGGCTCTGCTTCTCCTCCTCCCTCCTGCCAGCAAGCAGCTGATCCAGCTGATCAGCGGCAGGGAGGGAGGAAGGGAACGTAGCACGCTGGGGAAAGAGGCGGGGGAGGAGCTTGGCTGCCGGCAGAGCCTGCCCTGCTGCAGCAGGAGCCAGCAGCACTAAGCTTTGGCCCCTATTGGACATGTTTGGGGCCCCTTTGGACCGTGGGTCCGGTGCCATGGTAAATCTGGTACTGCATTTAAAGCATTGCCCAGCTGACTCTGGGCTGGGGTGAGGTGGGCTGTTGGAGAGTTGGGTGGTGCGACGAGAGGGTATCTGGGGTCTTCCTGGCTGTGTTGAGGGCTCCCCCTTGCAAGGTGCGGCTTTGGTTTGATTCCAATGGTGGGGTGTTGTCTTAGGTTGCCCCTTGTGGTATCCGCACCAACTGCTACTAGCTTTCTTCTTCTCCTGGGAGGTTCCCAGTCCCCCATTCCCTCCCTGCATTTCTGTCACGGAGCTGGATGTCTGGGCTTGTTCTGGGTCTGTCTTCTCCATGACGTGCCGCTTTGGGAAGACTGGTTTTTCTAAGGTTTCGGTGCCTGACCTCAACCTCATGCACAGGCTGCCCTACTCTAGCCTAGCTATTTCATTGCCATGAAGCAAGAAAAAAGATAACCTGCTTATTGGACTCCCTGGCTTTGCAGGTTGAACCTTTGCGTGCCTGTTCCCCCTCAGACAGCAAAGAAAAGAAAAGGAAGAAAAAAACTCCCTGGCTTTCAAGCAGGCAAAAGGAAAAATGTGTCCTTTTAAAATCCTGAGGTCTGTGCTTCTGGTTCAAAATGATCCCACTGCTCTGCCACCATGTCAAGGCTGATTCCCCACTCTGGCACTTTGAGTGCAGAAGCTGGGAACCTGCAAGGATTTTAAAAATTAATACTAGCCACTCCAGGCTGGTATTAAACTCCCAAGGTCATAGCTTCTCTCTGACCTTGGATGGGTAGATGCTGCCACCACCCAAGTACAACCCTTCCCTCCCCTCTTTTGAGAACCCAGGAAGGAACATTTGGGTATTCCTTCCTGTGGGGGTACCCTCAAGCCCTTTCACCCCCCTTCCCGGGAAGAGTTGAGAAAAAAAACAAGGAAATCAGCTGTTACCACCAGCTAATTAAACAACATATGCACAAACATCTTAGGGACACACAAATACAATCCTGTTCTTCAACTAACAGGCTGTCTGGATGTCCATAAAAGGGAGCTCCCTCCACCCCCCTTCATTTATCACAGGGTGGGTCACAGGAGCTCCAGAAAGGATAATGAACTGAAGTCTTTAAAAGCAGCAAAGGGTCCTGTGGCACCTTATAGACTAACAAACGTATTGGAGCATGAGCTTTCGTGGGTGCATGCATCCGACGAAGTGAGCATTCACCCACGAAAGCTCATGCTCCAATACATCTGTTAGTCTATAAGGTTCCACAGGACTCTTTGCTGCTTTTACAGATCCAGACTAACACGGTTACCCCTCTGAACTGAAGTCTGTTAGGGGCAGGTAAAGACTCTTCATGCCATCCCTTCAACTGTAAGTATATCTGTCTGTCAACATGTAGGCACACTGCTGGGTTTTGGTAGCTGGAAGCTACACTCTTATGTTATTGCTACATATTGTATGCAGTGTTTGTTGTAGCCATGTCAGTCCCAGGGTATTAGAGAGACAAGGTAGGTGAGGTAATCTTACGGATATTGGATTATTGGACAGAAGTTGGTACAATAAAAGATATTACCTTACCCACCTTGTCTCTCTATTGCCTATATATTGGTATTCAATATTCTATTACATATCTATTAATATAACTTCTCTTCATTCCCTTTTTCCTCTTCTGTATATTGGTTTAGCTCTCCAATCTCTTCCAGTATCAATTGTTCCTTCTCTGCTTCTCTTTCCTTCCAACTCCTTGTTCCCCTTCCTCTTTTTGTCCTTGAGGTGCGTTTTCTTTCCTTCTGTTCTATCAACATTTATTCACTCCTCCCTCACCTCTCATTCCCAATAGATTCTCATTACTTTCTTCTCTTCCCCATTCTAAGTCTCACACCTTTCTGAACTCACTCATTCCCCATAATCCCTCCTGCCCACCATCACACACCTAGAGTCCTTCCCTTAGCACCAAGCTTCTTCACTGTCTTCTGCACCCCACTTCCTCCCAGCTACCAAAACCCAAACAATTGTTCACTAGTTACTGCTCACCAAATGTCTTTTCCCCTAGGTCATCAGGGGTTCATCTCTCCTGAAGAGGTTGGCACTGCTGGTTTCAGTGCTTCAGATGGAGGGTCCATCAGAACTGGTTAGTGAACAGAACCCTACACCTCATTTAGCCACTTTCCCCAATTGCAGTACTGCTGCTGTGGCTTGGAGTGAGCAGTGAGGAAGAGGCTCCAGGGGCTCCTGTGAGCAGTGTTATGCAGTATTTTGACACCTGCCTAAAGGATGATCCACTGAAAAGCCCTGCCCCATTACAGTCCCTTTTTTAGCTTCCTCTCCTCCTCCTCCTCTTGCGTGTTCCATTGGCAGTCTCTATCATGAAGGAAGGAGCAGTGGGCTGGAGCAGCAGCCAGCAAGGGTGCCATTTCTGCCTTGGCTGCTTCCACATGCAGATTCAGAAAAAGGGAGGCACTAGAATGCAGAGTGTACCCAAGAAAATGACATGCCTATGGGCAAATACCTAGCTTCTAGGTAGTCCAGCCTAGGCCTACTGCCTGGAGAACTCATGCAAGCCATGCGAAGTGAGTGTGAAGTTGAAGTCAGGTTAGACGTTCCATAGGAGCTGATGTAAGTTGTATTATTGAAGCAGTATTGTAGCAAGAATAATCCTACTTGCTTTACATGCATACCCTCATGGTAGATAGAGAAGACAAGGTTAGATGGAAGAGGGAGATTTGGCCTTTAAAGACCAATGAACTGTTAAGCTATGACAGTAAAATTGGTTCACTACCTGGAAGTTGTCCATATTTTTTTTTAGATATTTAGATACTCTGGTAATAGACACTTTTGGCCTTGATCCAGAAAGGTGCTGGACAACTCCTGGTGATTCTGAGTGCCTTCAACTCCTATTGATGTTAATAGGAGCCAAGAACACTCAGCACCTGTCAAGATTGAGACCTGGTATGGTATGACTTAATTCTGGTATATATTGTATGGCTCTTCCATATTTTTACTACTATAAATACTAGGTCAGCCCTCTATAAACACCTATAGATAGTAAATATTTTGCAAAGAGAAGATCAGCCTGTCCAGGCACCTTAAACAAGAACTAGATTTCTGCTGAATATCTTGCAGTCTTAAATCTATTCTGTTGCAATGACTGGACACTCTGGATTTATTATGCCAATGAAACATCAACACATAAAAATCCCCACAATAGTTTGAAAGGGTTAAACAAAATACTTTTTGATACTTTTAAAATCATATTTACTTTTTAGTATACACTATAAGTAAAAATAATATACTAAAAAAGAAAGTACTTGCATAAACCCTGAGTGGTGTCCAATATAAAAAGTTTAACTATGCCCATAAATAAAAAATTACAAATAACATATAAACATCAAGTTTCACAGATAGCTAATCCTGAAACAAATAAGTTCATGTGCTGGTAGTATTATATATGTCCCAAATGAAAATCACTGGTCAATTTAATTAGAGTAGCATTTGAAACAGGCAAAAGGTTGATAAATGGGTCCAGTATAAAAAAAATCCTCTAATATATTATCCATAAAAGCAGACTCTCTCTCCATGGTTAGAATATTTAACAAAGTTGATGCCCAGAGAGACATAGTAGGTACTGAATCAGAAGTTCACTTAGTCAGAATGGATTTCTGTGAAAAGAGACACAGCTACAAGCTTAGTGTAATCTTCAAGTAGCTGGATATTCCCCCTTAGAAAAAATGCTATGTCCAGAGGAAGAATTCTTTCTAGGATCTAGCTAACAACACTGTATATCTGAAACCAAACCCTTTGGGAAGGGATTACTTCTTACTAAATCCTTAATATTACAGTTGAGAAGGATTTTTTTTCTTGATGAGGTCAGGTGCTCCAAGTCCAGGACCTATGCTGAATCCAATTTAAATACCTATGGGTTGTTAGGTGGCTGGCCCTAGAACATCTACCAAATCCCAGCTATTGTTATTTTTCCCCACAGAATATTGCAGACAGAAATGTAACTCTATTCAGGGAAGGGCACCTCTGCCAATGATTCATATCAGTTCTGCATCAAAGCTTGAACAAAATTGTTTAACTTTCTATTTTAGGAAGCAGCAGAGCAGGAGAAAACAAAACAAAAAAAAAAGAAGTGTGGTATAACTATAGAAGTTATACATGCTAATTCATGCAGCACAAATATATTTTTTAAACTTCCTTCAGGCAAAATGTGTGTGGTCAAGTGGAATGAACATATGGCAGTTAGCCAGTAACCCCTAGTTCTAGATCTTGTACTTACAAGGAGAATCTATGGCAATTGGGAAATAACTTTAACCTCTCTGTCTCAATTGCTAGATGTAAAATAGGGAAAATAATGTTTGCACATCTCACTCACAGGGTTATGTCAAGATGGGTTGGAGGGAAAACTGATTTTTTGGTTTGCTGGCAGTTGTGAATAATCTATAACCCTTCTGCCAGGGGCAGTCAGCAGCAACAACCGCTGAGTTCAGTGTCTAGGGTTCCTCTTAACATTCAAGCCCCCACCCAGTAATCTGGGACAACTTAACCTCTAAGTATCTCTAAGGGTACCTCTAAGAGGCAATATTTCCCCACTCACAACTACTGAGTCAGTTTAAAACAAACAAGAACTTTTATTAAAAGGGAAAGGGAACCAAGCATTAGTTTGGGAAAACACCACAAAAATATGCTATCATAAGCCAACTCGACTACACAGTGCATTGGGCAGTGTCCTTTGCCTCATTTTCCCACTTTGTGGTATGAAAGTCCAATGAATGAATGTCCCTTTAGTGCATCAGTCCCCTTTCCCTCCACTGCACCCCACTCACAGCTGGTTGTCATTGTTCAGCAAAAACCCAGAGTTCAGAGGTGTGTTTATGTGGGTTCACCTCCCATCCCCAGGGGCGGAGGGGGAAAGGGCGGAAGCATCAAGCAGTACCTCAACTGTGATGCCACATTCTGAGGTTCCACCACTTAACTCAGCTCTCAGTGATTTCAGCAGGTAGTGGGGAACCTCACTGCTAGTGCAGACCGGTCAGTCTCTTTCACTGCAACAGTGTCACACAGAAGGTCTAAGGCTTAGCAGCTAGACCTGGGTATCAGCGATTTCAGCTGTAGTGATCCCTTAACAAAACACAGACTCTCAGTTGAGTCTAATCAGCTCTGCCTTTAAACAGTGGAGAGGGGGAGAATCAAATGGGGTCCAGGACTCTTAGACAGAGCCCACCCACCCCAAGCAGGCCATTTTCCTTTTCACTGGGATTTGGCACCCCTGCTTAGCGAATGCAGCTCAGGTGAGGGTGACCTAGGGTTACTATACATCTGGAAAAACAATGAGGAGTCTTGTGGCACCTTAAAGACTAACAGATTTATTTGGGCATAAGCTTTTGTGGGTAAAAAAACCACTTCTTAAGATGCATGCAATCCATGCATCTGAAGAAATGGGAGGTTTTACCCACAAAAGCTTATGCCCAAATAAATCTGTTAGTCTTTAAGGTGCCACCAGACTCCTCATTGTTTTCATGGATACAGACTAACACAGCTACCCCTCTGATACATCTGGGTTTTCCACAATATTGCCTCTTTTTTGATCCCATGCCTTCTGTCCAGACAGATTTTTGAAATAACAGGCAATGACTCAGATTCTTGCAGATCAGTCGTTGCAGATCAGAAAGAGCCCTGATTGGTCCGCTTCCCGATTCGTCCTTCCCTGCATCTGCATCTGATTGGTCTATTGCCCTGCAGCCACAGCTGACGGATCCTGCCCATGCAGGCCCCCACTCCTAGCCCTGAGGAGGGGACCCCACAGGGAGGCACTGACTGATGGCTGGCACTGAATCCTGGATTTGCACCACCTGCCCTGCCACCATGACAGGGAATGACACTGTCCCCCACCTCCAGTGAGTATCTCCACTGCAGGTAGTCCCTCCAACTCTCCCCCAAATACCTCTCCCAATACACACATCCCTCCTGCCCCCCCATGTATCCCCTCCAGCACCCTCTAAATGCCCCTCCCAGTACACACACACACACTTCCACCATCCCCAAATACCCCCTCCAGCACCCCAACTGTACACCCCTCAGCTCCCCCTCCCCTCTCCACCTACCCCCCTTGAAAGTGTCCCTTTTTAGCAACCTAAAATATGGTAACCCTAGGGTGACCCTCTCAATCAGGGCATGCTAAGCACAGTTCTGCTGCCCTTTACTCATACAATAAGGATAACAATATTTCACTACCCCTACATTCAACACTAAATGTGTTGAATGTACAAATACGAGCCAAAATTGATCCTATTTGGCAACACAGCTCTGTCTGCTGAATACCTAGGCAGAGTAGGTGCATTTCTGCAAATATGATCTGCTCCTGAAGTCTTTTCCCCACGAGCTCATCACTAGATGTCAGGGGTGAGCTCATTCAGACCCTGCTTACAAATTGAAGCAATAATTTGGTTTGTGTCAAACTGAAAATGGAACATTTCAGCAAATCAAAAAGTCAACCAAAATTTGATGTCAAAATTAAATATTTAGCGTGAGTGAGAATGACTCTGTAGCCTGGTGGTGAGGGCACTCCCCTGAGTGATGGGAGATTCAAGCTCAAATTTTCTGCTCCAATGGCTATTTAATTATTTATGCAAAGTGGAACAATTTTAGCAGAAGAAATGGCAAGTGAACTGCTCCTGAATACCCCAATGCGTAGGGCATGCTCCTGTTGTGTGTGAGAGCTAAGTTCAAATCCCGATGTTTTACATCAGGAGGGTACAGACTGAATCCAGATCTTCCACTCCAAGATGACTATCCTAACCCAGGGTTAAAAGGCTTCTCCTTCATATTGTGAATAGTGCCTCAATCCCCTTGTGACTCCAGCTCCACCCTTCCAAAAACATTGTTTTTGGCCAAAACTGGTTGGAAAATTTATACCAAATCCATGAAGGGTTTCAGGTTGACCAAAACTGCATTTGTCAGCAAATAAACTATTTATCTGGCAAACTTTGCCCAGCTCTAATTGTGAGGTCAATTAGATAATGTTTATACAGTATTTTGAAAACACAAAGTGTTATATTGTATTATAAATAATATTTCTAATATGATGATAATTTATATCGTGAGACTATTTTTTTCCATAATTGAAATATAAAGTGTAACATATTGTTCCATTTTTCACGGTAGTCCTTTTTTCCCCAATGGATCACAATCTCTACCAGTGTAAAAAAATTCCTGTTGAGGACACGTAAGCTGGTTAATGTAATAGATGTTAAATTCATAGTCGATATGAAAAGAATTCTTTATTGAAGAAAGCTCAGAAGAGAGTGCTGAACAATTCTGTTTTTGTACAAACAAAATATATTCAAATAGAGCAGTTTAACATAAATGATGGACAGAAAGGAGTCTTCATTTTCAGTATTTTTGATAAGTTATTGTGTATCTTTACCCATAATGATTAAATACATAGAGGAAAAATACATCTGTATATCTTGTAAACACTGCTATACATGTACAGTGCCTTTGAAGCTGCATGTAGTACAGCCACAGTGCATATCAGAACCAAAGCATTTCTCCAAAATGTCAAGATCACTGGATGAAATGGAAACTCCTTCTCTACCCCCAAACCTTTGCCTTTATTGATATCAGAGTCTTCTGCTAACCCTACTCTTCTACCTCCAGGTTCCTAGGTATTATCCACTTCACAGCACATCACAGGCCTCAGATTTTTGATGTCTTGCTTTTCATGTAAAATCGAAAAGTTTGACACAGTTGCAGCTACTGAGTTGTGCAAAAGCCTTTCTCTGGGATGGATGCTATGGGGACACTCAGTGATATATAAGGTGGTGTAAGTTACACATCAAGTGTGAGTTAGGGTTGCCAACCCTTCAGGATTGTCCTGGAGTGTCCTGGAATTAAAGATCAATCTTTAATTAAAGATTATGTCATGTGATGAAGTTTCCAGGAATATGTCCAACCAAAATTGGTGACCCTAGTGTGAGTATAAAGTAGTGTGGGTGTATGTAGAAGGAGAAGTGACTAATGGGACAGCAAGCTGGGCTTGTCTTCTTTATCTTGAATTCTCCTCTTAGCTGCTTTTCCTTCTCTACTCCTTCAACATTTAACTGATACTCATGTTGTACACCCGTTAAGTCCAAATTGGTGCAAGTCACATTACTTTATCATTTCTTTTGGGTCCAATTTATTTTTGACATGTAACTTATCCCATAATGTATGACTGAATATGACACTTTCATGGGAGTTGTATTTGCCTACGTTATGTCTCCATTTGGGCCAAATATCTTAATCAGGCAAACATGTCCATCTGAGCTGTGTGGTCACAAGAAGTATAAGTAAATCGTGTGAGAAGGAGAGACGCTGGCATATTTGACAGCAGAATATTTTTGAAGTGATTACAGTTTGAGAAAATCTGGAGTGAGAGTCCTCATACTGGTGGGAGGGCAATGAGGAGACTGGTAAGTGCCAGACTGGGACGATATTTTTCTTAAATCTTCTAGTGATTTATGTGGGTGGTTTTATTGTAAGAAAGCAATTGATTTGAGCTTCACCTTACCAACGTGAAAGGAACAGCAGGGCAGGGTTCTACCTATGAATTCTTATAACTGTGCCTGTGAGAGATAATCAAATGTTGTAGTTTTTTTTTTTTCTCATTTTGCAAAGAGTGTTCAGTCTTTAAGCTTTTCTCTCATAACGTTTTAAAAATATCTGTTTTTGCAAGATGAGCCTTTTGCCAAACTTTGTGGTCAACAGCAAAATCATAGCGTTGATTTTTCTCAGGTTAATCCAAAGATCCTTATGTCATAAGCAGTCCAGCTCACTCCACTGCCGGTCTATTGCTAGTTGCCATGACATAAATTAATATTAAATTAAAATGTTGCCTCAGAGGTAAGGCCCTAAAATGAAAGGAAACTATGTGCATTATAATTTTAATAATTAGGTGTTATACAGTCTTCTGAGTTTCTCACTTGAATCTCAATTAGATCGTTTGAATCCATACTATCAGTTACTCTTCCTGTCATTTATTGCCACTAATGAGTGGCCACCAGCTTTCTTATCCAGTGCTTTCTATCAGGTTTGCTAAAGTCTTCTTTAAGGGCTTCTTATCCTTTTAATGATGACAAGGCTTAATAGTTAAGTCCTAAGAAATTGACCATAGGAGTGTAATTCATGCCTATAAAATGCAAGAAGAGAATAAAAAAGATCTCTGAAGGGAGTTTGAGTCCTGCCATTCTGAACAATATGTTCAATACAAACTCAGTTCAGTACCTTTGTGTGATGCGGCTATATACAGTCTAATGCCAGGTAAGCATTAGTGGCCCTGCAGCACAGTAGGGCAAGCTGGAGAGCAACAGGAAAGTAAATACACCCTAGAGAAAAACCCAACAGCAGTAAAAAAGAAATTGCCCAGCAACCTGAAGCAAAAACAGACTGAGACCAACAACTGCATCTCACTGATGATCCTTTTTTGGTTACATAAGCTGTTCCTGTGAATACTAAAGAGTAGTAACTCTGCAATCCAGTAGTGGTTAGCAAGACAGCTGCTTTCAGAGGGAAGAAAGCCCAGAACCTCACTTCTTCAGATGCAAGTCTTACCCACGAAAGCTTATGCTCCCAATACTTCTGTTAGTCTCAAAGGTGCCACAGGACCCTCTGTTGCTTTCTACTTTCCGTGTTTGTCTTGAAATTCTTCTAATTTTGTCCTGATCTAAGGATTATCTACCTAGAAATTCTAACATCTGAGCTCTGGCAAGTCCCTGCCATCACCTTACTAATTTTAATTTATATGATGCTCAGTTAGAAACTTATCTGCATGTTTAAAGAAGCCGATTGTACCAAAAAATTATACAACATATAGAATTAAGGATTCCAGTCATCAAAATATTACTTATGTGAATGTATCTCAGGTTCCATGTGAATCTCAGCAGTAGGGGAACAAGTAAGACTTAGTTATCTGCATAGGAGTTCACTGGGGTCAATTCCAAAGTGTTCTCGCTAATTTTATTATACTGCAGTAATCTTCTGTGCTCTGCTAGTCACAGCTGAACTTAGTTGCAGCCCTAGAACTATTACTTCCTTTCTAAATTCTGTGTTATCATTAAAGAGATCATCATATAGACAAGCTCATACCAGTATGGGACAATGGAGCAGGATTCTCACAGCAGATGTGGGCTTAGTGAAGGACTGGAGTGAGGGGAAAGGTGGCTTTATGCTACCTTTAAGCCCTGGGGCTGGCTGGGGTCTTGTTCAGCTCTCGGTGCATCCAAGAATAGCCTCGGGGATGCTCTAAGTTTTTACCTGAATGCCTATGTCCCCTGACCAGACTCCTTCCTTAAACTGAGAACTATGCTGGAATCCCCATGATAGCGAGTTATGCACCATTGAAGAAGGCCCAAGGGTCTAACTCATTCTGTTAATTATAAAAATGTGATATAAGGAGTATCCAATTAAAATGAGCTGACTCCAACTATCTTCTGCACTTTGACACTGCCATCAGTTATTGGAAGAGGTGTTGGGGACCCAAACATAAGCAGCACTGTGGGGATACTAATGGCCCAGTGGACTAAATGTATGAAGTTCTTCACTTATAGGTCAGAGTTTTAAATCTGTCCCAGATCAGTAGTGACCAAAACCGTTGGTCTGCTAGCTACAAAGTGCTGGATGCTAAGTGATTTGGTGGCTTCAGTCCAATTTCTAGTGGCCAGAATGTCACTGAATCTACCTTAACACTTGGTCCCCTTGTTTGCCATCATTTGGCACCTTCTAAGCAGAGAGGCCAAGAATTTGAATGAATATGAACTATGAATAAAATGAAAAATAAGAATTGTTTGGTCCTTAGAGGTGGCCCTTTTTAAAGTGGGATTGAAACTTACTTGTAGGATAGTAAAAATACCCATGAATGCCTCCCCATGAACAGATGGAGCCAACGAATGTAACCAGCTGAATGAAAAGGCAAAGTCAGCAATATCAAATTCACCCATAAACACAGGACTGACTACATCACAATTTTATTAGAGGTGAGAGGCCTCTATAATTGTACATTTCCCTAAAGGTTAAAATTCCCATGCCAGTTCTTGAAGGATGGTGTGAGAAATATTGAGAACAAACAAATTCCCACTGTATATGGTATTGTATAAATAGTAGGCTGAGAAAGCTCTCATAAGAAAAGCTCCCAGAGGAACAACAAATTTTAAGATGGTTATGTAGACATCAAGAAATTGTTTTTAGAAGCATTTTAAATTGGAGAAAAAAATGCAAGGAAGATGATGTTCACAGCTAGTAAAAAGACAAAAGATTTGAGAGTTTGCATTAGGAGTCCTCAGGGAAATAAGAGTAATAATCAAAAGTGCATACACAGAACAGAATTCAGAATGACATCCAAGTTCCTGGTCACATTAAAGTCTGAAGTAACTGCTAGACAGGAGAGCTTTAGTGTTTCAGTACAACTATTTTCTGTAGTCAAGAGTTAACCTCTGGGAAAACTAATCATGATAGAGACCCAAAGGGAACATTTTCAGAGCTGTTCATGGTAATTTAGCTGCATGGGCCTCATGAAGAGCCATAATAAGTATGTGGCTAAATTGTTATACAGTGAAAGTGTAGCCCATATAATATGTTCTTGACATTGAAGAAAGAAAATTAAGAAATAGCAAAAATTCCAGAGAGATCTCTGAATGACCTAAGAACAAAGCCACAAAAACAACTCTCACCCAAAAGGACTCCACAGAATAGTTGTGCTGCTATTTAAGTTTCTTGCTTCAGCCTCCTTATAGTCAAAAGGAAATGTCAGATTGAAGTATGCACTAAGATTAAAATCAGCCATAATTAAAACAATTTGCGTTCTATTTATGTTAAAAAATCTGAGTCTAAAAATTCCCGAGAAGTCTGGCACCGGTGCAACTGTTTGGAAGTCCGTTAATGTGTTTTATGAGTGTCAGTCACTGCAAATTATTGATCTATATAGTAATGTTAACTCTTACAGCATTAAGACCCTAAGCCTGTCAAGATTTAAATGCATGTGCTTAACTTCAAAGTTATGAATAGGCCCATTAAAACTATTGCAGCATTCAGGTCCATGTTCTGAGTGGTCTTTACTATGGGACTGGAGCCGAGCAAACTTGATTCTAGCTATAGCTGTACAGAGGACAGAAATTCTGTTTTGCAAAGAACTTACAGATTTTGAATCTGGTTTTGCTCTGATCAAAACAAAATCCCCAAATATGTAAATTCTCAAAGAAAATTCAGAAGAAGATATTGATTGATCAAAATGTTCCATTTTAACTTTTTAACGTTTTATATTATATCTAATATCATACAAAAAATAAAAATGAAAGATCATTTCAAAACAAAAAATCAAAACATTTTGTCAAATGGGACAAAATTGTGTCATTGGCTACGTTTATGTGGAGACCTAGTATGAATCGCTTGTTTGAATGTCTGGATTTGTGGCTGGATTGTGTTGTGGAAAATTGACCACACAGTTGATTTTGGATCAGACAGCCTTTGGCTCCTTTATTGATCAATCAAACATGCATGCATGGGGGAGTCAGCCCAGGCAGCCGAACCCCCCCGACAGATAAAATGTGAGAGCTTATATAGACTAAAACCACCAAAATTACATATGCTTCCTTAAAGTTTTACATCCATATAAGGAATAAAGCAAAGCAAGCCTTTCCTGTTTTTCCCTTACTTTTGCGGTTTCTTGCTTTGTCACCTGGCAGCTATTAATTATAAGCTGTTACAAACGGTTAGTTCTCCTTTTATACTTTCTACATTTAGTTTGGTTTTTATGACTTCTCTTTACCCTTCTTTTTCTACCCCGCCCCTTTTCTGCCTTCAGTCCATACTATACAGACTGCTTAACCAAAGTTTAGGCCCTGACCATTTTTCCCTCACAATTGTAAGGAGAAGTATGTGTTGGGTAGTATAGTAATTATCAAAAATAATACAGTGAGACTTCTAAAACAGAACAATGTAAGTGCCATTAGGAGGGTTCACAAGCTCTTTAAAGGAATTACTCCATTTCTATTCACTACAGAAGTGCTAAAATATCTCCCCCTCCTCATGCTCCCTTCACATCTCTGTTGAGGAACCTAGGACTTGTCAGACTAAATCAGATAAGTACTCATCTACTGCAGGAGCCTGTCTTAGACAGTGGCCAGCACTGGCTGCTTGAGTGGAAGATACAGGAAACCTGACATACGAAAATTCTGGAATAATCTGTTCACAGCGAAAGTTTCTTGCTAACGCCTAGTAATTAAAGGTTGGTTTGTGCCCTTGAGGATATATATCCCTTCGTATTTTTTTAATTCTTGACTATTATAATTTTAGATACTCTTGTTATCCATGCCAATTACAATGTATTTTTGAGTTTTGACGTGTGCTCTTCACTTCAATGAAATATTGTGGCTATGAGTTCAACAGGGAAATTGTGCATTGTGTGAAAAAGTATTTCCTTTTAACAGTTTTAAGTTTTGCTTCCTTTCAATTTCTTTGAATTCCCCATATTCTTGAATTATGAGAGGGTGAACAGCTGTGCCCAATCTATATATCTTTCCTATATCATTCATAATTTAGTATATCTTTTTTTACAGGGTTACTGGCTGAGTGGATAGAGGGAAGCAGTAAATGTGATATATCTTGATTTTAGTAAGAATTTTGGCAAAGTTCAACACAATAGCATAACTCATAAGCAAACTAGGGAAATAAAGTCTAAATTAATGATTATAAAGTAGCTGCAAAACTAGTTAAAAATGGTTCACTGTCAAACGGGAAGGATGTTTCTAACAGGATTCCACAGATGTCTGTCCTGCATCTGGTACTATTTAGTATTTTCATTAACGACTTGAGTAATGGAGTGGAGAGTATACGTATACAATTTGAAGATGATACCTAGCTGGGAGGAGTTGCAAGCACTTTGGAGGACAAGATAGGAATTCAAAATGACCTTGATAAATTGGAGAGTTGGTCTAAAATCAGCAAGGTGAAATTCATTAAAGACAAGCATAAAGTACTGCACTTAGGAAGGAAAAATCAAATGCACAGATACACAATGGAGAATAACTGGCTGGGAAAAGGATGGAAGGTTTATAATGAATCACAAATGTAATAAGCCAACAATGTGATGCAGTTGTGAAAAAAGATGAATATAATTCTAGGATGTATTAACAGGAGTATTGTATGTAAGAGATGGGAGGTAATTGTTATGCTCTGCTTGGCACTGGTAAAGCCTCACGTGGGGTATTGTGTTCAGTTCTGGGTGCCACGCTTTAGGAAAGATGTGGACAAATTTGAGAAAGTCCAGAGGAAAGCACCAAAAATGACAGAAAGTTTGGAAAACAAGACTTTTCCTCACAGGTCATAAAAAGTGGGCATATTTAGTGTTGAGAAAAGATGACTGTGAGAGGACCTGATAACCATCTTCAAATATGTTAAGAGCTGTTATAAAGAGGACAATGATCAATTATTCCCCATGTCTGCTGAAGATAAAACAGGACGTAATGGGCTTAATCTGCAGCAAGGGAGATTTTGGTTAGATATTATGAAAAACTTTCTAATGTTAAGGGTATTTAAACTGTGGAATAGGCTTCCAAGGGAAGTTGTGGAATCCACATCTCTGGAGGTTTTTAAGAACAAGTTAGACACACACCTGCCAGGCCTGGTCTATATATACTTGATCTTGCCTCAGTGCAGGGGGGGTGGACTTGATGACCTCTCGAGGTTCCTTCCAGCCCTATATTTCTAGGAGTCTATATCTTTATCATGTCTGCTCTTATTTCTCTCCTCCCTAAAAGTTGGACTGTACACACAACTTGCATATTCATAGCAATGGGCCAGCATTGTACAGTCCTAGGAGTTGGCATATAAGAATTCATACAACACTCTTCACCCCTGAACATTTCTCTCTCTCTTTTTAACAGGATTAATCCTAGGAAGTCCCAACCACCAAGGTTCCATCCTGGAGAGTGATGCTGTAAAATAGCAGCTATGTTCCTTTTGCGTAGGTCTACGCAGCCTGGTGCAGTTAGCCTACCAGTGCCTTTGAAGTTGTGGCTTAGGCTGTAACTCAATATCTGAAGCCCAACCCTCTTCCTAAGCTTCAGAGCATCAGCTCCAGCATGAGCCACAACTTCAAAGTGCTGTCTACACAGATATTTTTAGAGCACAAGCATGAGCCCCACTAGCCTGAATCCGTCAACCCAGGTTGGGAGGCTCGCTGCTACGGGCTGTGTATACATACCTATGTGTATTCAGAGTCCTACCTGTTGCCACAAACCCTTTACTTCTGTTAGCACTGCTGTGCAAACACAGCATTGCTAAAAGAAAAGGCAATGGATTCTATTGTTGCTTCTGCATTGGCAACAGAATTGTTGCTAAGTCCCCATCAGCTATGTCTGTGCAACCTCACTAATACCAATAAAGCAAAGGTGCCAATCATGGCCTTGTTTGGTCTGTATGTGTTGCATAGGTGTAAATGTGAGCCTCGTTTGGCCTTCCAAACTTTCTTTCCGACCTGGTGGTGATGTATATAATGACCCAGATTGATTCTTGCAACCAATGCTGACTTTGCACGGTTGGTAGTAGGGAGGAATATTTTTAATTGTAAAGTAAGCATGTTACATATAGAGTCATTGAGAGAATGAATGAAAATGGAACCCTTGCAATATTTGTTCCGTCACCTCTCAGACCACAACCACACTTCAAGGTAGTTTTCACCTGGAACGGAATTGTCATTCCGGTGCCAGGCAAACATTTTCTTGTATAAAGTCAAACTATTTTCATACTCACAATGGATGATATTCATTCACAACTGGAGAGCCAACACAAAACCTTTGCTCTACATAAATCTTGAAAATATGGCTTAAGGGTTTCATGGCCTTGTGTTGGCCCTCTGCATAGGGGAGCATTTCACTCTAATTTACCACAAAGCTAACATTTGCTTTGTGCGGAAAATTTTCTGCCAGGTTCTCTACCAGGTTCAGTTCATATAAATAAATTATCCTGCAACAGCATTAGCAGTTCTAACACTCTATTGATTTCTGTTTCCTGTCTGTGATGCTGACATATGACTCACTGGTTTTGTACTTATGGTCTTTCAGAACATCCTGGTGTAAATTAGGAATTTTTACTTTAGTTTGGTGACTCACAGCTCACTTTATGAAATGCTTTTGCAAAATTGAATTTTTGAACATTGAGTGGGAAAAACAATACCAGGTTGACTTCTATAAAATACTTAAGACCAGAGTCTGACATTTTAGAAAAGATTTGTCCACTTTTAAATGAAGCCAGTGAATCAAAACAAATATTAAAAGGTTCAGTTTAGTAAGTACTAAAAAAGTCTAGAAAGTAATGTTCTTGCTTTCGCAATGGGGAAATTTTAATAGTAGACCTTCATTTGGCACTAAACTGGAATTCTTTTGTTTTTTTTCTTGCTTTCTCTCTCTCTCTTTCCTGTCTCTCTCTCTCTCACACACACATGCACAAAATGATTTGAGTCAAATGAAATATTTTCAAACATTGTTTCAAAATGACATTTAGAAATGAAGTGGTTAGTGTCTAAGCAAAAGGTCAATTTGAAATGATATTTCAAAATTGTTCATTTATACTTTTTCAAACATATTTTTCCTCATTTTCTATTTGGCCAAAAATCACCAAATTTGATCCTAGTTAATGGATAGTTCCAATCACCCCAATCAATTTAGTATTCAACTGAAAAATATTTCACCTGACTCTAGTTAAAAAGCACCAGAAGTTTGGGTAAAAAAGTATGAGACTTGTATGTCACTGATGGCCATATATGTAAATAGTTAGCTATCTGTTCTGAATGTTACTTATTGACAAGGCTTTATAAGTAATTTTGGAAAGACTTCCCATAAGATTATTGACTGTCAACAAGCAATCTTCTCCAAAGGGAGAACAGGGGAACTAACCCCCCCAAACTACGTAGTTGAATCAACCAGTTGTATAGAATGTTATTGTGTATGAAAATATGTCAAGTAAGGTCATTTATGAAAGCTTGTAATATTCTGAACTTGATGGTCATTAGGAGATATGTACACAGGTTATGGTTATGAATGTATGTATGTGTATATAGATGTAGAATATTGTAACTGTAATGGTGGTGCAACCTCAGCATCACCTCACAACAAGATGTGAAGCAATCAGACAGGTAGGGGAACCTCCCAACCCAGTTGTTTATATGACACCAACTTCAAGTACCCATCCATTCTCCAGCTAGGAAAAGACAATGGTGGACTATTAGAGTTAATAGAAGAACATTGAGACAACTGGAAATTCCTTGCACTCTGAATAACCATGACTCACCATGCCAGGAAAGAAAAAAATGTAAAAAGCCTTTTAAAAGCAGGGTTTTGTTTTTGGATTTTTATCCAGAACTGAGTGGCGGTTTTGAAGGCGGGGGACTGTCTGTGAATGCTGGATCCCCTCTGTGACAGGGGGCATTCTGGGAACCTATTCAAAGGCAAAAGGTAGTTGGTATTAGGAAGGGGAAATTATGTAATATAGAACTGCAATGCCTGAAGTTGCAGCTTTATGTTTAATTTCTGTGTAACTTGCATGTGTTTGCTTTTCCTTACTATTTCATCATTGAATCTGTGATTTTTCTATTAAATAAACTTTTGTTTATTTTTACCCAAGCAAGTCTCCTTTGTGCAAACTGTGTTGAGTGTGTATGCCAAAGTGAACTGATAACACTGGTCTACAATTTTTGAGAAGTCATCTGCTTCACAGATAAAATGTGCTATTTATTATGAATTTTGATGTGTTGAATTCAAATATGACAATTAAAACAACTGATTGGCTACTGTTTCTAAGATATTTAAGTTTTTACATTTGATGTCTATGTATAGTGTGTAGATAGTAGAGTTTTAATCATTAATTGTAAACCTAGGTCTTTTCATGTGTTTATGGTTGCTTTACATGATAATATTTCACCTGTCCTGTTTATGTAACACTTTAAAAATCAGCAAAAGGACTATATAAATAAAATTTATTAGGAAACAAAAGGCAAAAAACTATTATGTACATAGTTTAGTCCTATTCAGTGTCTACTCGGGGTTCTTGGCTTGTCTCTTGTATTCATTAAATGGAGCATCTCTTATCACTGTCAAGCAATAATCTGGAGGCATTGATGGGCTCCATTTGCCCTGATAGCGTTTCTCCATTGTTGCAATGTCCTAGTGAAATCGCTCACAGTGCTCGTCGCTCACTGCTCCGCAGTTTGGAAAAAAATCTAGATGAGAGTGCAAAAAATGTATCTTTAGTGACATGTTGCAACCAAGGCTTTTGTATGCCCTGAGGAGGTTTTCCACCAACAACCTATAGTTGCCTGCCTTGTTATTTCCGAGAAAATGTATTGCCACTAACTGGAAGGCTTTCCATGCCGTCTTTTCCTTGCCACGCAGTGCATGGTCAAACGCATCATCTTGAAGAAGTTCACGAATCTGAGGACCAACAAAGATACCTTCCTTTATCTTAGCTTCACTTAACCTTGGAAATTTTCCATGGAGGTACTTGAAAGCTGCTTGTGTTTTGTCAATGGCCGTGACAAAGTTCTTCATCAGACCCAGCTTGATGTGTAACGGTGGTAACAAAATCTTCCTTGATTCAACAAGTGGTGGATGTTGAACACCTTTCCTCCCAGGCTCCAATGACTGTTGGAGTGGCCAATCTTTCTTGATGTATTGGGAATCTCTTGCACAACTATCCCATTCGCAGAAAAAACAGCAGTACTTTGTGTATCCAGTCTGCAGACCAAGCAAGAGAGCAACAACCTTCAAATCGCCACAAAGCTGCCACTGATGTTGGTCATAGTTTATGCACCTCAAAAGTTGTTTCATGTTGTCATAGGTTTCCTTCATATGGACTGCATGACCAACTGGAATTGATGGCAAAACATTGCCATTATGCAGTAAAACAGCTTTAAGATTCATCTTTCCGCTCATCTGGATTGTGAACGATGTTGAGAGCTGCCATCACAACATCGATGTTGTTGCAAGCTACAAGATCACCTTCCATGAAGAAGAATGGGACAAGATCCTTTTGACGGTCACGGAACATGGAAACCCTAACATTACCTTCCAGGAGGTTCCACTGCTGTAGTCTGGAGCCCAACAGCTCTGCCTTACTCTTGGGTAGTTCCAAATCCCTGACAAGGTCATTCAGTTCACCTTGTGTTATGAGGTGTGGTTCAGAGGAGGAGGATGGGAGAAAATGTGGGTCCTGTGACATTGATGGTTCAGGACCAGAAGTTTCATCCTCTTCCTCATCTGACTCAGGTGAGAATGATTCTGGTGCATCAGGAACCAGCAGTCCTTCTCCGTGGGGTACTGGGCGTATAGCTGATGGAATGTTTGGATAATGCACAGTCCACTTTTTCTTCTTTAACACACCTTTCCCAAATAGAGGCACCATGAAGAAGTAACAATTGCTGGTATGATCTGCTGGCTCTCTCCAAATCATTGGCACTGCAAAAGGCATAGATTTCCTTTTCCTGTTCAACCACTGGCGAAGATTTGTTGCACAAGAGTTGCAGCATATGTGTGGGGCCCACCTCTTGTCCTGATCTCCAATTTTGCAGCCAAAATAAAGTTGATAGGCTTTCTTAACCATAGTGGTTATACCGCGCTTTTGTGATGCAAAAGTCACTTCACCACAAACATAGAGAAGTTATCTGCACTGTTCACACAAGTACGAGACATCTCTGCTCACTTTGGCTAAACAGAAATGTATCCCTCTGCAAAATCAAAAACTGACAAATAAGAGAGCACGACACTGTATGATTTCTAGAGCTGATATAGGACAATTTGTTCAGCAGAGTGATGTAAGCTTCATTATGATTGCGTCATCCATGACTTCTAGGAATAACATGATGCAATTCATATCATGTATGACGCAATACCAGCTTCAGATTGCATCATTCATTGTTTTGCCTAAAAAGCAAGTACTGTCCAACCCAGTTATACATTTATTCATAGATTCTGGTTTAAATTGAGATCCCTTCCCTTTATAACTCACTTATCCTGCGCCATTCCCAAGTCAAGGGTCGTATATACTGACCCAATAGCATATCTTGAAAACTAGAGCCAATCAACAATTTTAAGCATCATTTTCATTCTCAGTGACCCAGAATTAGTAAAGTTTGACTACATTTATTTCAGAAGTATTTTGG